>NC_036871.1:22927995-23291092 GCF_002910315.2 Salvelinus sp. IW2-2015
ACTTTATTTTATGAATGTGAAATGTCAGAATAATAATAGAAAGCATGATTTATTTCAGATTTTATTTCTTTCATCACATTCCCAGTGGGTCAGAAGTTTACATACACTCAATTAGTATTTGGTAACATTGCCTTTAAATTGTTTAACTTGGGTCAAATGTTTTCGGTAGCTTTCCACAAGCCCACAATAAGTTGGGTGAATTTTGGACCATTCCTCCTGACAGAGCTGGTGTAACTGAGTCAGGTTTGTAGGCCTCCTTGCTCGCACACGCTTTTTCAGTTCTGCCACACATTTCTATGGGATTGGATTGAGTCAGGGCTTTGTGATGGCCATGCCAATACCTTGACTTTGTTGTCCTTAAGCCATTTTGCCAGAACTTTGGAAGTATGCTTGGGGTTATTGTCCATTGGAAGACCCATTTGTGACCAGCTTTAACTCACACACACACACACACACACACACACACACACACACACACACACACACAGCCCAGACAGACACACACACACAAGTAAAAGTTTAAACAACACAAGGTGAAGGAAGGTGATGTTTAACAAGCTTCATGTGCCCTCCAGAAAACAGTGGCTGTGTCATTCAAGGCGTAGTGGTACCGACAGGCCAAACAGGGGAGCGACTGGTAGGCAGTGATGTGATGTGGATGTGTGCTTTATATTCAGTGGTCTGACTGAAGGAGAGGTGAGGTGTTATAAAAAACAGCGCTATAGTGACACTCACCTGGGATCCTTCTGGATGCTGTCAACAGAAGGTGAGCGGGCCAGTGCGGCCTCCGGGGGCAGCACAGGGCCAGACTTGCTGTAGGGAGACTCGGTGGTCGGGCAGAACTGGAGGGTGCGGTACGGGTTGGCGTAGTCCGAGCCAGTGGCAAAGCTGCTTCTCTGGTAGGGCAAAGTGCCTGAGGCGTTCTGGCTGCCTGTACGCTGCAAGGGGATGGAGTCAACACCAGGGGAAGATGGGGCTACGGCAGGAGGGAAGTAGGGACAGAGCAGAAAGTTCAGGACCTCTTCACAAAACTGGTTTACTGGGTCTAGGCAGAGGAATGAGCGAGCACACAGTGAGAAGAGAAACAGAACAACCAAACACCAGAGAAATAAGAGGAGGGGAAGAAGAGGGTGAAAGCAAAATCAAAAGAAAGACAGAAAGGATCATTCATTTAATTAATGTTTCAATACTTCCCATGGCAGCCTCTGCCAAGAACTATAAGAAAACAAAACATAGAAAAACATACCGTGTCACAAAAAATTCCGGTACATTTCATAACTTTCAGTACATTTATCCTGTATGAATTATGATGAATGCACTAAATGTCACTTTGTCAAATTACAGTTAGATAAACACATAATTGACAAATGGCCAGAAGAAGAAAAAGTAGGCATTCTGTAGATTAATGATTATTTACTCCAATAGAACACAACAGATGTACCTCTCTCTGAACACTGAAAAGACCTTAGGCAGTCAGTTTATTGTGAAATGTATTTTTTTACTAACTTTGTGTTTTCATAATCTACCATGAGGAGCATTGAACATGATCTTAAACACAGAACACCTTAATTTCCAGACAGTATTGTGTTGGTTAAAATGAATTTCAGAAGAATTCATGGAAGACAGCGGTGAATGGCTAACGATTTCGTGTCAAACAAAGTCCAATGGAGGCCTCTGAAAAGTAATTTCTCTGTCTGAAAAGATCCCTTTTCAGGAAAAATGTATGACATGTATTAGGTTAGAATCACTGTGAGGCCAACATAATAGTTAGAAGTCAATGTTATTCTGAACATATAATTTTTTTTGCTTGAGCAAAGCCATGGGATGAGACACCATTCTTTCACTCATTGCCATTTATCTCTGAGGTATGTATCACTATAGGGCTGCATACTACTGTGCTGCATTCCCTGGTCAGGATAGAGCTGCTGCTACTGCTAATCATGATCATGTGGAAGAAGCCCTCTATATATCTCTAGGGAGCCCTGCCTGCCTGTCAGTTTAACACAGAGTGAGAGGTAAATAGAGTTACAGTGTAGCAGCTTTTACACTGCACCCGCCTCCCTGGCAGCCATGACCTAGGCTCCACACATGAAACTCCCCACCTGGGCAGTTCTCAGTTGTACTTTGGTTGGATAAACGTTTTACACTGAGTGTACAAAACATTAGGAAGCTAATATTGAGTTTCACCCCCTTTTGCCCTCAGAAGAACCTCAATTCTTTACTGACTTTATTGTCCCCATGGGGAAATGTTGTTGCAGTGTCATGTACACGTTTAAAGTGGCGTTTAAATAACAAAACACATTGAAAATACAACTTTCATAACAGTTACATACCAATAAAAAGAGACTAGCCTGCTGGCCTTACTGGGTCGATAGGAACATTAGCCTGAGCTATTTAGGAGGGATATCACACCTGGCACAAATTATTGTCTAGTTCTCTTTTTCCTGCCAGGGGTGCCCTATACCTGTGCCCAGAGGATAGTAGTTCAAAGTCCGAGTACAGGGGGTGGCTTGGGTCTAAATGTCATACCCTGACCTTAGAGAGCCTTTTTATGTCTCTATTTGGTTTGGTCAGGGTGTGATTTGGGGTGGGCATTCTATGTTTTTGTTTTCTATGATTTTGTATTTCTATGTTTTGGCCGGGTATGGTTCTCAATCAGGGACAGCTGTCTATCGTTGTCTCTGATTGGGAACCATACTTAGGTAGCCCTTTTCCCTCCTTTCAGTGTGTGAAGTTAACTTTGTTAGTGGCACTTAGCCTTAAGCTTCACGGTTGTTTTTGTATTGTTTATTGTTTTGATTTGCGTCATCCTAATAAAAGGAATATGTACGCTCACGCTGCGCTTTGGTCTACTTCTTACGACGGCCGTGACACTAAAATTATTTTGTGAACCTTGCGGAGGGCCCTGACCTTAAAGATCTCATCCAGGCCTGTCTGTTTGACTCCAAGTACCTTGCTTTCTGTGGTGATAATCCTTCTCAGCATATTTCTGACAGTGGAATTGCCAAACCAACAAACAATACAAAAAGTTAAAATACTCTCAATGAAAGATTTGTAAAACAGAGTCAGTATCATACAATTAACATTAAAAGATTCCAGCTTTTTGAGAAAGTACAGTCTCTGTGACTCTTTTTGTAAATCAGGTCTGTACATTTACTCCACTGAAGCTTATTGTCCAAGAGGACACCCAGATCAAAACCAAATCAAACTTAATTTGCAACATGCCACAAGAAGAAGAAAATATTTACCAAGTAGGCTAAAATAAAAAGTAATAATAAAAAGTAACACAATAAGAATAACGAGGCTATATACAGGGGGCACCGGTACCGAGTCAGTGTGCAGTGGTACTAGACTTGGTGCTCTGGTACCGCTTGCCGTGCGGTAGCAGAGAAAACAGTCTATAACTTGGGTGACTGGAGTCTCTAACAATTTTATGGGCTCTCCTCTAACACCGCCTATTATATAGGTCCTGGATGGCAGGAAGCTTGGCCCCAGTGATATACTGGGCCGTTCGCACTACCCTTTGTAGTGCCTTATGGTCAGATGCCGAGCAGTTGCCATACCAGGCGGTGATGCAACCGGACAGGATGCTCTCGATGGTGCAGCTATAGAACCTTTTTAGGATCTGAGGACCCATGCCAAATCTTTTCAGTCTCCTGAGGGGGAATAGGTTTTGTCGTGCCCTCTTCATGACTGTCTTGGTATGTTTGAACCATGATAGGTATTACAGACTCGGTCAGGGAAAGGTTGAAAATGTCAGTGAAGACACTTGTAAGTTGGTCCGCGCATGCTTTGAGCACACGTCCTGGTAATCCGTCTGGCCCAGCGGCTTTGTGAATGTTGACCTGTTTAAAGGTTTTGTTCACATCGGCTACCGAGAGCGTTATCACACAGTCATCCAGAACAGCTGGTGCTCTCATGCATGCTTCAGTGTTGCTTGCCTCGAAGCGAGCATAAAAGGCATTTAGCTCGTCTGGTAGGCTCGTGTCACTGGGCAGCTCGCGTCTGGGTTTCCCTTTGTAGTCCGTAATAGTTTTAAAGCCCTGCCACATCTGACGAGCGTCAGAGCCGGTGTAGTAGGATTCAATCTTAATTCTGTATTGATGCTTTGCTTGTTTGATGGTTCGTCTGAGGGCATAGCGGGATTTCTTATAAGTGTCCAGATTAGTCTCCCGCTCCTTGAAAGCGGCAGCTCTAGCCTTTAGCTCCATGCGGATGTTGCTTGTAATCCATGGCTTCTGGTTGGGATATGTATGTAGAGTCACTGTGGGGACGACGTCATCGATGCACTTATTGATGAAGCCAATGACTGAGGTGGTGTATTCCTCAATGCCATTGGATGAATCCCGGAACATATTCCAGTCTGTGCTAGCAAAACAGTCCTGTAGTGTAGCATCTGTGTCTTCTGACCACTTCCGTATTGAGCGAGTCACTGGTACTTCCTGCTTTAGTTTTTGCTTGTAATCAGGGATCAGGAGGATAGAATTGTGGTCAGATTTGCCAAATGGAGGGCCTGTGAGTGCTTTCTATGCATCTCTGTGTGTGGAGTAAAGATGGTCTAGGATAATTTTTTCCCTGGTTGCACGTGAAATGCTGGTAAATAGACGGCTACGAATAATACAGATGAGTACTCTCTTGGTAGATAGTGTGGTCGGCAACTTATCATAAGGTACTCTACCTCAGGCGAGCAATACCTCGAGACTTCTTTAATATTTGACATCGTGCACCAGCTGTTATTGACAAAAAGACACACACCCCCACCCCTCGTCTTACCAGAGGTAGCGTCTCTGTTCTGCCGGTGTATGGAAAATCCCGCCAGCTCTATATTGTTCATTTCTTAGTTCAGCCACGTCTCGTTGAAACATAAGATGTTACAGTTTTTAATGTCCCGTTGGTAGGATAATCTTAATAATACAGTTGAAGTCGGAAGTTCACATACACCGTAGCCAACTACATTTAAACTCAGTTTTTCACAATKCCTGACATTTAATCCTAATAAAAATGTCCTGTCTTAGGTCAGTTAGGATCACCACTACCAGAAGGAACAGGTCCGGAAGGAACAGGCCCAATACGAACAGGGCCAGCACCTGTGAATAGCTAGATTAATATAATAGTTTGATTTAAACATTTACATGCTTTGCCAGAAGAACGATTTCCCTAATAATCTTGTTTACATGGACATAAACCAAAATCAGGCTACCTGATGGGATTTTGATAAATGCACAAAATTGATAAGAATTACCTTCTACCACGTTATTTTTGGGAAGCCTCTGACATACAAACTTTATATGTGATAACAATTTCTAAGATGCATACTTTCAGTTTTTCCGAACTCACTTCACTAGCGCATAAGCACAGAGGCTTGCGCTGCTGGTGCTGGCACATGCGCAGATCAAATACTCTAAATTGGTTATGTCGTAAAAATTCAGCAAAACAAAAATGTGCTTTTTGGTCTTCATTTTAGTTTAGGGATAGGCATTAGGGTTAGTAGTGTGGCCAAGGTTAGGGTTAGGTTTAAAATCAGATATTATGACTTTGTGGCTGTGCCAGCTAGTGACCACTCTGCACAGCTGCCTCCATGGCAAGATTAATGACAATAAATACCAACCTGCAGTGTGACACAATAATCGTAAAAGACAGAATCCTACATACAGTGTGAGAAGGGCTAAAAGGAGGTGAAAGATTAGGTTGAGAATCAGCAGAGGAGGGATACAGTACTGGCTGTGAGGATATGATATAACAGCCTTCATGGACAATCTGTACCATCTCAACCCATGCTCAATAAAACACCAGGAAGAATCATGGTATCCCCTCCGGTCTTTCATATAGTAGCCTGCATTCTTTACAAACAGGAAGCAATATCATAACTCCAATTTCCTAAAGCATTTCAGATCGTATAGTAGGATTTGATCATATGCAGTGAAGTGAGGCGGAAATTCTGTGGAGGGGATACACATGCTCATTAAAGAAAGTATTAGGCTAAATACTGTTGAGTGAATTTGACCGTGGTGGGTGCCTCAGACTCAGTTTTCAATGCTTGAGCATAAATCCTGTGAGATTAATTGAGATTAATTTCTGTCTAATATCTAATGATCTGTGACTACAAAACAAATTGCCATCAAGATACTAATCGGATTTGCATACCTGAACTGAAAAATGTAGATAAGCTAAACAATCTGATGGAGCGATAAAAATCCACTTTTTTTTAATCATTAGTGTTATTTGCAGGAAAACCACAGTTTAAAGGCCCATCTTCTGAGTTCTACCTGAATGATAAGCTAAATGTGGGGCATTGACTGTTGAAATTCCTGCTTCCTTACCTTTTTGGCTTGTTGTGTTTGCTTGATTCCCATCTAATTCTGACGTTATACAATTTTTTGTTGCATTGAGTAATTTCTCCTATCAAGGATTAATCCAGTGCTGACTCAGAACCTCAAAGAGCCAATAAAAGATTAGCAGCTATCTGAAAATGCTTTTGCCTCTTGAACCTCACATTGAATGATAACCCCCTATAACCTACTGTGAAACAATAACACTTAAGAAGTTAAGTGTTAAGAAGTGAGAAAGCCACAAAGTTATAGTAAAATATAAGGGGATGCCCAGTGCTGCGGGGCAGGGGCTCCGGACCAGCTGACTCACCCTGGTTCTGATTCCTGAGAGAGGGCTTCTGGTAGACCCTGTCCTCGTAGATGGGGTCAATGTGGTGCTCAGGAGACTGGAGAGGTCGCAGCTCTGAGCCCAGGTGACTGTGTTGGCTGCTGTAGGAGCCTCTGGACCCTGAACACCACAACACAAACACAGGAAACATTGTTAATTGATTCCAAACATGGTTAATAACAACATCTAGTATTATCAAGCCTATTAACTACAGCATTTAAAACAATTTGAGAGAATATTTATTTATCAATAAATAGACTGCTGAACTCATAGGAAAAACACAATTTTAGACATAATATATATAAAGATATTATCTCTCTGTCTGATCATGTGAACCCACCTGCCAAGCTGCCAGGCCTCCCGAGGGTGGCGTTGGCGTAGAGCTCGTGGGAGATCTTGTACTGGTCGGAGGAGTGCTGCATGCGCTTGCTGGGGGACAGGGTGGCGTAGTTACCCACAGTGGAGCTGAACTGATGGAGAGGGGACGAACCCGAGGCATTGCCTGAAGAGGCCATGTGCAGTGGAGACGTGGAGGACAGCCCGGCAGACCCCACCACCATGTTTATGGGGGAGCTGGTGCTGTAGGACTTTGCCAGCCGGCTGGGGGACTGCTTGGGCGAGGAGACCCGCTGCAGGGTGGCGTAGCTGGGCATGTCGGAGGCTGAGCCAAGGCGCTGGAGCTTGGTGGGCGAGCCCACGGCCTGTATGGAGTGGGGGGAGCTCACGCGTTGGGCAGGCAGGGTGGAGCAAGAGTAGTACATGGAAGGAGTGGGTGGGGCGTCAGGCATGTGGAAGGCGCTGCCATGGCTCTGGGCAAACGACTCTCTATCTCTGCACTGGGACTGGGAGGAGTCTACACTGGCAGCCAGCTGGGCTGCACGGCTAGATGTCACCTGGAGAAACACAGGAAGAACCTTATTATTGTTTTAACTGACATTTACTCTGTTCCCAACCCCCAATGGACATGTATCATTGTTACAGCTGTAAATATAGTGAGCTCCAAAGGTATTGGGGCAGTGACACATTTGTTGCTGTTAAGGCTCTGCACTCCAGTACTTTGGATTTGAAATGATACAATGGCTATGAGGTTAAAGTGCTGTCAAATTTAGTTTTAGGGTATTTTCATCCATATCATTTAGAAATTACAGCATTTTTTGTACATAGTCCCCACATTTTAGGAGACCAAAAGTATTGCGTAACTTGACACTTTTAATGTCAATAAGAATATAATATGTTTCTATCACTTCTACATTAATGTGGATGCTTCCATGATTATGGATAGCCCTGAATGAATTGTGAATAATGATGAGTGAGAAAGTTACAGACGCACAAATATCATACCCCCAAGACATGCTAACCTCTCACCATTACAATAACATGGGAGGTTAACATTTTTTGTAAACTTCTCATTTACCATTATTCATGATTCATTGAGGATTATCCGTAATCAGGGTATCATCCTCAAAGTGTTTAGAAACATATTATATTATTATTTACAATAAAAAATGACAATACATTATTTACCATTCATTTCTATTGGGCACAAAATAATCAGAAAAACAACCAGAACAAACAGCAAATGCATCCAACAAGTTTGTAGTCACAAGCTTGATGGGGGACTATGTACAAAAAGTGCTGTAATTTCTAAACGGTTCACCTGATACGGATGAAAATACCCTCAAATTAAAGCTGACAGTCTGAACTTTAACTTCATAGTCATTTTATAATTTAAAATCCAAAGTGCTGGAGTACAGAGCCAAAACCGCAAAAAATGTGTCACTGTCCCAAATTGGAGCTAACTGTATGTATATATTATTATTATTTTTTAAATATTTTTTATTATTGTTTCATTTACATCTCTTTTTGACCCGCACTGTTGGAGCTCAGAGCTTAAGAATTTCACTGTACCCTGCAAATATATCTGCGAGTGCGACCCTGTGCATGTGAGTAATAAACTAAACTAATCTAATCTTCCACCTAGATCACATGCCATCTTGAAATCCAGACTATACAGCGAAAAGGCTAAATTATCTTTGACCTTGGCAATCTAAGAGCCTGTTCCAAATGGCACTCTATTGCTTATATAGTCCATTACTTTTGACCAGGGCTCTAAAACAAGTGCACTACTGTATATAGGGAATATGGTGCCATTTGGGACACATCATAAATCTCACCCACCTGGTTGTAACTGTGGATTGCTCCTCCCACCTGGCCCCCGCGGGGTGGGGCCTCTAGTATCTGGTTGCTGTGGTAACCGGCTGGGTAAGGGAGTGTTCCATCCTGATTGTTGAGCTTAAGTGCACTCTGGGATAGCAGGCCTTGTCCTGTTTTAGAAGGAGAGTGGAGCTGAAATATTGAGACAACCTCTTACCCTCTGTGTCTGTATCCCCCACACTCTCTTTCTCCTCTGCCTCTCTGCATCCATCACTCTCTCACTCTCTCTTTCAGTATCTCTCTCCCAGTCTCTCTCCCAGTCTCTCTCTCCCACTCTCCCAGTCTCTCTGTACCTTTCTATCTACCTGCCTCTCTCTCTGCCTCTCTCTCTCTCCCTCCCTCTGTCTCTCTCTCTCTGTCTCTCTCTCTCTGTCTCTCTCTCTCTGTCTCTCTCCCTCTGTCTCTCTCCCTCTTTCAGACCCAGAGAGGCAGAGAGGGAAAAAGGGAGAGCATGTATAATGGATCAGGAGGAATTGGGAGTCACTGAGCACAAGTGGTGCAGAATGAGGCCGACAATAAAAATAATCAGACTACAGAGTTGTCTGGGCCTCACTACTCTCGTACGGGTAATTTCAATAGCATGCAGAAAAACTAACGCTGACCTGCATTTTTGTGCTTTGCCAGAACTCCTGTAAATAACAGCACAGTTAGCATTCAATTCAAATAGTAACACTAACATCAGCATTTTATTTCCATAGGCCTACATTTTCATTACATTACCCAGGCAATATTATGCAGTATATTGTATTATATACTGTATATTAGCCACAGTGTTGTAAATCAAAAATATAATTACTTTACACAAAAATAAATACAATTTACTCCACACTACAGTATAATAGCACACTATCTTCAGCAACATAGCTGTGAGTACTGTGCGTGTCATTAAATAAAATGCTGGGAACCTGTTTCCGTGTGACCTGTTTCAGTGCTCTACACCGCTCTCAGGTCAGTGAGGCTTCCTCCCTTGACTGCCTTCACACCTTCCTCTGTGTTTACTCTCACATCCATGTTGTTCTGGCAACACCCACCTCATTTTCACATTAGCGTGGAGTAACTGGCCCGATGACTGCCTTTGTCACACACATGCGCACGCAAACACACACACACAAGCATCTCTCTCTCTCTCTTGTCATCCCCCCCCCCCACACCACACACACACACACAAACACACGAGAACACGCACTGCACATACCGCCATCATTTTCATTCAGGAAAAGTGAGCTAGCTCATTATGAAAATTATGACTGTAACTAGCACTGAAAATGCTGTCGTAAGTGACTCTATATTATTTATTTTGTGACATTTATCTAATAGCGCTGTATGAAAATGACCACAGAAATGTTTCTGCAACAACTTCATACTGTTACATATGTGCATTGGAGCATTTAAGTAGTTGAGTATTTCATAAATACATAATCATGTCAATGGTATCGAGTTTTTGGTTGAGGATATCTGGAAGTTAAGTGAATACTACAGGGGCCTTCTTAGAAGAGTCCGTGTGTGTGTGTGTGTGTGTGTGTGTGTGTGTGTGTGTGTGTGTGTGTGTGTGTGTGTGTGTGGTAAAGTAAAGTAGTCCAGCAGTCCAGAGGAATATCCCTGGGAAGGTGGTCGCTCAGGGTGCTTTAAATATGCAGGGAGTGGCTCCTTTAATTCATCTAGTCTATAACACATTTCCATTTTTCATCAAGACGCTATTTTTAGCCTAACTGATAGAGAGGGAATGTAGTGTGCAGTGCACGTGCAAACACAGTCTATGACAYACACGCATGTACGCACGCACACGACCGTACGTACATACACACATAGAAATACAGACACACACACACACACACACACAGACAGCATATACTATCTGCATATGTTCTTTCTTTCTAGCCCCAAAAAACTCTCTGCTCTTTTCAGCACATTGAATATGAATGTGATTGCTTTGTAGTGGCTGATTTGAAACCATATTCCTCGTACACATGTGTACTCTGCTGTGCTCAAAGGAAGCTGCAGACGCCTCGGCGAGACATCATTTCCATATCAAACCCTTGACATACGCTGAATCTCTCCTGACAGCTAATACTCTCTTAGTAGCTCATAGTAAAAAGATGAAGATCATTGCTTGGATCAAATGAAGTGAGGGCATTTGGGATCAGAAGAAAAGGGAAAACAACTGTTTTGAATGCAGAAAGCAAACGTGATAAGAGACTTGAACACCTGCGTTATCTAGTTCCTGATTGAAACGTTCACAGTCATTGACATCACTCAGTGCTAAAAGAGAAAGAGAAAGATCCTATCACCGAGCATTTCTGTATCTGGTTGATTTTGTATAGATCATTTTTGACATTTTTCTTGACATTTAGACTATTGATAAGCATAAAAAGTGTTGCAGTGAACTTATGCTATTTGTGTTGGCTTGAACAATATCTTCCTGCCTGTTTCATTTGGGACGACATGATATTTGTCTATTTCTAGTGAATTCATGAATTCTAAAATACACTATATATAGGCAAAAGTATGTGGACACCCCTTCAAATTAGTGGATTTTGGCTATTTCAGCCACACCCGTTGTTGACAGGTATATAAAATCGAGCCACAGCCATGCAAGATCCATAGACAAACATTGGCAGTAGAATGGCCTTACTGAAGAGTTCAGTGACTTTCAACATGGCACCATCATAGGATGCCACCTTTCCAACAAGTCAGTTTGTCAAATTTCTGCACTGCTAGAGCTGCCCCGGTCAACTGTAAGTGCTGTTATTGTGAAGTGGAAACGTCTAGGAGCAACAACGGCTCAGCCGCAAAGTGGTAGGCCACACAAGCTCACAGAACGGGACCGCCAGTTGCAACACTCACTACCGAGTTCCAAACTGTCCATGGAAGCAACGTCAGCACAAGAACTGTTCGTGGATCATCATGAAATGGGTCTCCATGGCCGAGCAGCCGCACACAGCCTAAGATCACCATGTGCAATGCCAAGTGTCAGCTGGAGTGGTGGAAAGCTCGCCACCATTGGACTTTGGAGCAGTGGAAACATGTTCTCTGGAGTGATGAATCACACTTCACCATCTGGCAGTCCGACCGACGAATCTGGGTTTGTCGGATGACAGGAGAACGTTACCTGCCCCAATGCATAGTGCCAACTGTAAAGTTTGGTGGATGAGGAATATTGGTCTGGGGCTGTTTTTCATGGTTCCGGCTAGGCCCCTTAGTTCCAGTGTAGGGAAATCTTAACGATACAGGATACAATTACGTTATAGACCATTCTGTGCTTCCAACTTAATGGCAACAGTTTGGGGAAAGTCTTTTTCTGTTTCAGCATGACAATGCCCCGGTGTACAAAATGAGGTCCATACAGAAATAGTTTGTCTAGATCGGTGTGGAAGAACTTGACTGGCCTGCACAGAGCCCTGACCTCAATCTCATCGAACACCTTTGGGATGAATTGGAACGCCGACTGCGAGCCAGTCCTAATCGCCTAACATCAGTGCCCGACCTCACTAATATTCAGCAATATTCCAACATCTAGTGGAAAGCCTTCCCAGAAGAATGGAGGCTGTTATAGCAGCAAAGGGGGGGACCAACTACATATTAATGCCCATGATTTTGGAAGGGGATGTTCGACAAGCAGGTGTCCACATACTTGGTATAGTAAGGATACAATGTCTTTCAGCTTGGAAATCAACATTTTTATTCACGTTTCAACTTTTGAAAAAGGCGACATTCAATGTATATCTAAAATTGTGTGAGATCTGTCGACGTGCCCTTGAGAAGGGTGTTGACCCTGGTTGTTTCTGTGGGTCGCTCCGGATGGGAGTCTGTTAGATGACTGAATGTAATGTAAATCGGCTTCACTGCAAGTAGATGGTATGTTTTAATATATAAAAAAATGATCTGCACTGTATAACGTAAGGAGCGTCCTTACTGTCACCTGTGGAGAATTCCTGGGAGTCAAGGATCCCAGATTCCTGGAGTGACCTAATGCAGGAGTCCACCAGCTCCAAGCCAGTCGTCAGTTCCTCCTCTATGTCCTTCTGTCCGTCTGTGGAGACACAGCAATGAATGGAGAAGCAGGATTATTGTCCTGTTACCTCACAAATAGTCAAAAGTTTACAAGCAGCTGAGGTTTACTACAGGCACACTGACGGCAAAGTGGTAGTGACCATGCTAGATAAACCAAAAGCTATGTAGCTTCACTATTTACTGAAATGTGTCTCTGCCGTGCTGTACCGTCTCCTTGTCTATCTGTCTGTTCGTGCCTACAGAAACGGACATACTTGTCCTCTGTCTTCAGTTTGGCAAACAGTGCCAAGGGATAAAGCCTTACACAAGAGGGTTAAGATCCGCATTAATCTCTCTTCTATAGCGGCAGGTATAGAGGCTGAGGCTACTAGCAGTAGACACTTAGTCCTCTACCGTATAAGGATGATTATTAGCGTTTTAACTCATGGATAATTATGCTTGTGCAACATTCCTAAACTCATCCCAAACATTTCTAAACTCATCCATCGGTCCCGTGTGGCTCAGTTGGTAGAGCATGGCACTTGCAACGCCAAGGTTGTGGGTTCCATTTCCATGGTAGACCAATGCGAAAATGTATGCGTCACTACCGTAAGTCGCTCTGGATAAGAGCATTTGCTAAGTGACTAAAAGGTCATATAAATCAGTGGAACTTTCATGGAGTAAATGACTAAGGGAAGCAGAATCCTGAACATGACTTGCAGTCATAAATCTTTTAGCACTGCTTCAATCAAATCCTAAACTACCTGTGTTTGATACTTTAGAAGAAAAGGCTGTGGTCTGTGGTTCATACTTTGCTCGAAGCCCATCAATCTAGTCTCAACTAGATGTCCATATTTCACACTGGACAGACAGCTCTGTTGCTGTTCTGTCTGACAAATTATGACAACTGTCCAGATGTAGGAGTGAGGCATGGTCCACTCCACTCCACCCCCAAGATGCACCTATCATTACAATGTACACAATTCCACTGAGGTTTCCGCATGCTCTGTCACATAATATAGAACAAGATGCATTGGTGCAGGATTTAGTACAATGTACGTACCTTGGTTATTCCAGCGAAACTTCTCATCTGCTGAACTGAAAGAGAGAAAGAAACAGATCATGGTCAGAATAGAAAAACAGCAAACCTTCATTTTCCTCTGCCGTAGCATCCTAATGCCCCAGCCTTGAGCACTACCTGATGACTGGAACATTTTCATCCATTTATTTACCATGAATTAAATTCTATACACATCCACATAAACTCACAGTAACTGTAATACATTTGTACCTCACAATGACAATTCCCCCACTTAGTGAGAGATTATGGTTTGGGTGAGATGCTGCTAAAGTAACACTTGGCTCTGTCTGTCTGTCTGTCTGTCTGTCTGTCTGTCTGTCTGTCTGTCTGTCTGTCTGTCTGTCTGTCTGTCTGTCTGTCTGTCTGTCTGTCCTGTCCTGTGGCTGTCTGTCTGTCTGTCTGTCTGTCTGTCTGTCCTGTCTGTCTGTCTGTCTGTCTGTCGTCTGTCTGGCTGTCTAACTATCGGTCTTTCTGTGTGTGTGGTGTAACTAGGCTACAGTACTGTAGAGCAGAGCACAATGGGAGTGGGGATGACTAAAGGGATCCCTTCCTCCCTTCCTCTGGTCAACATGGGGTCATCTGTCAGAGCAGCCCAGCCAGCCAGCACTAAGCCTGAACGGGTTCTCCCTCCAGGGGTGAGGTGAGGGAGGTGGATAACACACCACCCAGAGAGACAAGGGACACGTGGTCTGGAGAGAACAAGTTTCAGAGCCGCCAGTGACCCCTTTCTCCCGCCCCCCATAGCCACCACCCACCCTCCTCCCCCTGCCCTTCAGAACTGCCACCCACCCCTCCGCCGAAGCACTAGGAGGGTGACAAATATTAACAATGTAGCCATGAAAGCAACACTAGCTAGAGCTTCTTAGGGATCGGCGTCCCGTCAACGGGACAGTTGTAAATCATGCAGCACCTTGTGTCACGATCGCAGACTTTAGAGAAACAACAAATGTTTTACATATAAGTGTCTTATATCAGCTGAAAGATTAAATTCTTGTTAACTTCTTGTCAATACGGGGGCGCTGTTTTCACTTTGGAAAAAATCGTGCCCAAATGAAACGGCCTCGTACTCTGTTCTAGATCATACAATATGCATATTATATTACTATTGGAATAGAAAACACTCTCAAGTTTCTACAACCGTTTGAATTATATCTGTGAGTTAAACAGAACTCATTTGGCAGCAAACTTCCATACAGGAAGTGAAAAATCTGAAACGAGCTCTGTTTCAGGGCCTGCCTATTCAACTGGCTTTTATTTATCGATATGCATGCACTTCATACGCCTTCCACTAGATGTCAACAGGCAGTGGAAGGTGGAATGGGGTGTCTAGCTTGATCTGAGGCCGAACAAGAGCTTTTGGAGTGACAGGTCCGGTATTTTCTTTGTCTTCGAGGCGCGCGAGGGACCTCGACATTGTCTTCTGAAAAGCGTTCGGTATACACGGCGAATATCTCCGGCTCTGATTTTATTTGATACATATGATAATAACATCATAAAGTAGGTTTTTTTCAACCGAGTTTTATCAGTTTATTCAACGTTTATTGGGACTTTTGGAGTTTTCCGTTCTTTGCGCCAAAGAGGATGGGAATGTTAGCAACCTTGGCTAGCATTGTGGCGCGAATTCGACAGAAGAAATGGACATTCTAAAACCAAACAACGATTTATTCTGGAAATAGGACTCCTTGTACAACATTCTGATGGAAGCTCAGCAAAAGTAAGACAACATTTATGATGTTATTTCGTATTTCTGTGTAATATGTTGATGTCTATTCTCCGCCGTGTTGGTGAGCACTGTCTCACAATAACCCAAGCTGTATGTTGTGGTAAAGTTATTTAAAAAAATCTAACACAGCGGTTGCATTAAGAACCAGTGTATCTTTCATTTGCCATACAACAAGTATTTTAACTGCACTATATAACTGCACTGTCCAATTTACAGTAGCTATTACTGCGAAAAAATGCCAAGCTATTGTTTGAGGAGAGCTCCTAACCGCTATAGGTTTGATAAATTCACCTCTGAAGGTGAAATGTGACTTACATTCTGAAATCTTGCTCTGATTCTCTTCCAAAAGGTCCAAGAGATAACATGAAGTGTCATTTTGTTAGATAAAATAATTTTTCATATCCTAAAAAGGTCCAATAGCATACACGATGATTTGTATTTCCACCTGTTAAATTTGCAAAGAAAGGCATCTGTTAAAATCTAACCCTAAACTTTGCTTCAACCGGTCAAATCACGTTCGTATGTATTCCTCGAGATCCTAGAACGTAACAGACTTCACTATATCATTAGGGGTGTAGTATATCCTATAGGACACCATATTTGGTCAAAGATCGATGACGCGGGCGGTCTTCACTTGAACGACTCTAACTTTAACTAAAAAGTCTAACTCTAACTAAAATAAGCACCAATCGGGGTCAAACAAAGCTAGTTAGATAGCCAATGACCCGGGCATTACGGGAGTATCTGGAATCCATGTATATGTCGTAAAATGTAGCTACTAACCTTGTACGACAGCATGCCTTTCCTTTTGGACAAAAATTATAAGAATATTCAGAGTTATGAAGTTATGAAAACTGGTTGTTTTGCAAATGTTGAACTTATAATATGGCTACTAATACTGGAAAAGCTAAATCAAAGTCCAAGTAATCAGATTTGACTATATTCTGAAAAATGTAATACAAATGCAAATGTCTCCTTCACGATTTGCCCAAATGTACTGGGTGACTTCACACTAAATGTCATGTGAGAGCAGAGTCATTAGACCATTTTTTTTGGTATTGTCCGCATGTAGCTTGTTTTTGGTCACAGGTCCAGGAATGGTTGAAGAATTGCAACATTTGCGTAGAACTAACGCTACAGATAGCAATACTGGGGGATTTGAAAAGCCATAGTCAATCAATCAATAATATAATAATTATTTTAGCAAAAATGTTTATTTTTTATTTACAATCCGTGGAAGCTATGAGAATAGGAAGATTCAAATCTTTTGTGAAGCATCACAGCACAGCTGAAAAATATATGGCAAATAAAAATCCGAAATGGATGAGTTGGAAGATAGATGGGAAAGGTTGAGTGGAGCTGAAGGGTGGGA
Organism: Salvelinus sp. IW2-2015; assembly: GCF_002910315.2. NCBI lineage: Eukaryota > Metazoa > Chordata > Actinopteri > Salmoniformes > Salmonidae > Salvelinus > Salvelinus sp. IW2-2015. Next base: position 22,945,033 of record NC_036871.1, read on the forward strand.
CTAATAACAAGATAAACAATGTAGGGCATACGGGATCTGTAAATGTGTAAAGGTGCGGAGCTATTGTGAAATAGCACAGTTACAAGTGGAAATCAAACTGGATGGACAACAGAAATAGAGGAAGGACTAAGAACAAACAAGAGAAAACTATTATAAAGTAGACTGTGTCTGTAAATGTGTATAAGATGTATAAATTGAAGGTAAAAACAGAAATGTTTATCAGTTTACTCCAATTGGGGGATCGGTGGTAGGGTTTGCAGGGAATAATAATAAAGGTATACTCTTTAAAAAAAGTATGTATGTCTATGTAGGTATGTGTATGTATATATGTGTATATGTATGCATACGTGAATGGATATTATATATACCCAAAAAAATATGGGGGATTGGAAATGATGCAGACAATTACATTGGAAACACATTCTTTCCGCAATATTAAGCTGATCCACCCCTCAAAAAAAAAAAAAAAATATATATATATATATATATAAAAAAAAATGTCATGTAGTTCGCTCATACTTCAAGTTATCCGTCTGAAACGTTGCACATACACTGCTGCCATCTTGTGTACACCATCGGAATTACAACCAGAGTGATGGCTAGAACTGGGACCTTTCTCTTGCATTTCAAAGATTGTGGTAGAAAAAAATGGTCGTTTTTTTCTTTGTATTTTCTTCTACCAGATCTATTGTGTTAAATTCTCCAACATTCAATTCACATTTCCACAAACTTCAAAGTGTTTCCTTTCAAATGGTAAGAATATGGTAAGGATATGGATATCCTGGCTTCAGGGCCTGAGCTACAGGCAGTTAGATTTGACAACAAAAAAAGGGGTTACAATTGAAAACAAAAAAAGGGGCTATCCCTAAGAAGATTTATTAACACATCACAATGAAATGCAACTCACTGCTGTTCATGGAGGCCTGATTCTGCCAGGTTACAGCCAGGGGTGCTTAATTCTATACAGGCTATATTTCTAATTCTACATGAGTGGATGACTATTCCAGGTGGTAAAATGGCTCCCCACTGACAACTGCTGCCCTCTCATCAGAGCAGAGACTGGCACAGAGTGCTGCGTCTGCCAGCCAGCCTTTATTCTTTTCATGGGGCGATATGTTGACGTAGTCGCTAAGCCAGGGCCGTCACATGGACTCAGATAACCACACTGGGATCGATGGGAGATTATCTCTGATCTGGAGCACACAAACAACAATCATAACTATGGAGTCACTGGAAATGGGAGCTTGAGTGGAGTATCGGGATCTGCTGTCCCCCATCACATGATTAATGTGAGAGTGTCACAGGGAAGGCACGGCCCAAAGCTAGCTGCCTCAGAGCTCAGCCGCCACTGTGATCACTAGGCTAAATGGTCATTCACTGGCCCTTTGGCCAAGTAGCAGCTGCTAAATCATCCCATTGATTTCTCCTTCACAGTTCCTATTGTGAGGCTGTCTCTGTTTACAGTGGGGTGACGAATTGCCAGAGAAAACAAAACGAATAGGGGCTCAACATCGGCCCGCAAGTGCTTATTCATCACCCGTTCTTTATTGAACAATAAACACATACAGCACCGCACCGGCACAGGGCAGGGGAGGAAGAGAGGAAAGGGACGAGGGACAGTGTGTTGGGCTTGAGTGGCCTCTCACAGAGACACTCTGATGGTCTGAAAGGATCGATGATAATAACCAGTACCTCCTATCTCACTCCTGTGTTAGCCTCAATAGTTTCCCCCTACTTTTTTAACTATAGCATGCCTTTAGGCCTACATCTCAGTCTACAAGTCTTAAGCTCTAAAACTACTAGGATATACAGTGACATGACTCGACAGAAATAGAAGCAATTAAAAACAAAAAACTAAGTTTCAAAGATGCACTATGCAGAAATTGCTCCGCCATTTCCTGGTTGCTAAAATTCTAATAGTTCGCCTAATTTCATTTTATGTGACAAAACAAGCAAGTACAGTGTAGAGAATTATTGTACGATCTAAACCGCTGTGAAATATATTTTCCATAACCAGCAATATTGTATTTTCAGCTGGTGTACAAAAACAAAAGTAAAAGATGCAAAAACAAAACTTAAGAATGGGAAGCATATATAACAGTATAGCTTCCGTCCCTCTACTCGCCCCTACCTGGGCTCGAACCAGGGACCCTCTGCACACATTGAGCACAGCCACCCTCGAAGCATCGTTACCCATTGCTCCACAAAAGCCACAGCCCTTGCAGAGCAAGGGGAACAACTACTTCAAGGTCTCAGAGCGAGTGACGTCACCGATTGAAACGCTATTAGCGCGCACCACCGCTAACTAGCTAGCCATTTCACATCGGTTACACTCACCCCCCTTTTGACCTCCTCCTTTTCAGCAGCAACCAGTGATCGGGTCACGGCACCAATGTAACAGTATAGCTTCCGTCCCTCTCCTTGACCCTACCTGGGCTCGAACCAGGGACCCTCTGCACACATCGACAACAGCCACCCTCGAAGCATCGTTACCCATCGCTCCACAAAAGCCGCGGCCCTTGCAGAGCAAGGGGAACAACTACTTCAAGGTCTCAGAGCGAGTGATGTCATCGATTGAAACGCTATTAGCGCCCACCACCGCTAACTAGCTAGCCATTTCACATTGGTTACACATAGAAATAGTGTACATAGAACAGATCTACTGCCTCTTAGACTTGCTTTCAATGAGAATGATCTATAACACAAATGTATATTTGAATTTGGTCAGGTCACCCAAAAAGTTACATATTGCAGCTTTAAGTGAGAGGTAGCCATTGGACTGAAGCCCGAAAAATGAAGGAAATTCACATGAGCACCACAATGCATACTTCACCCATGCTCTACCAAGATTTTCCAGCACACAGCTTCGACCTACAATAGTAGCTATGTTGGTCTATTGTACTTCCAACAATATGTAGGCAGGTTGCTTATGATTCAAACCTTCTTAAGCAGCCTAATTCATACTCTTCAGAGGTATAATGAAAAGCCAACTGACATTTACTCCTGATGTGCTCACCTGTTGCATCCTCTATAACCACTGTGGTTATTATTTGACCCTGCTGGTCATTTATGAACGTGTGAACATCTTGAAGAACGATCTGGCCTTAATGACCATGTACTCTTATAATTTCCACTCGGCACAGCCAAAAGAGGACTGGCCACTCCTCAGAGCCTGGTTCCTCACTAGGTTTCTTCTCAGATTCCAGCCTGTCAAGGGAGTTTTTCCTAGCCACCACGCTTCTACATCTGCATTGCTTGCTCTCTGGGGTTGTAGGCTCGGTTTCTGTATAAGCACTTTGTGACAACTGCTGATGTAAAAAGGGCTTTACAAATTAATGTGATTGATTGCTTGATTGATTGATAATGGACTTTACAGGGTACTGCTATTAAAATAATAATGTATAGTCTCAACGTCAACAGTGAAGAGGCGACTCCGGGATGCTGGCCTTCAAGGCAGAGCTGCAAAGAAAAAGCAATATCTCAGACTGGCCAATAAAAATTAAAGATTAAGATGGGCAAAAGAACAGGCACTGGCCTTCCCGACTCCAGGAAGGCCAGCATCCCGGAGTCGCCTTCATCACTGCTGACGTTGAGACTGGTGTTTTGCGGGTACTATTTAATGAAGCTGCCAGTTGAGGACTTGTGAGGCATCTGTTTCTCAAACTAGACACTCTAATGTACTTGTCCTCTTGCTCAGTTGTTGTATCTGGCCATTTTGAGCCTGTAATCGAACCCACAAATGCTGATGCTCCAGATACTCAACTAGTCTAAAGAAGGCCAGTTTTACTTCTTCTTTAATCAGCTGTGCTAACATAATTGCAAAAAGGTTTTCTAATGATCAATTAGCTTTTTAAAATGATAAACCTGGATTAGCTAACACAACATGCCATTGGAACACAGGAGTAATGGTTGCTAATAATGGGCCTCTGTACGCCTATATAGCTATTGATAGTAGATATTCTATTAAAAAATCTGCCATTTCCAACTACAATAGTCATTTACAACATTAACAACGTCTACACTGTATTTCTGATCAATTTGATGTTGTTTTAATAGACAAAAAACAAGGACATTTCTAAGTGAACCCAAACTCTTTTGAACATTACTGGTCAAATGTTTTGACACACCTACTCAATCAAGGGTTTTTATTTATTTTGACTATTTTCTACATTGTAGAATAATAGTGAAGACATCAAAACTATGAAACACATATGGAATCATGGGGTAACCAAAAAAGTGTTAAACAAATCAAAATATATTTCAGATTTGAGTTTCTTCAAAGTAGCCACTCTTTGCCTTGATGACAGCTTTGCACACTCTTGGCATTCTCTCAACCAGCTTCATCTGGAATACTTTTCCAACAGTCTTGAAGAAGTTCCCACATATGCTGAGCACTTGTTGGCTGCTTTTCCTTCACTCTGCGGTCCGACTCATCCCAAACCATCTCAATTTGGTTGAAGTCAAGGATTGTGGATGACAGGTCATCTGTTGCAGCACTCCATCACTCTCCTTCTTGGTCAAATAGCCCTTGAGCCTGGAGGTGTGTTGGGTCATTGTCCTGTGAAAAACAAATGATAGTCCCACTAAGCCCAAACCAGATGGGATGGCATATTGCTGCAGAATACTGTGGTAGCCTCAGACAGTGTCACCAGCAAAGCACCCTCACACCTCCTCCATGCTTTACGGTGGGAAATACACATGCGGAGATCATCCGTTCACCTACTCTGTGTCTCACAAAGACACGGCAGTTGGAACCAAAAATCTCCAATTTGGACTCCAGACCAAAGGACAAATTTCCATCGGTCTAATGTCCATTGCTCGTGTTTCTTGGTCCAAGCAAGTCTCTTCTTATTATTGGTGTTCTTTCATAGTGGTTTCTTTGCAGCAATTCAACCATGAAGGCCTGAATCACACAGTCTGTTTCTTGAACTCTGTGAAGCATTTATTTGGGCTGCAATTTCTGAGGCTGGTAACTCTAATGAACTTATCCTCTGCAGCAGAGGTAACTCTGGGTCTTCCATTCCTGTGGCGGTCCTCATGAGAGCCAGTGTCAAAAACTGCAATGCTGCTTGGTTTTTTCACATGTGTATCAAGAATGGTCCAACACCCAAAGGACATCCAGCCAACTTGACACAACGGTGTTCCTAATGTTTGGTATACACAGTATGTATATATACTGTACTATATTATATCCAGTGGTGTAAAGTACTTAAGTAAAAATACTTACGTCATTTTTTAAGGCATCTGTACTTTACTATTTATATTTTTGACAACTTTTACTTTTACTTCACTACATTCCTAAAGAAAATAATGTACTTTTTACTCCATACATTTTCCCTGACAACCAGAAGTAAATCGTTAAATTTTGAATGCTTAGCAGGACAGGAAAATTGTCAAATTCATGCACTTATCAACAGAACACGTGTTCATCCCTACTGTCTCTGATCTGGCTGACTCACTAAACCAAATGCTTAATTTGTAAATAATGTCTGAGTGTTGGAGTGTGCCCCTGGCTATCCATACATTTTAAAAACAAGAAAATGTTGTCATCTGTTTTGCTTATTATAAGGAATTTTTAATGATGTAGTATTTTACTGGCTGACTTTCACTTTTACTTGAGTAACTTTCTATAAAGGTATCTATACTTTTACTCAAGTATGACAATTGGGTACTTTTTCCACCACTGATTATATCTCATTACATGCTGACCAGACCGGACATGTCCGGTCACTTCCTGGAGAGTGTGTCTGCGACAGGGATGTCTTTGCCTGGACGGTGAGTGATTGTGAAGTATTTTTGTAGTTGAAGGATCATTGTCTGTAGCCTTTAGCCGCGGGGCAGCAGCTAGTGGTTTCCTCACGATTGACTCAAGGGGCTTGTGGTCGGATTCCACAATGACTTGTCGTCCATATATGTACTGATGGAAACGTTTACATCCGAACAGAATGCCGTAGAGCTCCTTTTCAGTTTGAGCGTAGTTGATTTCACAGTCTGTGAGAGATTTGGAAGCATAGCCGATGGGCTTTCCTTCTTGCAGTAGCACTGCACCTAGTCCATACTTCGACGCGTCCACTTGGAGTCTGAGCTCTTTGTTGGGGTCGTAGTAGGCAAGGATTGGTCCTGGTTCTCTCGTGATCAAGTCTTTCACATTCTGGAAAGCAATGTCGTGTTGCTTGTCCCAGAGAAACTCACTGGACTGCTTTAGCAGTTGACACAGGGGTGCATTAGCATTGGAGAGGCTGGGTGCGAACTTGGCTAAGTAGTTGACCATGCCAAACACTGTTTCCAGCTCTGCACGGTTCTTTGGTGGCTCCATTTCTTTTATGGCTAAGATCTTCTGTGGATCTGGCTTGATTCCAGTCGCTGTAAGAAGATGTCCGAAGTAGCTGACCTCTGTAGCGTCGACTGTGCTCTTCTCGGGGTTGAGCCGGACTCCTCTCTCGCGGGACCTTTGCAGCATCGCGCGGAGGTTTCGGTCGTGCTCCTCTTTGGTTCGACCATAGACAAGGATGTCGTCCATAATTGCCACAACTCCGTCGAGGCTTTCGTACACTTCGTCGATCTTTCGCTGAAACTCGTATTGGGCTGAGATAATCCCAAAAGGCAGGCGACGGAACCTGTAGCGTCCAAACGGTGTGTTGAATGTTGTGAGCTTAGATGACTCTTCTGTGAGCTTGATAGCCCAGTAGCCTGATCTAGCGGTCCCGTGTGGCTCAATTGGTAGAGCATGGCGCTTGCAACGCCAGGGTTGTGGGTTCATTCCCCACGGGGGGACCAGGATGAATATGTATGAACTTTCCAATTTGTAAGTCGCTCTGGATAAGAGCGTCTGCTAAATGACTTWAATGTAAATGTTAAATGTAGCGTCCATGACACTGAAGTAGTGTGCTCCCGCTAGCTTGTGTGTGATGCCATCTAGCGTCGGTAAAGGAAATTGGGGGCGTTTGATAGCCTTGTTCAAGTCTCTTGGGTCGAGACATACTCTGAGCTTGCCTGTGCGTGGTTTCTCCACCACCACTAAGGCGTTTACCCAGTCAGTCGGTTCTGTAACCTTGGTGACTATGTCAGATTGCTCCATGCTCTCCAACTCTTTCTTCAGACGGGCACGGAGAGCAAGCAGAATCTTTCTCGGTGGGTAGACCACAGGGATTGCGTCAAGGTGAATGGTACATTCTCCTGGGAATAATCCTATTCCTGTAAAAACATCAGCAAACTCCTCCAGTAAATTGTCTGTCTCTACTGGTGCTGTCACTGATAAAACTAGCTTGATGAGGTCCATGTCTAAACATGCTTAAAGACCTAGCACTGCAGGTGCTCTAGTGTCAACAACATAAAAGTTCAAAATCATGTCACTTTCCTTGCATTTGAAAGTGCATGTGCCTTTTACTGGGAGCTGTTCACCACCATAACCAGTCAGTCTGCGCGTGGTGGGCTGTAGCTCGCACTCAGATGTCAAGCTGCGGTACTTATTCAGAGGAATAATGTTTACTTGTGCACCAGTGTCTAGTTTGAACTTTAGCTCTGTGCCTTGTGTTCCTATCTCAATGTCAGCAAAGGCTTGCTCTGTCTCTGATATTTGTCACTGAATCAATAAACAGTTCATCAGCGTTTGACTCTTTGATTGACATTTCATCTTCACTCACTGTGTGTACTGTTTTTCCACGGTAAGCTCTGCACACCTTTGCAGTGATTCCATTTTCCACATTTAGTACACTGTTTGCCTTTAGCTGGGCAATTTCCTTGTTCGCCATGCACTTTGTATCCACAATATCCACAGGTTTTGGAGCGTTTTGAGTCTGTGTCGCTCTATTTTGGAGTTATGTCTCTCTCCGTTCTAAAACGCGCTCTCTGTGCACCGGAGGTGTGCTTTGATGTCTGCGTGCACTGCTTGTTCATGTGATGCGCTCGTGCTGCCGCGCGAAATGGTTTTCATCTGAGCCTGTGCTAGCTCGTGAGATCTGGCTATGTCGATAGCTTTGTCCAGCGTTACCTCAGACCCAACATTCAAAAGTTTCTCTCTCACTCGCGGTGAGTGTATTCCAAATACAATACGGTCCCTGACCATCTCATCCTTGTTTGCATAATCACAGTCTTTCACAAGCAGACGCAGCTCTGTCACCAGCTGTTCAAAAGACTCGCTAGCTCCCTGTACTTTCTCATGGAATTTGTACCTAGCGAAAATCGTATTGGTCTTTGGCACAACATATGCTTCAAAACGATAGTAGTATGTTTTCAGTACCTTTGATTCAGCCTCGGTAAGTGTCCATGTGTTGTAAATATCTCTTCCTTTTTCACCGATCCAGAGGAGTAGGTAGCTGCACTTTCCCTCTTCTCCTTTGTCCCTCAGAGGACCCGTGAACATCAGCTCCACATGCTGTTTGAACTTACGCCATGCATCAGGTAAGTTTGTAGACTCCCAGTCCATTCGAGGTGAAGGAACTCCAGAAAAATCCATCTTTTAAGACCTTTTACTCTGACAACCTGACACAGAAGGGGAGGGTCCGGGTGGGCCTTCCTACGGCGGCGGCTCGGGTGCGGGACGTGGACCCCACTCCACCATAGTCAATACCGCTTTGGTGGCGCCTCTGGAACGGCGACCCTTGCAGCGAGTCCCGGACTGAAGACCATCCCAGAGGGTGCCACTAGATGGAGGGGCAGCTCCGGACGGAGGGGCAGCTCCGGACTGGCGGGCAGCTCAGGCAGCTCCTGACTGGCGGGCGGCTCTGGCAGCTCCTGACTGGCGGGCGGCTCTGGCAGCTCCTGACTGGCGGGCGGCTCTGGCGCTCCTGACTGACGGACGGCTCTAGCGGCTCCTGACTGACGGACGGCTCTGACGGTCGGGACAGATGGGCGGCTCTGACGGCTCGGGACAGACGGGCAGCACTGCCGGCTCGGGACAGACGGACGGCTCTGATGGCTCGGGACAGATGGGCGGCTCAGATGGCGCTGGGTAGGCAGGCAGCTCAGATGGCTCTGGGCAGGCAGGCAGCTCAGATGGCTCAGATGGCTCTGGGCAGGCAGGCAGCTCAGATAGCGCTGGGCAGACGGAAGACTCTGGCCGCTGAGGCGCACAGTAGTCCTGTGTGCTGTGAGGCTGGGACCAGCCTGGGCACCACCGATAGGCTAGCAAGTTTAAACCACGCTAAGCCTCTACTGTGAAGGCCAACTCTAAAGTTGGACTACATCTGTCACAGTATAAAATAAGATGTCTGTACTATTTCAGTCAGTTCTCTGCTTTACCCTGCGTGGTGATACAGTGAACCCGTATATATGAAAATTGCATTTACCATTTATTGCTTATGTTAAATAAAAATACTTAAAGTATATTCGGTGACTCTGAATCACATTTTATCCTGATACCAGATTCGATTGACACAATCTTTTACACTTGACACATTTCTTAGCTTCTCAAATGACAGAAAGTGGCACCTGAAAAGGAGAAACGTTTATAGCCTGTGCAACTTATCGCTTGCATTTGTACGGTAGGGTTGGCCTTGCATCTGAGGGATGAGGGCAACGTCTTCCTTGAGAGTTTGAGAGCTGGGCTCGTCACCATTCTCTCTTCCATTGGATCAAGACGCGAGCAATAGTACCCATCACACTCCCTGTCCCTTGCCACCCAACGGTGCCTAACGAACCCAAATTCTCTTTAAAGAGTGAAAATCAGCACACACCGTGCGTGTATTTTTCTGGAAAGGAACTCTACACAAAAGAAAATGGCCAAAATATTCGCTCCGGGAGGTGAACACAGGACTTTCAACTCCCAGGGCAGGAACGCTAACCGTTACACTGATCATTTTGATGTTGTCGTTTTACCTGGAATCTTCGTGTGCAACCCGCACCCCTGCTACTTTTACTTGTGGATGGCGACTTCAGGTTTTAGTTAAGACTGTGTTGATCAGTTAGTGAACATTTTGATCATAATGTCAAGAATAACATTGCATTGACAGAGGGAGTGTACTGAATTAATGCATATGGTAAGGTCTAGAATTTGCTCTGGATCTTCTAACAGTAACGCGTCTGTTCTGGTGTGTGCATGTATTATAAATTAGCAGTGTGGCTGTTTTCCCAAAGTTCCGTGTACTAACTGGCTATAATATCAGTCAAGAACATTTGCTATCTTATTTGTTTGTACTCTGATTACACACAAGTGTCCAGGTCAGCAGTTTACACAGATGGCTTCAGCCATACGAAAAACCCTCCATAGCAAAATATACCTAGCTAGCTAGCTACCTTCCTTTTGCTTCCCATCCAACTGGTGAAAGCTTGATAGCTACAGCTGCTAGCCTTCTACTAGCTAGCTGTTACTGAGGGTTGCTCTACCCAGTTTTAGAACTCTTGAGATTCAATTTATAAGATGTTAGCATTGTAAGAAATGCTACAAAAAGGTAGCATATTGTTGGTTTTTATTGGGCAGAAATGTACCTAAAAACATATACAGTACAAATGGATCTAAGTCTAATGGTCACTTTATGGACACTGTAGCCTTGTTTTAATCCGTTGTGTAGAATTTGATCTAGGTTTAGGCAAACAATTTTCTAATGAGCCTAATGCTAATGACCCTGTCAAAAATCTGGGATAGTGGTTCTTGGTATGGCTAGATGGATCATGACGAGAGATCAGGAATGTGTTGTGTACCTCCAACCAAGTTGATTTTTACATTTTCATCGACATTGGTGATTTGAATTTAACATTGAGCGTCAACCAAATGCATACTGTAATGAAACGGGCAGGGAGCAAGCCACGAACCTTCGACCTTCTAGCCCGAAGTCCAGCGCGCTATCGCCTGTGCCCCAAAAGCATGTTCAAGCGGCATAGTCGATATCCGCGCTTATAAACCCAGGGTCGTTACAATAATAGCAACCTACTTTCATCAGCAATCTGTTGCACCTAAAATTCTTTATTCTATGATCTTGATACACACTACTCAAGTCTATCTCTAAATAGCTAGTTGAACTTTAGCTCAAAACAGTTTCTCATATTGATTTACTACTACACAATCAATCCAATCTGTCTGGATAATAACTTTAAAAGAGAGTGTAATTGTTGGTGTGATTAACAAGTGCTGCAGCTGCAGGTCACCATCTGTAGACTCAGTTAATCACACTGCTGTTATGGCGATGTGCTGGTTATTGACAGACAATCGAATCTCAGGTTACATTCCCATGATGAGATCAGAAATATTAACCCTCTCGCATATAATTAGATTGGTTGAAATTAAGAAAATATGCATATATAAGCTATTATAATAGTAGCAAAGTGCAGAGCTGGTGTGTGTGTGTGCGTTCCTGTGGATATTGTGTGTTAGTGCTAAGAGCAGCACTATAAAGTGAGGACAAAGAAGAGCAAGGTTGAGTTCAGAGTCTTAGAGCAGTTAAAGATGTAAATTGCAACTGTAACGAATGGCTTATAAAACCGGAGGAGGTTATGCAGCATGGCAGCCGAACACTCTCCTGTTTAAACAACATAGCTATTTTACCACCATTGAGACCAAGGCAACCCCCAAGGGAGCCCTGCTACAACACCTCTCTACCCCAAACAGTCTGCTCGTTCTCTACCACCAATTTGTACATTTTTTAGTTACATTTTAATCATCTAGCAGACACTCTTATCCAGAGCAACTTACAGTAGTGAGAGCATACAGCAAAGCAAAGTCTTCATGGCAAACCTCAGTAAGACTTCGTAATGCAATATGGCAGCCAATCAGTCTGTCCGTTTGTATGTCTGATCTTTGAGATTTGAGTTTTAATGACCCTGATCCTGTCTACAGAAGCAAACACTTTTGATGTGAAGGTGGATGCTGTATATAACAACTATTCTTGAGATGTATAGTTATGCTTTTATTGTTGATCTCTGGTAATGTGAGACGAAACTCTGGGCCGGTAGATACCATGCACTCTCTACCGACTCCCTATGATTTAAAAAACAGAGCAGGTTTTGGCCTTTTGCATGTAAATGTCTGAAGTCTGTTTCCAAAAATAGACATGATTAGAATATGGGCCAATACGACAAATGTGGACATAATGGTTTTATCAGAAACTTGGCTAAAGAAATCTGTGTCAAATAACTCGATTTCTATTGATAGGTAAACGATTTTTAGAATGGATCGGATGAGTAAAGGAGAAGGGGTTGCAATTTATGTGAAATCCAAGTTTAACACCTCTGGAATTCTCTCAATTACCAAAGCCAAACATTTTCAATTGCTTGCGGTTAAAGTGAACGTATACAGTGCATTCAGAAAGTATTCAGACCCCTTGACTTTTTCATATTTTGTTATGTTACAGCCTTATTTTAAAATTGATTAAATAATTCCCCCCCTCATAAATCTACACACAATACCCCATAATGACAAAGCAAAAAATGTTTTGGGGAAAAACTGAAATATCACATTTACATAAGTATTCAGACCCTTTACTCAGTACTTTGTTGAAGCGCCTTTGGCAGCGATTACAGCCTCAGGTCTTCTTGGGTATAACACTACAAACTTGGCACACCTGTTTTGGGAGTTTCTCCCATTCTTCTCTGCATATCCTCTCAAGGTCTGTCAGCTTGGATGGGGAGTTCACAGCTATTTTCAGGTCTCTAAAGAGATATTCGATCGGGTTCAAGTACAGGCTCTGCCAGGGCCACTCAAGGACATTCAAAGACTTGTCCCGAAGCCACTCCTTCGTTGTCTTGGCTGTGTGCTTAGGGTTGTTCTCCTGGTGGAAGGTGAACCATCACCCCAGTCTGAGGTCCTGAGCACTCTGGAGCAGGTTTTCATCAAGGATCTGTCTGTACTTTTCTCCGTTCATCTTTACCTCGATCTCCCAGTCCCTGCCGCTAAAAAAATCCCTGCAGCATGATGGTCCCACCACCATGCTTCACCGTAGGGATGGTGGCAGGCTTCCTCCAGATGTGACGCTTGGCATTCAGGCCAAAGAGTTCAATCTTGGTTTAATCAGACCAGAGAATCTTTCTTATGGTCTGAAAGTCCTTTAGGTGCCTTTTGGCAAACTTCAAGTGAGCTGTCATGTTCCTTTTACTGAGGAGTGGCATCCATCTGGTCACTACCATAAAGGCCTGATTGGTGGAGTGCTTCAGAGATGGTTGTCCTTCTGGAAGGTTCTCTCATCTCCACAGAAGAACTCTGGAGCTCTGTCAGAGTGACCATCGGGTTCTTGGTCACCTCCCTGACCAAGGCCCTTCTCCCTGGATTGCTCAGTTTGGCTGTGCGGCCAGCTCTAGGAAGAGTTTTTATTTTTATTTTTTTTATTTAACCTTTATTTAACCAGGTAGGCAAATTGAGAACACGTTCTCATTTACAATTGCGACCTGGCCAAGATAAAGCAAAGCAGTTCGACACATACAACAACACATAGTTACACATGGAGTAAAACAAACATATAGTCAATAATACAGTGAAAAAAAATAAGTCTATATACAATGTGAGCAAGTGAGGTGAGATAAGGGAGGTGAAGGCAAACAAATATATGTATAAATAAATAAAAATATAAAGGCCATGGAGGCGAAGTGAGTACAACACAGCAAGTAAAATAAAAAATAAAAAACACTGGAATGGTTGGTTTGCAGTGGAAGAAAGTGCAAAGTAGAGACAGAAATAATGGGGTGCAAAGGAGCAAAATAAATAATAAATAATACAGTAGGTAAAGAGGTAGTTGTTTGGGCTAAATTGTAGATGGGTTATGTACAGGTGCAGTAATCTATGAGCTGCTCTGACAGCTGGTGCTTAAAGCTAGTGAGGGAGATATGGTTTTCCAGTTTCAGAGATTTTTGTAGTTCGTTCCAGTCATTGGCAGCTGAGAACTGGAAGGAGAGGCGTCCAAAGGAAGAATTGGTTTTGGGGGTGACTAGAGAGATATACCTGCTGGAGCGCGTGCTACAGGTAGGTGCTGCTATGGTGACCAGCGAGCTGAGATAAGGGGGACTTTACCTAGCAGGGTCTTGTAGATGACCTGGAACCAGTGGGTTTGGCGACGAGTATGAAGCGAGGGCCAGCCACGAGAGTGTACAGGTCGCAGTGGTGGGTAGTATATGGGGCTTTGGTGACAAAACGGATGGCACTGTGATAGACTGCATCCAATTTATTGAGTAGGGTTTGGAGGCTATTTTGTAAATGACATCACCGAAGTCGAGGATTGGTAGGATGGTCAGTTTTACAAGGGTATGTTTGCAGCATGAGTAAAGGATGCTTTGTTGCGGAATAGGAAGCCAATTCTAGATTTGACTTTGGATTGGAGATGTTTGATGTGGGTCTGGAAGGGAGTTTACAGTCTAACCAGACACCTAGGTATTTGTAGTTGTCCACATATCTAAGTCAGAGCCGTCCAAATAGTGATGTTGGACAGGCGGGCAGGAGCAGGCAGCGATCGGTTGAAGAGCATGCATTTGGTTTTACTTGTATTTAAGACAGTTGGAGGCCACGGAAGGAGAGTTGTATGGCATTAAGCTCGCTCTGGAGGGTTGTTAACACAGTGTCAAAAGAAGGGCCAGAAGTATACAGAATAGTGTCGTCTGCGTAGAGGTGGATCAGAGAATCACCAGCAGCAAGAGCGACATCATTGATGTAAACAAGAAGAGAGTCGGTCCAAGAATTGAACCCTGTGGCACCCCATAGAGACTGCCAGAGGCCCGGACAACAGACCCTCCGATTTGACACACTGAACTCGATCAGAGAAGTAGTTGGTGAACCAGGCGAGGCAATCATTAGAGAAACCAAGGCTGTCGAGTCTGCCAATGAGAATGTGGTGATTGACAGAGTCAAAAGCCTTGGCCAGGTCAATGAATACGGCTGCACAGTATTGTTTCCTATCGATGGCGTTACGAATATCGTTTATGACCTGAGCGTGGCTGAGGTGCACCCATGACCAGCTCTGAAACCAGATTGCATAGCGGAGAAGGTTGGTGTGATTCGAAATGGTCGGTAATCGTTTGTTGACTTGGCTTTCGAAGACCTTAGAAAGAGGGTAGGATAGATATAGGTCTGTAGCAGTTAGGGTCAAGGGTGTCCCCCCCTTTGAAGAGGGGGATAACCGCAGCTGCTTTCCAATCTTTGGGGATCTCAGACGACACGAAAGAGAGGTTGAAGAGGCTAGTAATAGGGGTGGCAACAATTTCAGCAGATAGTTTTAGAAAGAAAGGGTCCAGATTATCTAGCCCGGCTGATTTTGTAAGGGTCCAGATTTTGCAGCTCAATTAAGAACATCAGCTGACTGTATTTGGAGAAAAGAGATGGGAAGGCTTGGGCGAGTAGCAGAGGGGAGGGCAGTGCTGTTGTCCGGGGTAGGGTTAGCCAGGTGGAAAGCATGGCCAGCCGTAGAAAATGCTTATTGAAATTCTCAATTATAGTGGATTTGTCGGTGGTGACAGTGTTTCCTATCTCAGAGCGGTTGGAAGCTGGGAGGAGGTGTTCTTATTCTCCATGGACTTTACGGTGTCCCAGAACTTTTTGAATTTGTGTTGCAGGAAGCAAATTTCTGCTTGAAAAAGCTAGCCTTGGCTGTTCTAACTGCCTGTGTATATTGGTTTCTGGCTTCCCTGAAATTGCATATCACGGGGCTGTTCGATGCTATGCAGAACGCCATAGGATGTTTTTCTGTTGGTTAAGGGCAGTCAGGTCAGGAGAGAACCAAGGGCTATTCTGTTCCTGGTTCTAAATTTCTTGAATGGGGCATGCTTATTCAAGATGGTGAGGAAGGCATTTAAAAAAAATGACCAGGCATCCTCTACTGACGGTGAGATCAATATCCTTCCAGGATCCCCGGCCAGGTCGATTAGAAAGGCTGCTCGCTGAAGTGTTTCAGGGAGCGTTTGACAGTGATGAGTGGGGTCGTTTGACCGCTGACCCATTACGGATGCAGGCAATGAGGCAGTGATCGCTGAGATCTTGGTTGAAAACAGCAGAGGTGTATTTGGGGGCAAGTTTGTTAGGATGATATCTATGAGGGTACCCGTGTTTACGGAATTGGGGTGGTACCTGGTAGGTTCATTGATAATTTGTGTGAGATTGAGGCATCAAGCTTAGATTGTAGGGTGGCTGGGGTGTTGAGCATGTTCAAATTTAGGTCGCCTAGCAGCACGAGCTCTGAAGATAGATGGGGGCAATCAGTTCACATATAGTGTCCAGAGCACAGCTGGGGGAGAGGGTGGTCTATAGCAGGCGGCAACGGTGAGAGACTTGTTTTTAGAGAGGTGGATTTTAAAAGTAGAAGTTCAAATTGTTTGGGAACAGACCTGGATAGTATAACAGAACTCTGCAGGCAGTCTTTGCAGTAGATTGCAACACCGCCCCTTTGGCCGTTCTATCTTGTCTGAAAAACTTGTAATTGGGGATGAAAATGTCTGAATTTTGGTGGTCTTTCTAAGCCAGGATTCAGAACGGCTAGAACATCCGGGTTGGCAGAGTGTGCTAAAGCAGTGAACAAAAAACTGGGAGGAGGCTTCTAATGTTAACATGCATGAAGCCAAGGCTATTACGGTTACAGAAGTCATCAAAAGAGAGCGCCTGGGGAATAGGAGTGGGAGCCAGGTACTGCAGGGCCTGGATTCACCTCTACATCACCAGAGGAACAGAGAGGAGTAGGATAAGGGTACGGCTAAAAGCTATGAGAATTGGTCGCCTAGAGCTACTGAGAGCAGAGAGTAAAAGGACGTTTCTGGGGCGATAAAATAGTTTAAAGGAATAATGTACAGACAAAGGTATTGGATGTGAATACAGTGGAGGTAAACCTAGGTATTGAGTGATGATGAGAGAGATATTGTCTCTAGAAACATCATTGAAACCAGGTGATTTCATCGCATATGTGGGTGGTGGAACTGAGAGGTTGGATATGGTATAGAGAGCAGGGCTAGAATTCTACAGTGAATAAGCCAATAAACACTAACCAGAACAGCAATGGACAAGGCATATTTACATTAGGAGAGGCATGCTTATCGAGTGATCAATAAGGGTCCAGTGAGTAGAGGTTGGTTGGGTCTGGCGATCCAGACAGCTGGCCGGGTATATGGCTATCGGTAGCAGCATAGGATAGGGTTTCGTTGTAGATACCTCGTGCGTTTCCGTCGGTAGGTTAGTGGGGTTCCGTGTAGTGGGGTTTTGTTCAGATAGCAGCCGATAGAACAGCTAACGATTAGCGGGCCTCAGATGAGCATTCAGGTAACGTCGGGACGGAGGTGCGGTTGGATAAATCCCTCGGGCAGATAACGTCGGCAGTCAGTCGCGGCAGTCAGTCGTGAAGGCCCGGTGGGGTTCCGTATCTGCGCAGCAACAAAGAAACGGGTCCGGATGGTGATGGAACTCCTCAGCTGGCTAGCTCCAGCATGATTTAGCTTGCTCCGGGGTCGACGTAAGCCAATAGTCACACGGTTTGCAGCTAGCTAGCTGCGAAATCAAGGTGCAAGTGTCCAGAGCCTGCGGCTGGAATCCGGGGAACTGAGAGAGAAAGTCCCGGAATGCTCCGGTCCGAGTCGCGTTGACAACAAGTGCCGGTAGATTATCGAGCTAAAGGAATAGCTGATGACCACAAAACGTGGGCAGCTGAAACACCAACGCTAGCCAGCAAACCGGCTAATTTCGGGGCAGCTACAGATTAGCTTCTGGCTAGCTATCGGAGTAGCTTCTGGTTAGCTTTCAGGCTAGCTTCTGAATTAGCCCCTGGCTAGCTTCCACGATGGATTTTCAGATTGAGGTAAATAATACTTTTTGTAATTTGGTGAAGCGGGTTGCAGGAAAGCTTTTGCAGGAAAGCTTTTGTAGTTGAGTTCTTGGATAATAAAATAAACAAAAGATATGCGAAGAAAAGGTGTAAATATATATATATACAGGACACGACACGACAATACGGAAAAAGACGTCTGAACTGCTAAGCCACCTTGGAATATTGTATTCTTCCATTTAAGAATGATGGAGGTCACTGTGTTCTTGGGGACCTTCAATACTGCAGAAATGTTTTGGTACCCTTCCCCAGATCTGTGCCTCGACACAATCCTGTCTCGGATCTCTTCCGACAATTCCTTCAAACTCATTGTTTGATTTTTGCTCTGACATGCACTGTCAACTGTGGGACCTTATATAGACAGGTGTGTGCCTTCCCAAATCATGCTCAATCAATTGAATTTACCACGGGTGGACTCCAATCAAGTTGTAGAAATATCTCAAGGATGATCAATGGAAACAGGATGCACCGGAGCTCAATTTCAAATCTCATATCAAAGGGTCTGAATACTTATGTAAATAAGGTTTTTCTGTTTTTTATAAATTATCAAAAATGTCTAAAACCTGTTTTTGTTTTGTCATTATGGGGTATTGTGTGTAGATTGATGAGGAAAAACATTTATTTATTCAATTTTAAAATAAGTTGAAACAAAATAGGTTCTAATGTATCCTCTGGCCTTCCTGACCATTTAATGATGGATTCTAATGAAGTGAAGGATAAAGCTGATGTAAGTTATGTTACAGTAAACCATGAAATAGGCCCTCATGTGAACCATTTTAACTTTGAGCCTGTTTCTTATGCTGAGGTCTATAAAGCACTAAACGCTATAGACACTAAAAAGTCTGCAGGTCCAGACAACCTGGATCCCTACCTCCTAAAGATAGCAGCTGATATTATTACTGAACTTGAGTCTCTTGACCAATTCCATACCCAGCATTTGGAAATCAGCTTATGTCCTCCCACTGCTAAAGGGTGGAGATCCCTCAGATTCTAATAACTATTGTCTTATCTCCAAACTCCCTATCCTGGCCAAAGTCTATGAATCCCTAGGGAACTCGCAGTTAAAGAACGTCTTAATTGAAAAGAACATAACTAAGTGGGTTTCAGTCTGGCTTTAGATCGGGGCACAGCACCACAACTGCAGCTATGGCAGTGGCAAATGACATCATAAATGCACTTGATAAAAAAACAACCATGAATTGTTGCTAGCTAGACTCAGTAACATTGGTCTCAGTGAAGAGTCACTAAATTGGTTTAGGAACTATCTTTCTGACAGAACACAATGTGTATATGCTGCCAATCACAAGTCTAGCTTTCTTGAGATTAATAGAGGTGTGCCCCAGGGTTCAAATAATTTTTTTCTTCCATTTTTATTAATTATTTGGGAAATGGGATGCAACCTGCAAAGTTACATCTATATGCAGATGATAGTCATATTAATGTGCTCCTTCTCTGATTCAGGCTGTTGAAAAGCTCCAGACTGCTTTTCAGTCACTGCACACATCCCTTTAAGGTCTGAAACGGGTCTTGAATGTACAAAAAACTAAATGTATGACCTTTACCAGAGCTCGCACTCAGACAGAGAAGGTTAGCATTGTCACATCTGGTGGCTTATCCATTGAAAAAGTGTCATCCTACAAATACCTTTTATAATGTTGGATGACAAGTTGTCCTTTAAAGTTCATTTGGATAATCTTGTGAGGAAGCTTGAATTGAAACTGGGTTTTTATTTTCTTAATAAGGCTTGCTTCCCGCTTATGGCTAGAAAAAAAGCTTGTTCAGGCCACTTTTCTCTCTGTAATTGATTATGGTGACTTGTTGTATATGCATGCAGCCTCATCTGTCTTACAGAGACTGGACTCTGTTTATCATGCATCCTTGTGCTTTATTACAAATGCCAAGTCAGTCACCCACCATTGCACCTAGTACCAAATGGTGGGTTGGACCTCATTTTATATGCACAGAAAGCTACATTTGTATGTGTTCATGTACAAAGCCCTTTTGGGTAAACTCCCTCTTTACCTCTGTAGTCTTATCTCCTTCACCACCAGCAGTTACCATACCCGGTCTGCTAGATGGTTGCTACTTAAAGACCCCAAGACATTTACAGTATTAAGCAAGACTGCCTTCTCATCTTGTGCACCAGAGGCATGGTATGTTAGCGCCACTGAATGAATAAAACATTTTGATGGGAGACTGTTACAGAGGGTTGTAAATGCTTTTTTTAGGCTGGATCATGTTGTTGTATGTTTTAATTCTGTAATGTATTGATTGTTGCTGCCTTCTTGGCCAGGTCTCCCTTGAAAAAGAGACTCTGGGGCTGCAGTCAAAACACTTAAAATACACCCTATCCCCTCTGCCCTCAAATTAAGTGGGCACTTCTGATGACGTATCATGACGTCTGACGAGAATACACTTGCAGGGCAAGGGGCGAGGGAGGAAGGAATGATTTTTAAATGGCCCGCCCTTGCCCAGAAAATCGTCCCTCTTTCATCCCGCTATGATTGTGTTTTCAGCCACCGGTAGCTTGTGGGTGCTTTATATGCGCTACAGTCAATTATGATTGCATGTCTACTTACATTAAATATGTAATTATTAATATAGCAAATTAATTAGCTTAACATTAGCCTGCCAAGCTGGAACTTCTGAAGAAGGAAAATGTTTTAATCCTACAATTTCCAAAAGCTAACCAAACAAAAACATCATTACTTTTACGAGACGTGTTTGTACCGTCATGTGCATTAGTAGCACAATTTCGAACTTATTTACATTTGTTTTTACTTACACTTGTATGTTGACTCCATATTGACGTTGAGGTTTTAATTTTTGGCTGACTTTTCTTAGCGGATGTACAATCGTCCCAAATTGAATTATGGGGAGTTTCAGGCTCCGAAGTGAACATAATTGTACACTCGCAAACTCGACAAAAAACGAGGGCTGAGGGGCTTACGTTGCGAACTCCCCTTGTTTGGCTAATCCTTTAGAACGCCCTCCAAGATGGTGATGGGGATTCCCCCAAGGGCATAAGGCGAGGGTAAGTGGACGAGGGTGTGTCTTTTATGAGTTTGAACCCAACCTGGGTCCCAATGGGCTTTTCCTGGTTAATAAAAAAAAACAAATCAGACTTTTTTCGTACTGGTCCCCTGTGGGATGCGAACCCACAGCACTGTATTGGTAAGCGCCATGCTCAACCAAGGACTCCCTCCCCCCTCACTGAATATACAGTACAGTGCAGTAAGACTGAATTACATTTCATAGAGATGCATGTGCACAGTACAAACCCTCCCACAACATGTATGTGGGGGAATGCAACGCATTTGATTTGATTTATTAGGATCACCATTAGCCAACGTCAATGGCGACTGCTGGTCTTACTGGGATCCGACACATAACAAAAAAGACATTACAGACTAAATACTTTTCAATTTACATACACAACCAGTCAAAAGTGTGGGCACACCTACTCATTCAAGGGTATTTCTTTAATTTGACTATTTTCTACATTGTACAATAATACTGAAGACATCAAGACTATGAAATAACACATATGGAATCATGTATTTTTTTAAATAGATTTAATATTTTAGATTCTTCAAATAGCCACCCTTTGCCTTGATGACAGCTTTGCACACTCTTGGCATTCTCTCAACCAGCTTCACCTGGAATGCTTTTACAGGTGTGTTCGGTCATTGTCCTGTTTAAAAACAAATGATAGTCCCACTAAGTGCAAACCAGATGAGATGGCGTATCGCTGCAGATTGCTGCTTAAGTGTGCCTTGATTTCTAAATAAATCACCAACAGTGTCACCAGCAAAGCACCCCCACACCTCCACCTCCATGCTTCACAGTGGGAACCACACATTACAGAGATTATCTGTTCATCTACTCTGCGTCTCACAAAGACATGTCGGTAGGAACCAAAAATCTCAGATTTGGACTCATCAGACCAAAGGACAGATTTCCACCAGTCTAATGTCCATTGCTCATGTTTCTTGGCCAAAGGAAGTCTCTTCTTCTTATTGGTTTCCTTTAGTAGTGGTTTCGTTGCAGCAATTCGACCATGAAGGACTGATTCACGCAGTCTCCTCAACAGTTGATGTTGAGATGTGTCTGTTACTTGAACTCTGAAGCATTTATTTGGGCTGCAATTTCTGAGGCTGGTAATTCTAGTGAACTTATCCTCTGCAGCAGAGGTAACTCTGGGTCTTCCTTTCCAGTGGTGGTCTACATGAGAGCCAGTTACATCATAGTGGTTCATGTTTTTTTGTGACTACTTGAAGAAACATTCAAAGTTCTTGAAAGTTCCCGGATTGACTGACCTTCACGTCTTAAAGTAATGATGGACTGTCGTTTATTTTGTATTTTTTGAGCTGTGCTTTCCATAATATGAACTTGGTCTTTTACCAAATAGGGCTATCTTCTGTATACCACCCCTAACTTGTCACAACACAACTGATTGGCTCAAATGCATTAATAAGAAGTAAAGAAATTCCACAAATTAACTTTTAAGAATGCACACCTGTTAATTGAAATGCATTCCAGGTGACTACCTCATGAAGCTGGCTTAGAGAATGCCAAGAGTGTGCAAAGCTGTCATCAAGGCAAAGGTGGCTACTTTGAAGAATCTAAAATATATTTAGACTTGTTTAACTTTTTTGGGGGATTACTACATGATTCCATATGTGTTATTTCATAGTTTTTATTTCTTCACTATTATTCTACAATGTAGAAAATAGTAAAAATTAAAAATAAAACCTTGAATGAGTAGGTCTGTCCCAACTTTTGACTGGTACTCAACATGCACATCGTTCATGGCACGAGGGCTCATCAGAAGCTTTCCTATTTTTTTCTGTGCAAATACAGTACAGATGAGACCATCAGTATTGCAATGTGCCTTGTGTTACGTCTGGCATTTGAACACCGCAACTCACCTTCAAGGCAGATCTTGATCAAACATTAAAAAAATGGATACTGTGCTGGAGCAGTGAGGAGGAGTAGTATTCCACTTCCCAGCCACTGCCCCCATGATGTGTGAGAGGCTGTGACAGTGTATATAACAGAGGCAGGGAGACATCCATTGTTCTCTTCAGATGAATGTGAAAGGAAAGGGTAGAGCAGAGGAGAGTAGGGCCACACAATGCTGGGGGTCACAGTGGCAGGCCCACACAGAGGACAGAGAGAGAGGGACGCGCCAATTTGGAGTAGTGGAGCTAGACACTGACTGGAGAGTGGAGATGTCAAATCTAGTACAAACTAGTTCCACACTATATATCCTATAAATATGGAGTAGCTAGTTACTCACTGACTGGAGTGGACAAATGTAGTACAAAGTAGTCCCCCACTCTATCCTATAAAAAAGTATAGCACTTCTCATATAGCCTACCTTTTTATAGGATAGAATGGGGGATAGAGAGGGGGACTACTTTCACCTAGTAACATCTAGTGGTGGCAGTGGGCATAGAGTTCAAAATTATGTGATTAGATAGAAATAGCAGAGTAGCTAAATACATAACATTGTGTTGAACTAAATTGTTAGGGTATCTATTTTTGCAGGTGTGGTTGCCCCTCTCATTTGATCAGAGAGCATGTTGCCACCAGTGAGAGGATTGTTAAGATGCTTGAGAGAGGGGTATGGTTTTACCTAATCACTAAGTTCCCCCCACTCAAAGTAACATCCACTCAATGGGCGCTGCACTGCACTGGTGGGGTCAGTGTCATGATGTGAGAGGGATTCCATGTCATGAATGAGTACATCCCAAAGGCACTCATCTGCTAAAAGAACTGAGACACCCCCAGCGTCCATTACAGGAGTGGGCGAGCGAGAGATCATGCTCATCATACCTCCCATTGTGCCCTCCTATCAGGACTGGGCACAATGGCGTCTGTATCCCTAGTGTGCATTAGTGCATTGAAATAATAGGTGGAAAAACAAGTGAGAAGCTTGGTCTGTGACTGTGAGAAGAGGTAAATAGCCCTGATGGAAATGAATTCTCCCTAATTTAAATCCCAGGAGAAACAGATCAACTGTAGAGTGGGGAAATCTGCTGAGTCAAGGGAGAGGGAAGCTTCATTACAGTGAAGGTAGGGGGGAAAGTAGCCAGGCACATCCCTGGACTGCCATAATGACTCTTAATTATTTGTTAACCGCACAGATAAAACACCCTGGCTGTATCCCAAATAGCATAAATTCCCTATGTAGTGCACTACCTTTCACAGGGTAGTTCAGTATATAGGGAATACGGTGCAATATGAGATCTCTGATTTGGTGCTCAATCCTTTATTTCAACAGCCAAAACTAACAAAACGTCATGTCACACAGGCTTTGGATATTAGTAATAATAGGTTCTACGAAGCTCATAGGCCAGGTTTTGGATAATGTTCATGTTGATTGTAATATCCTAGATGCTACAGTAGCCTCGCTCATGTCTCAGAAACACACATGGTCTGACTTAGGCATTATGATTCATTGGAATAGGATACAGCATAATGGTGTGGGAAACCTAAGCCTACCTCTGTTGGAAGTTTGACCATTTTCTTTCTTCTACACTTTCACTGAAATTGGATTTCAGCTATTGGTCTCCCCTCATTAGCTTCAGTAAATCATATTTTCCTTTGTTAGGGAGCTGTCTGTGTTCCTGCTGTTTGATTCACTGTCAGGTTGAAAGGGTTTCTATTATCCTAATGTTAACACGGAAGACACCTAACTGTCAGTGCGCCCAGGTCAATTAGTTTTGAGACATGATGACTTGGCCTGCGTGTCTATGTCACATACTCCAGGCATCGCCATTTATAACTCTCATTGAAGAGGAGGTTGATGATTAGAGGCCCTGTATGACGAACGGTAGGGGGTGACCAAATTGCCTCCTGTGAACCTTTAAATTGGGGAAAATGAATTCATATCCTGCCAAATTGGACCTTCTTTATTGATAATGGTCCAAGAAGAACTGAGCCTGAATCAGAAGAGAAAACCCATGTTGGTTTTCACCATGAGATTCGCATCMTACTGAGCCACGACCCCTCCACTTGGCTGAGTCTGCTGTGACAGACAGACCCCTGGTTCCCGGGCAGAGAGGGAAAGTCTCTCTAGTTGGCCCTGGCAGACACATGGAAGGAGGCTAAGCTGTCAGATGGTTTTGGGCCATAACTCTTTGCTCCATTAAGAGATCTAGGACATATTCGTTATCAGTAGTGATGGGCAACGGCCAACCTGTATTATTGAGTGGCTTACGTCCAGGGATATATTTAGGATGGCTCAGTGAGAGAATCAGATCCAAGATGGTAGTGTCTCGACCAACTGATTTAGATACAGTTGAAGTCTTAGCCAAATACATTTAAACTCAGTTTTTCACAATTCCTGACATTTAATCCCAGTAAAAATTAGTTATCACCACTATATTTAGGATCACCACTATATTTTAAGAATGTGAAATGTCAGAATAATAGTAGAGAATGATTTATTTCAGCTTTTCTTTCATCACATTCCCAGTGGGTCAGAAGTTTACATACACTCAATTAGTATTTGGTAGCGTTGCCTTTAAATTGTTTAAATTGGATCAAACTTTTCGGGGAGCCTTCCACAAGCTTCCCACAATAAGTTGGGTGAATTTTGGCCCATTCCTACTGACAGAACTGGTGTAACGGAGTCGGGTTTCTAGGCCTCCCTCCTTGCTTGCACATGCTTTTTCAGTCCTGCCCACAAATTTTCTATGGGATTGAGGTCAGGGCTTTGTGATGGCCACGCCAATACCTTGACTTGGTTGTCCTTAAGCCATTTTGCTACAACATTGGAAGTATGCTTGGGGTCATTGTCCATTTGGAAAACCCATTTGCGACCAAGCTTTAACTTCCTGACTGATGTCTTGAGATGTTGCTTCAATATATCCACATAATTTTTCTATCTCATGATGCCATCTATTTTGTGAAGTGCACCAGTCCCTCCTGCATCAAAGCACCCCCACAACATGATGCTGCCAACCCTGTGCTTCACGGTTGGGATGGTGTTCTTCGGCTTGCAAGCCTCCCCCTTTTTCCTCCAAACACAACGATGGTCATTATGGCAAACAGTTATATTTTTGTTTCATCAGACCAGAGGACATTTCCCCAAGAAGTGCGATCTTTGTCCCCATTTACAGTTGCAAACCGTAGTCTGGCTTTTCTATGGCGGTTTGGAGCAGTGGCTTCTTCCTTGCTGAGCGGCCTTTCAGGTTATATCAATATAGGACTCGTTTTCCTTTATTTATAGATATTTTTGTACCTATTTCCTCCAGCATCTTCACAAGGTCCTTTGCTGTTGTTCTGGGATTGATTTGCACTGTTCGCACCAAAGTATGTTCATCTCTAGGAGACAGAACGCGTCTCCTTCCTGAGCGGTATGACAGCTGCGTGGTCCCATGGTGTTTATACTTGCGTACTATTGTTTGTACAGATGAACATGGTACCTTCAGGTGTTTGGAAATTGCTCCCAGGGATGAACCAGACTTGTGGAGGTCAACAATTTTCTTTCTGAGGTCTTGGCCAATTTCATTTGATTTTCCCATGATATCAAGCAAAGAGGCACTAAGTTTGAAGGTAGGCCTTGAAATACATCCACAGGTACACCTCCAATTGACTCAAATTATGTCAATTAGCCTATCAGAAGCTTCTAAAGGCATGACATTTTCTGGCATTTTACAAGCTGTTAAAAGGCACAGTCAACTTAGTGTATGTAAACTTCTGACCCACTGGAATTGTGAAACAGTGAATTAAGTGAAATAATCTGTCTGTAAACAATTGTTGGAAATATTACTTGTGTCATGCACAAAGTAGATGTCATAACCGACTTGCCAAAACTATAGTTCCCGCTCAGCCCAGTCAAAACTGTTCGCTGCTCTGGCACCCCAATGGTGGAACAAACTCCCTCACGACGCCAGGTCAGCGGAGTCAATCACCACCTTCCGGAGACACCTGAAACCCCACCTCTTTAAGGAATACCTAGGATAGGATAAAGTAATCCTTCTAACCCCCCCCCCCCCCCTTAAAAGAGTTAGATGCACTATTGTAAAGTGGTTGTTCCACTGGATATCATAAGGTGAATGCACCAATTTGTAAGTCGCTCTGGATAAGAGCGTCTGCTAAATGACTTAAATGTAAATGTAAATGTATAGTTTGTTAACAAGAAATGTGTGGAGGGTTGAAAAACAAGTTTTAATGACTCTAACCTAAGTGTATGTAAACTTCCGACTTCAACTGTATGTCTGCTATGTTTGAAATTTCAAGTTGAAACGTACACCAAAATGCTTTTCTTGCCAGCTCTAAAGCTGTGGGATTCCACAACAGCACCATGTCTGCTTGCATTTTATAGCATCTGTGGCATGGAGCCATGGTGATGATGCATTACATGTTGGAGGGAAGAGCAGAGCAGCAACCGACTGGGTTATTCTGGATTCATAGAGACACAATACACCATTTGTCTCGTCTCTTTTTTATTTGCTAATCCCAACCAAACCCAACTTCATCTGTTTCTGTATTGTGTTTGTCAGTTCCAGCTAGCCTGACGGTTCTAGTCTCAGGGTTACAGTAAGACTATTGTCGTCCTGGATGCTGGATCTAGAGTATTTCTGTCAACAAGGTCGGTCTACAGAGTTAAGCTGGAGTCATTCAGCGAAAGCCTTGACCGTCAGTCAGACTGGGGGTAGCTTGGAAGCTTTCATCACTGCTTTGGCATGACGGATTGGCAGGCGAATCAATACGCTCCGTCTTTCCCTACTGTACAGGGAAGGCAGTTAGTATGAGTCATTCAGACGCCCAGACAGCCTTAATAAGCCTAATACCCTTTACAATCAGACAGGGTCTGTCTGGGGCACTCCAGGGTAGACAGCAGACGGGGGATGGAAGGGTGGGGGGCGGGAGGGTTTAAAAGGCTTATTACTCCAGGAATTCATTCCATTGCCTTCAACTGCAAGAAGTCTTTAACCTTGCCACTTGTTTAGATCAATAAAGAAGACCTTATGGATCGTACCAGATGCTGTCATTTAGAATACAGGTGATGGCTTTGTTAGGAGAATAAACAGAGTCAATGGATAGAGAGAGAAAAAAAGAGAGACTGGGGGAGTAGGGGGTGAGTAGCATCCATTATCGAGACCATTCCCTTATAGCGTCATGCAGAAATATGAACTGAAATTGATCACAGTGTGATCCTTGATTCCATACAGTCCTTTGTCATGTCAAATCAACTTTTTTTTAAATGTTTGGATGAAAATATAATGCAGTCCAGTCCATTCACCTGAACTGTATTCACGATTCAAAGCCATTGCCATGATGCATTACATGTTGGAGGGAAGAGCAGAGCACCCATTGGGTGCCCTTTAATAAAATCCAGCAATGTTTCATCAGAGCATAAAGTTGCCAGTACATTGTGAGCATGGCATCTAGAAGACTTATACTAGAATTTCAAATTATGTAATTTAACAGGAGGGGGGGGACTCCAAATGTCCTTATATATATTTTTATTCAAATGTAAGACAACAGCCCAATATTTCATGCAGGATTTTCAATACACCATAAGTGCACTATCAATCTGCAGTTTGATGCAGAACAACAGAGATCTATTGTGGCAATTGCAATACCATTGTCCTGCTGTTATGTTGATTCTGAAACTGTTGTGAAACATGCATTTCATGATCCCAATCCCAGTTTTCCACATTTCCATATCAAACCGTGTCAGTTGTCAAAATTCCAACATGATGACATTGAAAGCAACAAAGAGCCCAATACCACACACGCACCATAATGTCTCTCACTCTCAGGATGCATCCTAAATGAAAGCCTATTTCCTATATAGTGTACTACTTTAAACCAGGGCCCATAGGGCTCTGGTAAAAAGTAGTGCACTATAAAGTGAATATGGTGCCATTTGGGACACAGACCAGTGCATTTCATTCTGTAGAATGTGCTAAAGCCACAGGCTAGGAGAGACTAAGCTGGCAGGCAAACGCTCTGACAGCTTTTCTTAATACGTCCTCGCTGTGCCCGACAGACAGCATTTAGGAGGCAGACAAACCCACGCCCTGGGAAGTGGCTCGCTCCGGCCTGAACGGAGCAAAGAACCACCACCTTACCACAAGCAGCATCTGTTTGGGGGAGACACCTGGGCTCTGCCTACAGGAGCCCCTGTTGGACTATTAGATAAGCAGGCTGCAGTCCTATGAGCAAGGGCTCTCCGTTTAGCACAATGCTGTCCACCTGAATTCCTGAAGATACAGGACAAACATAGCCACCGCAATGAACTAGACCAGACTTGGCCCCAGGGAACGGTCTATCCATAATTTGTGCTGAGGCAAATATGGGAGAAAAAGAGGTGTGCATGATAGAATGTCAGAGCTGCAATTGTCTATTTTATTCATTGAAGTGGATGTGATGCGAAATATTTAGGACACATGATTAAATATAGCAGTGTGTAGAGTGCATTAAGCATAAAGAAGATGGTGACCCCAGGCAATTGTTTTTCACTGTGCTTT
Organism: Salvelinus sp. IW2-2015; assembly: GCF_002910315.2. Lineage (NCBI taxonomy): Eukaryota > Metazoa > Chordata > Actinopteri > Salmoniformes > Salmonidae > Salvelinus > Salvelinus sp. IW2-2015. The sequence goes on from NC_036871.1 coordinate 22,974,242, forward strand.
CAGGTTCTGTGACACATTTCCTCTGGGATTTTGATTATTTCAATCACAGTAAAACACAGATGCATACTGAAAGTCTGATTCATAAATGTTGAATAAGAAACCAGTCATAAAAGATTTAATCAGATCACATACTTGATTGGCAGCTCACAGACACCACCTCAGGTCACGTAAAACATAGACACACAGATATTGACAAGTAGAATCCATTATTGGATTCTTTATTTGCTAACCCATAGGCCTGGCTGGTGTGGTCGTCCATGAATAAATGATCAGAGGGATAAGTGGGATCTGATCTCTAGTCTGTCAGAGGAGAAAACAGCTCCCCCATTACTGACCCCACCCTGACCTTCACCGTGACCTTCAGTTACCTCAGGGACACAACGCTCAGGTTCAGTGGAGGAGGAGCAGGGAATGTCATTCAAGCTTCATACAACACTGATTCAGCAAGAAAATCAATTTGCATCCTCTTTTTTTTTGCATCAAACCTTTCTGACAGGTAAATCAGTCTCCCCTCAACTATCCATTTGAAAAACTTGGGAAAAACCCATCTTAATGATATACGCGGTCTGAGAGGAGATGAGCTGTCATGATGTAAGGGGGAATGTTTTTAAAGGTCAGTCAAATCAACCATAATATTTCAGTCAACTGTAATCAATTTCTGAATGGGAAATGAGGGGAGAAAGAATCTGTTTTTGGAAGTCTTGTATAAGAGTTAACTGTGGGTACGAGCTTGCCTAATGGATTGACTGCAGGTGGAAAAAAGTGATAAAAGTGTCTGGATGAAGTGCCATGGGAAATAGGCCCACTGCATCAYACTCAAACAAAGACAAACACACTGGCTCCTCAGTTCAGTCAAGCTCACCAACATTTTCTTAGAACAACTAAAGCTAAATGGACACTAACCACAAATGTAGACGCTTTGGGGTGCCTTATTGTCCTGTCTTGACAGAATAAAATGTCATAGATATGCCTTACTCAACCCAGTTAGTAAACTAACAATGTGAGGCCTGTGAATCTCACTCACAAGTCTTCAGACCCAGCAACAGCAAGCAGGCTGGTGTAATAATACTGTGGATGAGAGACTTTTGAGTTTCTTTGGATCTGCAGGTGTCTGACTCTGTTGGTTTGAGTTAACTGATGAAGTAACATATGGTTTTCTGATTAGACAGACTTTCATAAATCCCACGCAACATTTTCCACTGCTGATTCTATTAAAAAGGATTATGTGGAGAGAGTTTCTTGACTGTGTCCAACTCGCTAATAATCACCAAAATGAAAGCTAGACAGTCAGGGATTTTGAGGGGGAAAACAAACTCAATTTAATAAAAAATAACTAAAACCTAATCAAAAAGGTGTAGAAATGATAATGGACCTACATTCATACAGTTTCTTGACTGTGTCCAGCTCACTTATAATCACAGAAAAGAAAGCTAGACAGTCAGGGAGCATCAAACATTTTTAAAAAGATGGATAGAAGACTATATTTTGCAAATTTTGACTGCGAGGAAATATAACCAATTTTCAGTGAGGCCCTCCAGACCTCGTTGAAGGCGAGGGGCAAAATGAGTTTAACACCCCTGGTTTAGTGCTTAAGATTGGTTAATTGGAAATCAGAATCAGCGATTTTAGAAAAAGGGCTCATATCAGGCGAGATCTTTACATGACACGTTTTTGATATTCTAGAGAATACAGACCATTTCCAATGCATATTTTGAGGTTTGTGGAATGCACCATATACTGACAAATTCTGAATCCAGATGTGTCTTTTAGACATATATGATATTGGGATTTCTCAGAATATCACACATGGACATTTCCTATACTAAGGGAATCCAAAAATGTTTTGCGCATGAAAGAAAAATATGGATTTCATCTTTTGTCAAATTATTGAGCGTGTGCTGAAAACTCAGAAATGCATCAGAAATTGTCATTTTTTCAGTATATCAAAAAGCATATTAAGATCCGGATATGGACCTCAGCCAAGAGAAGCCTATCTGGAATCAATATAGCTTAATATCTTGAATGTGTTGAAAAAACACAGCTATGTAATGTATACCATTAGTATTTGTCAACATGTTGAGAGAAAATAGTATGTCACATATCTCAGGATATATATGGACTCATTCAATATCCTGAGATATGTGACATCCTATTTTCTCTATTTGATGACAAATACTGACAGTAGCACTACATAGTATAGTTTCTCAGCACATACAATGCATATGATCTTGACTGAGGCCCATATCAGGATCTTGATATGCTTTTTGATATGCTAAATAAGGAGAATTTCTGATGCTTATTTTAGTTTTGAGGACATGCTCAATAATTTGCCAAATATTAAATCCATATAATTATTTCAGACACTAGCTAAACTTTTCAAAATGTTTAGGCTTATTGTATTACTGGTTAATATAAGATAGCTAGCTAACTAACTTAGCTAGCAACTTAGCTAGCTAGCTTGTTCCAGTTGGCTAGTTTTCTCATCATGAATGGAGCAGGTAGAGTTTCTACCTTGTTGTATGCTTATGTGAAATTACAATATTTTCTTGCAATATTGACACAATTTTCATTAATGATTTTTGCATTGGCAGTTTGGAGTGGATCACAGACCAACACTACCACCATGTTGGGTCTGGACTGCGAAGGACCGCCACCGGCACCGCTGACAACCCAATCTGCACCCATCGCATCCATAACACACAGAGCAGGCAGGGGTATTGAGGGTGTGCAACTTTTATTTTCTGTTAAATAAACAAAATACATTTTTAGCAAAGGTTGATCTACGTTTGCATCTTTACAGGAAACGTGTAGTAAATGGAGCTCTGGATAAACAGAAATAGCAGAGATGTACTTTGGATTAAATATGAAGATGTTTGCCTTTTCGTGCCTTGTAGCCTACTACTGAATATGGTATAAATGCTCAGATATGCCATCTTCATGTGAAGAAGCACAATGATTTTCGGCGCCTGAACAGGTCAAATAATTTGTGCGCTGGACATTGATCATGAGTCAATGTCCAGATGAATATTAAATATTCATGAGATGAATATTAAATATCATATAAGGATATCTACTGAAATGGTTAATAAAATAAAAACAATATGGATCCATAAATGCTCAGGTAATGACTGATATGATACATTTCTGAAAGTATGCGGACTCGTTCATGCCTAACTATAAAGGCATGTTCACACATACCCTTTCCGGAGTTAAAATATTCAACAAGTATGTAAGCGGGTGCACGCGCATCAGGTGCGTGTCTTGGGGAGATCTCAACTCGGATATCTCCCTGGACTCATACGATAGCAGGGAGATTTCTGAGGTCTGGATTGGACATAGAAACTGTTCCATTACGTAGAGTATCCTAGCTCCATATATGAAATGAAGGACATGGGTATCTGGAGGATGTCTACGCCTTATATCTAATAAAATGTCAGATATCCGGGAATATAAAGATAAACATATCCCCTGATATTGACCCTTTTCGCCCAGTGGTGTCTTTATTATTCTGAGATTGGAAAGATGTGATATTGGTGGGGTAGGGGTAAAACAACTTGAATATGTTTTCTTTTCTCCAAAGTGAACAGCATTTTTCTCACTGGAATCTGGCAACACTTGCACATCATCATCTACTTGCACATCATCACCTGCACATCTATCACTCCAGTGTTAATGCTAAATTGTAATTATTTCACCTCTTTGGCCTAAGTATTGCCTTACCTCCCTACTCTTCTACATTGTATTGTATTATTGACTGTACATTTGTTTATGTGTAACTGTGTTGTTGTTTTTGTCGCATTGCTTTGCTTTATCTTGGCCAGGTTGCAGTTGTAAAATGAGAACTTGTTCTCAACTGGCCTACCTGGTTAAATAAAGGTGAAATAAAATAAAAACCACAAAATCTGGCTGTTCATTTCATATCTCTACCCAGGTTTTCAGCAACATCAATGCTGACCTCCGTATTGTTCGAAGTACTGTCTGTCTCATATGGAAAAGCTACAAAATAGTTTTCAGCTAACTGAGCACAGCTAATGCAACAGACAGGTAGGGGGTCTGGGAGCGGCAGGTAGCCTAGTGGTTTGAGTTCTGGGCCAGTAACCAAAAGGTTGCTAGTTTGAATCGCAGAGCAGACAAGGTGAAAAATATGTCCATCTGCCCTTGAGCAAGACACTTAACCCTAATTGCTCCAGGGTCGCCGTCAATAATGGCTGATCCCTAGCCGTGACCCCATTCTCCGAGGGTGTCTCAGGGGAAGTTGGGATATGCAAAAAACAAATGTGAAACATGACAAATATAAGCACCCCCTATTTGAGGTAGAGCCAATCCACTGAAACTCCTGATGAAAACAGGTAGGGGAGAGGAAAGGGGGGGCAGGCTTGCATCATAGAGGACAGAAAGAAAGAAAAAAAGAAAAAAAGAGTGAGAGCGAGCATGTGGTGCCACTCTACTAAACACACCTGATGCTACTCATGCTGCCTGTCTCAGATCCTAGCTTGCATCGCTCCAGTTGGGTGGCGACAATCTGCCGCTCGGCTTCCAGTTCTCGAGTCAGTCGCTCAAATTGCAGCTCCTGTAAAGAAATGAAAAAGTTATTGTCAGTAAGCCTATCTATATTGTGCCACAAAGGATCTAGCTTACTGTATTCATGAATCATTCTCAAATTGTTCTTATGAGGATTGTGACAATTCAAATGCTTCAAAACATCCAGTTATTGTAGCCTAACCACGCTCACCCTCAACATTGGGGTCCCTCAGGGGTGTGTGCTTAGCCCCCTCCTGTACTCCCCATTTACCCACAACTGTCTGGCCACGCACGACTCCAACTCCATCATCAAGTTTGCTGACAACACAACGGTGGTAGGGAGGAGGTCAAAGAACTGGCAGTGTGGTGCCAGGACAACTACCTCTCCCACAACGTCAGCAAGACCAAGGAGCTGATTGTAGACTACAGGAAACAGTGGGGAAGGGGAAATATATAGCTGCACCCTTGAGAGCATCCTGACTGGTTGTTACACCATCTGGTATGGCAACCGCACCACCCGCGACCGGAAGGCCCTACAGAGGGTGGTGCCAATGACACATCGCATCACTGGGGGTGAGCTCCAAGCCATCCAGGACGTACAGATGTAGGATCTTAATTTGAGCCAGTTCGCTGCAGCAGGAAATGTGAATTATTATGTGGATTATAATTCATGGACATTTTGTAGGGGTTAATACATTTTTTGTTAGGGCAAACCAAGTCTGACATTTCAAAGTGGAAATTATAAACTTTAGAAACCTTTAAAACTCAAATACACTACAAGTTTGCATTTCCTGCCATGCAGGAAAATTCTCAGCAACAAAAAAGTGATAAAATTAAGATCCTACATCTGTATATGTCAGGTGGTGTCTGAGAAAGACCCAAAAAATTGCCAAAGACTGCAGCCACCTGAGACATGGACTGTTCTCCATGCTCCTGTCCAGCAGGCGGAACCAGTGCATCAAGGATCAGACCAATAGACTCCTAAACAGCTTCTATCCCCTGGCAATAAGACTGTTAAATGGCTAATGACTACTGCTCTCCCTCTCCCACAGACTATCCACACTGACTCTATGTCCATCCACAGGTCTCTACCCACTCAGACACAACCTACGCTGCTGCTAATTATTTTTTAATTATTATTATTTTATTTTATTTAAATTTGATCCCCTTTTCTCCCCAATTTTCGTGGTATCCAATCGCTAGTAATTACTATCTTGTTTCATCGCTACAACTTCCATACGGGCTCGGGAGAGACGAAGGTCGAAAGCCACGCGTCCTCCGAAGCACAACCCAACCAAGCCGCACTGCTTCTTAACACAGCGCGCCTCCAACCCGGAAGCCAGCCGCACCAATGTGTCGGAGGAAACACCGTGCACCTGGCCCCCTTGGTTAGCGCACACTGCGCCCGGCCCGCCACAGGAGTCGCTGGAGCACGATGAGACAAGGATATCCCTACCGGCCAAACCCTCCCTAACCCGGACGACGCTAGCCCAATTGTGCGTCGCCCCACGGACCTCCCCGTCGCGGCCGGCTGCGACAGAGCCTGGGCGCGAACCCAGATACTCTGGTGGCACAGCTAGCACTGCGATGCAGTGCCCTAGACCACTGCGCCACCCGGGAGGGCCTTCGCTGCTGCTAATTTGATTACTGATTAGATGTATTACTCCATTAAACTGTTGTCCATTGATTATTGATTGCCATTACTATTAGTATTTATCTATTTATCCTCTACTGGTCACTATTACTCCTGTTTACATGTACATTACCATTAATACATTACCCTAAATATTTATATATATCCTACTACCAATCACTTTATATGTATAAACCCACCTCAACCACATCAGTACCTCTGCACATTGAATAAGGTACTGGCACTAACCTTTATATACTTGAATTCTCATGTTTCTAACTCACATCTTAGTTCTTTTGTTGGTTTTAATTGTACTTTTTATTCCATTTTCTATTATTATCTATATTATTATTATTATCACCACATTGTAGCCTAGTGGTTAGAGCGTTTGACTAGTAAGGGAAAGTTTGCAAGATCGAATCCCCGAGCTGACAAGGTAAAAAATCTGTCATTCTGCCCCCGAACAACCCACTGTTCCTAGGCCGTCATTGAAAGTAGGAATTTGTTCTTAACTGACTTTCCTAGTTAAATAAAGGTAAAATAAAATAAAAATGAAATTGTTGGAAAGAGCTCTCAAGATAAGAATTTCACTGTACGGTTTTACACCTATTGTATTCTGTGCACTTTATAATAACTTCACGTAATAAAGCATTTATAATGGCTTAGTAAATAGTTTATTCATAATGTATCATTACTCCAACATCTGTAAATGTTAGTAACCTAGTTATTCATACATTTATAAACAACTTTTAAAGTATTTCATAATGATTCATAAGATCATCCATAAAACCATTTATTAATCATTAGTTAAGTATTGTTGCTTGGCCTCATCTAAAGTGTGGGCTATATATAATTTATAAATACTTTAGAAATGTTTTGAGTGACAGGTGTAATTTCTCACAAAAATAAATTGGTAGACAGTTCCTTGGTAGGCAGTACCTGATGCCTCAAAATGACCGAGAACATATCAATGGTTAAACAATAAGCACACAATAGAGGAGAAAATATATTGACAAAAACAGTCACACTGTTGTAGTAGTAGTGTGATGTGTAACTTCAGACTAAGAAATTACATTTACATTACATTTAAGTCATTTAGCAGACGCTCTTATCCAGAGCGACTTACAAATTGGTGCATTCACCTTATGATATCCAGTGGAACAACCACTTTACAATAGTGCATCTAACTCTTTTAAGGGGGGGGGGGGGGGGGGGGGGTTAGAAGGATTACTTTATCCTATCCTAGGTTTTCCTTAAAGAGGTGGGTTTCAGGTGTCTCCGGAAGGTGGTGATTGACTCCGCTGACCTGGCGTCGTGAGGAGTTTGTTCCACCATTGGGGTGCCAGAGCAGCGAACAGTTTTGACTGGGCTGAGCGGGAACTGTATTCCTCAGAGGTAGGGAGGCGAGCAGGCCAGAGGTGGATGAACGCAGTGCCCTTGTTTGGGTGTAGGGCCTGATCAGAGCCTGAAGGTACGGAGGTGCCGTTCCCCTCACAGCTCCGTAGGCAAGCACCATGGTCTTGTAACGGATGCGAGCTTCAACTGGAAGCCAGTGGAGAGAGCGGAGGAGCGGAAATGAAATGCTAGAGAAGAAATGCTGAGAAAAAGAATTTTTTTGGGCAGAAAATGCTAACATAAGCGTTTCTTGGCAGTGACTTTTCTACAAAAACCAAAGTGTGGATTGCAGTCACTCCTTAGAGCAGTCTAATCTTGGTTAACCCAGAATTAAAATCTTGCGTAATTTGGTCAGCTGCATGATTAAGTTCTGGGCCATACATGTTAGAAATTGGGAGTTCCGGTTTGCAAAGTCTCCACCCTTGCAAAAGAAAACAGCCAAAGACCACTGCTTACGAGGTAAGGAAACACATATCTGAATACATCCCATTATTTTAAAGAGTTACTACCCCAGTAAAGGTGCCGCCAAACAAACCATGTGTGAAAATAGTCTGCGCTTAAAAGACTGAAGCACAGGAAATATTTAAAGGTTATACATAAAGGTTATATGCAATTTCAAGGTTGAAAATTCTTAATAACATTTAAATGTGATAAACAATGAGTGCACAAAACATTAGGAACACCTGATATTTCCATGACATAGACTGACCAGATGAATCAAAATCAAATCAAATTTTATTTGTCACATGCGCCGAATACAACAGGTGTAAACCTTACAGTGAAATGCTTACTTACATGCCCTTAACCAACAATGCAGTTTTAAGAAAATCCCTAAAAAAAGTAAGAGTTAAGAATAACAAATAATTAAATAGCAGCAGTAAATAACAATAGCGGGGCTAGATACAGAGGGTACCGGTACAGAGTCAATGTGTCAATGTGCGGGGGGCATCGGTGTCGAGATAATTGAGGTAATTATGTACATGTAGGTAGTTATTATTATAAAATTATTATTAAAGTTATTAAAGTGGCTATGCATAGATAATGACAGAGAGTAGCAGCAGTGTGGGGGGGTGGGGGCAATGCAAATAGTCTGGGTAGCCATTTGATTAGTTGTTCAGGAGTCTTATGGCTTGAGGGGTGAAGCTGTTTAAAAGCCTCTTGGACCAGACTTGGCGCTCCAGTACCACTTTCAGTACCGCTTGCCCTGCGGTAGCAGAGAGAACAGTCTATGACTAGGGTGGCTGGAGTCCTTGACAATTTTTAGGGCCTTTCTCTGACACCGCTTGGTATAGAGGTCCTGGACGGCAAGAAGCTTGGCCCCGGTGATGTACTGGGTAGTACGCACTACCCTCTGTAGTGCCTTGCGGTCGGAGGCTGAGCAGTTGCCATACCAGGCAGTGATGCAACCCGTCAGGATGCTCTCGATGGTGCAGCTGTAAAACCTTTTGATGATCTGAGGACCCATGCCAAATCTTTTCAGTCTCCTGAGGGGGAATAGGTTTTGTCGTGCCCCCGTCACGACTGTCTTGACCTCCTCCCTATAGGCTGTCTCATCTTTGTCGGTGATCAGGCCTACCACTGTTGTGTTATCATCGAACTTAATGATGGTGTTGGAGTCATGAGGGGACTGAGCACGCACCCCTGAGGGGCCCCCGTGTTAAGGATCAGCGTGGCGGATGTGTAGTTACCTACCCTTACCACCTGGTGGCGGACCTTCAGGAAGTCCAGGATCCATTTGTCCCAGGGTCTTTAGCTTAGTGATGACCTTTGAGGGCACTATGGTGTTGAACACTGAGCTGTAGTCAATGAATAGCATTCTCACATAGGTGTTCCTTTTGTCCAGATGAGAAAGGGCAGTGTGGAGTGCAATAGAGATTGCATCATATGTGGATCTGTTGGTGCGGTATGCAAATTGGAGTGGGTTTCTGGGATAATGGTGTTGATGTGAGCCATGACCAGCCTTTCAAAGCATTTCATGGCTACAGATGTGAGTACTATGGGTCAGTAGTCATTTAGGCAGGTTACCTTCATGTTCTTGGGCACAGGGACTATGGTGGTCTGCTTGAAACATGTTGGTATTACAGACTCAGACAGGGAGAGGTTGAAAATGTCAGTGAAGACACTTGCCAGTTGGTCAGCGCATGCTCGGAGTATACGTCCTGGTAATCCGTCTGGCCCAGCGGCCTTGTGAATGTTGACCTGTTAAAAGGTCTTACTCACATCGGCTGCGAAGAGTGTGATCACACAATCGTCCGGAACAGCTGATGTCTCATGCATGTTTCAGTGTTACTTGCCCCGAAGCGAGCATCGAAGTTATTTAGAGTCCCACTCCTTGAAAGCGGCAGCTCTACCCTTTAGCTCAGTGAGAATGTTACCTGTAATCCATGGCTTCTGGTTGGGGTATGTAGGTACAGTCACTGTGGGGACGACGTCCTCGATACACTTATTGATAAAGCCAGTGACTGATGTGGTGTACTCCTCAATGCCATCGGAAGAAACAAGGAACATATTCCAGTCTGTGCTAGCAAAACAGTCCTGTAGCTTAGCATCTTCTTCATCTGACCACTTTTTTATAGACAGTCACTGGCGCTTCCTGCTTTGATGTTTGCTTGTAAGTAGGAATCAGGAGGATAGAGTCATGGTGAGATTTGCCAAATGGAGGGCAAGGGAGAGCTTTGTACGCGTCTCTGTGTGTGCAGTAAAGGTGGTCTAGATTTGTTAACCCTCTGGTTGCACATTTAACATGCTGATAGAAATGAGGTAAAACTGATTTAAGTTTCCCTGCATTAAAGTCCCCGGCCACTAGGAGCGCCGCCTCTGGTTGAGCGTTTTCCTGGTTGCTTATGGCGGACTACAGCTCATTGAGTGCGGTTTTAGTGCCAGCCTCGGTCTGTTGTGGTATGTTGACAGCTACGAAAAATACAGATGAAAACTCTCTAGATAGATAGTGTGGTCTACAGCTTATCATGAGATACTCATCCTCAGGCGAGCAAAACCCTGAGACTTGCTTAGAAAAGCACCAGCTTTTGTTTATAAATATGCATAGGCCCCCTCCCCGTGTCTTACCAGAGGCTGCTGTTCAGTCCTGCCGATAGAGTGTATAACCTGCCAGCTGTATGTTCTTAATGTTGTCGTTCAGCCACGACTCAGTTAAACATAAGATATTACAGTTTTTAATGTTCCGTTGGTAGGATATATTTGCTTTCAGTTCGTCCCATTTATTTTCCAGCGATTGAAAGTTAGCTAGCAGAATGGAAGGCAAGGGCAGATTAGCGACTCGTCGCCTGATCCTCACAAGGCACCCTGATCTCTTTCCGCGAAACCTGTTTCCTTTTCCAGCGAATCACGGGGATCTGGGCCTGGTCGGGTGGCCATAGTATATCCCTCGCGTCCGACTCATTGAAGAAGAACTCCTCGTCCAATCTGAGGTGAGTAATCCCAGTTCTGATGTCCAGAAACTCTTTTCGGTCATAAGGTCATAAGAGACGGTAGCAGAAACATTATGTACAAAACATGTTACGAACAACAGGAAAAAACAAACAAAATAGCATGGTTGGTTAAAAGCCGATAAGACGGCAGCCCTACCCTCCGGCGCCATCTTGATAATCCAGGTGAAAGCTATGATCCCTTATTGATGTCACCTGTTAAATCCACTTCTATCAGTGTAGATGAAGGGGAGGAGACAGGTAAAATAATTGTAAGCCTCAAGACATGGATTGTGTATGTGTGCCATTCAGAGGGTGAATGGGCAAGACAAAATATTTAAGTTCCTTTGAACAGGATATGGTATTAGGTGCGAGGCGCACCAGTTTGAGTGTGTCAAGAACTGCAATGCTGCTGGGTTTTTCATGCTCAACAGTTTCCTGTGTGTATCAAGAATGGTCCACCACCCAAAGGACATCCGGCCAACTTGACACAACTGTAGGAAGCATTGGAGTCAACATGGGACCGCATCCCTGTGGAACGCTTCCGACACCTTGTAGAGTCCATGCCGCAACGGTGTTCCTAATATTTTGTACACTCAATGTATTTCCTTTAACATCATGCGTTGTGCGCTTATTCTTTAACCATTGATATGTTCTAGGCTATTTTGAGACCTTAAGGAGCATTAAGTACTGCTGGAATGTCTGCCAATGGCATGTCCATCTATTTGTGAGAAATTACACTGGTCACAAAACATTTATAAAGTATAAATTGCCCACACTTTAGACAAGGCCACAGAAAAACAATTTACTAATTATTGGTAAATGGTTTATAAGGACCTATATTAAACATCTTATGAATGGATTAATGATTAATAAATGATTAATTAAATATTTACTAATACATTATAAATGCTTTGTTATGTGGGGATATTATGAAGTGCTACCAAAAATGTAAACTAAATCATATACAGGCACAGTTGGAAATTAATACTAGTAGCTTGTGTTGATGCAATTGGTAGATTTACACCAAAGTTCAATTTAGAGTATGCCTAGTAATGCACATTTTAAGTAATGATTAATTAAGTAAAGCACGTTTTAAGTAAAGAGCTAATGATTAAGTCACTACACTTGCCAAACCATACCCCAAATTAGTAATTGTTAGAATAGATATACCGTGTTGTATGAAATTAAGTGACAAACATGCCTGGGCTAAGAGAACAAAATCCCCAAGCACCTCTTACGAATAATTACTGAGAATATCCCATCTGAGCAATGAGCCTCAGGCAACTCCAGTCAATACAAACTGTCCACTTTTTCTGTGACAAGGCTGAAATGAGTCCAGCGCTCACAAGGTCAAACACTCTCCCTAGAGCAGTTAAACTAAAGACTGCTACAAAATGTATCACCTTTTATTTTGGGCAAGAGCCCAGAGGATCGAGGTCCACAGAAACATCCAATTAAACTCGATGAAGAAAGATCCATATACAACTGTTATTAAACAGACTTTGAGCTACTTGTATACTATCACAGTACATGAGTCAGTAGACTTGCATTCAAATGTACTTCCCTTGGTATAATAGTTGCATTTACATAACTTTGTACATGCAAGCAACTGTTGATATTGTCTGTCTCAGTTATCTAGATCTTCCAATATACATATTTTGCATAACTTATAAATAACCAAACTTCATATTTTTTCAGCACAAATAAACTTTGTTCTGAGAAGATGCAGTATTTTGGGATAGAAGAACGAAGAACAAAGGACCAACAAAGTTGAAGTGCTTGTTTTAGTTTATGCGGGAGCAAACTAGCTACCTGACGGAATTCAATCAGAGCTGCAAACAACAAAACCCCTGACCCAGAATATTCCCTCCAAATGTAACATAACAGGAAAACACCTGTTACCACTGACAGAGTATCAGAATGAAAGTTAACAAAGCCATACCTTCACATGGACCATACTTCAGAGAAAGTGACAAACGCACAGAAATCCCACTTTTTGCTCCATCCACAACATGTCTAGAAGATCATCTGTCCTTATTGAGAAACCGTCATTAGAAACCTGCAAGCCCAGTAGTGACTGCCTCCAAGCAGTAAAGAATAGAAGTTCAGCTAGGCACAAAGGTCTCCATGGCAACAGATAATTTAGAACCCCTTTGGCATTACTTATGCAACATTGCATCACAAAAGGACCCTCCCACCAGTCTGCCTGCCAAATCCTGCCGCTTTCCAATCACTCTTTTGACTGCTCCTCTCCTCAACACCATCTGCACCCCCCACTGAAAAAGCAGAGAGGGGGTAGCTGGGTGGAGGTGGTGGGGGGAGCAATGGAGTGGGGGGACGGAAAAGCTACAAAGACTGGAAGGATTGGGAGTGTAAGTATTGTGGGGTTGAGCCAGCAGAAATGTCTCCTCTCCCTTTCTTCTGGCCATAGTTTTGCATTGTGCTCTCCAGGGATACACAGTGACTGTTGTGCCTCGCTGAGAACTTAGGTAATACACGATACAGTCACTCTTTAAATATAGCTCTGTAAAAAAGACAGGAGAGTAGAAGAGAGGGCCACAGAGGCTTGGGAAGTCACTATTTACTTCCTGTCACTCACACCATAAACTCTGTATATTTATATCCTGTATGATGCATTGTAGTGAAGGAAGTATTTCAGGGGACCCAAGAAAGACAGTCATAAGATAATGAGGTAGTCAGTCTATACATGCGTAAATGACTCGGTCAGTAACTAAGCTAAGTTACCAGTAAAAACCTGGTACCCCTACAATAATGCATCTCAACTTGCAACTGTCACTAACAACTGTAACAATAGGCCTGAGAAAATATAAATGTGGGTATGATTGAGAAAATGATTGAATGAAAAGTAATTTTGATCAAATGAAAACTGATAGAGCTGAGGGCAGCTGAGAGTGAATAGCAGCTGAGAGTGCCTCTAGAGTGAATAAACAAAGCTATCTCCTCCCAAACCATCTCTTTATTCAAATCGTCATTGGGCCAGTATACCAATTCAAAAACATGTTCAGAATTTGAATACCCAAAGCTTAACAAGACACCAGACATATGTCTGCTGGAACTGAAAGACATAGCTAAATTGCTTAGCAGGATAGTTCCGTATACATACTGTGGAACAGTGTAGAATACCCTGAATTCAAATGTGTGTGTGGCAAAACTGAAGAAATACCCACTAAATAATACAATTAACTAGTTTAAAAAGGCAGCTTGCATGATAATTGCATTACAAGAGAATCAAGTATACTTCCAGCCCATTACCAAGGACAAGAGAGAGAGAGAGAGATAGAGATAGAGAGAGGTGGAGGGGGGGGGGTGCCCAATAGCTTGCAAACAGTACGTCCCTTGAAAACACCATTAAACCTATTAGTTGGTAGAATAAATGACTAGGGGACAGAAGATGGAATTCTGCAGCTTCAGGAAACTATGGTAGCTATGGTCCTCGAGTAGACATGCCTAATTGTGCCCTGTGGTACCAAGACTGACATTTAACTTCTTCAGAGGAGACAATTTGATTACAAAATGTCATCCTGGGTATGCCTCACACATTCTTTTGGGGGTTTCATCTGATTCCTAAAAACCCAGAGGTGAACTTAATCAGTACAAAACCAAAGACAAGGAACACCCTGTAACAGAATAAGACTGTGCAGGGAACGTTGGCTGGAGAAGATAAAAAACTGATGGAACTTTCAGTACAGGTACACAGGCCTACACAAAATATGCCACATTCATATGAAGCTAGGGGTGTCCTACCAAATAACATTGAACTAACTCAAAACATTAAACATTGAGATACAAGGTAGCCTATTAAGCCTAGGATAATAGTATTGGCTGAACTTGAGTAGAGAACCTATGGGCTTTAAAATCCTTGGCTTAAATACTCCCGTTGAGACAACATTTCAAAGCTTTTCCTGGGTTGACAGAGCTCACCACTACTGCTGACTGTCTTCCCACTCCTCAGCTGAGTAACACAGTGCTGGATTTCAGATTGATCTGTCTAATGCCTCATTCAGATTTGTTAGAGCAACTGTATGCCTCTAAGCCACTCAAACTGCACTTCTACCTCTCTGCCATGGTTGTCTGATTCCCTCATTCAAGCCAGATGCAAAGCCAATTTTCCAAGTTTTTCCCCCTTGAGTCAACTGACAAAAAAAAACTGTCCTATATGCCAACACTTAGCCGTCTGAAACAAAGGAATTGTAAAGAAATGAGAACTCCAAATCCCTGCCTTATTCCCCAAAACCTCTCTTACTGAATAATTATTGGATCCATTTTGAAATCCCTTCTTATAATAATAATACAGTACTATGAAATTATAAGCCCTGTACACACAGTATCAGATATGATTGTGTCAGATGTATTGTTAATTGGTTGAGTTAATGCTGGCAAACAATTCGGCTTTATAATATTACAAATGAGACACAAGGACCAACACTAACAAATATCCTAATTGACAAATGCATTGTATAATTAAACAATGAACACAATTAACTATAACTGAGGGATCGAGAATGTATCACCCTGATTTAATGTAGCTAGCTAGTCATGACACCAATCATCAACTTCAGTTACTTTCATGATGAGCATTAAATTATAAGATGTGTTATTCCTAATATTGACCCTGTCCTGCATGATCCTCATATACATCTTCACTATCTGGGCTCGACATTCACTCACAGTTAAGTCATGAGTGACAGTCTCCATATTGAACCTTTTGTTCGACATGACTGGTAAAGAGCAGCACTGTAATATCCTGAATTTGATTGATACGCTAAATGCTATTATGCACATAATTATGATATGGACAAAGTTGGAGGGGATTGATGAAGAAACTACTCAATGTAATTTACTGATGATATAATAACAATATAGAGTAACAACATCAGGTTTTCAAGTTAACTGACCCTTTTTTCACAGACACTATTCAGTCTCTATAACTTTATTCGAAAACGTCCTATTCATTATAATAGTCTCCTGTCCTCTATCAGCAAAGCAGCCCATATTCTAGAATGGTACAAATTAGAGTGACTATTTCACAAGACTTAATAATTCACATTAATTATTTCAGGCTGCTGAAATGACATCACTTCAGCAAAACCCATTTGTTTAAACATCCATTAAGTCTAAAGAGGTGACCATGATTAAAAAAAACAGATTAGCATTCTCTCCCCAAACGAAATAACACGTCTAAATATTCTAGCTAAATGCATTCCTCACATTGCTGTAGAAATGATTGCTAGATGTTTGACATGCCAGCGCTCTGAATAAGATGACACTGATTTGCATTCCCATCTTGCCCTCACGTATCAGCTACTAATGGCTCCGGCTGGTTTCATTTGCTCACCCCGTTGCCTGCTGTTGATTTGATTCCTGATTTTAGAGCCTCCATTGTGAGAGGACAAAATGAGGCATCACACGTTGGCATTTACGGCACTACTTCAAACCATGGTCACTGGCAGATCTAAATGAGGCTCAATAATAACCAAGCATGGTGGAACATAGTTAATCTAAATATCCTTGGGGACCAAAAACAAAGTCACACCATACAGTACTAGAACCACCCCAAGTTTACAGTAATTTAAAGACCGGTAAGTTAAATTCAAAGTTTCACCTCAACCCAATGCCAATAAACCCTTTCCACCAACACACTCCTCAAGCCTGCTTATTGTTGATGTCCAAAGTCAACCGACCCTATGACTGAAAAATGTAGTGGTTATTTGTCCTGGTAAATCCATTGTAGGGCTAAACTGATGCTGTTTGCCATTTACTGATGTAAGAAACCATTGACCATTAACACTGCATTTCAAATGTGTATCACTGTTACACATTTGACGGTACAGTATATTGTAAGATAAACAAACATATCTAACATCAAACATGAAATGTGGAAAATGACAATACTAACAATGGAAGAAGACATGAAAATACATACACTACCGGTCAAAAGTTTTAGAACACCTACTCATTCAAGGGTTTTTCTTTATTTGTACTATTTTCTACATTGTAGAATAATAGTGAAGACATCAAAACTATGAAATAACACATAGGGAATCATGTAGTAACCAAAAAAGTGTTCAACAAATCTAAATATATTTGAGATTTGAGATTCTTCAAAAAGCCACCCTTTGCGTTGATGACATCTTTGCACACTCTTGGGATTCTCTCATCCAGCTTTGTGAGGTAGTCACCTGGAATGTATTTCAATTAACAGGTGTGCCTTCTTAAAAGTTAATTTGTGGAATTTCTTTCCTTCTTAATGCATTTGAGCCAGTCAATTGTGTTGTGACAAGGTAGGGTGGGTATACAGAAGATTGCCCTATTTGGTAAAATACCAAGTCCATATTATGTCAAGAACAGCTAAAATAAGCAAAGAGAAACAACAGTCCATCATTACTTTAAGACATGAAGGTCAGTCAATTCGGAAAATTTCAATAACTTTGAACGTTTCTTCAAGTGCAGTCGCAAAAACCATCAAGTGCTATGATGAAACTGGCTCTCATGAGGACCGCCACAGGAAAGGAAGACCCAGAGTTACCTCTGCTGCAGAGGATAAGTTCATTAGAGTTACCAGCCTCAGAAATTGCAGCCCAAATAAATGCTTCACAGAGTTCAAGTAACAGACACATCTCCACATCAACTGTTCAGAGGAGACTGGGTGAGAATCAGGCCTTCATGGTCGAATTGCTGCAAAGAAACCACTACTATAGTACACCAATAAGAAGAAGAGACTTGCTTGGGCCAAGAAACACAAGCAATGGACATTAGACCGGTGGAAATTTGTCCTTTGGTCTGGAGTCCAAATTGGCGATTTTTTGGTTCCAACCGCCGTGTCTTTGTGAGACGCGGTGTGGGTGAATGGATGATCTCCGCATTTGTATCCCCCCGTAAAGCATGGAGGAGGAGGTGTGATGGAGTGAGGGTGCTTTGTTGGTGACACTGTCTGAGATTTATTTAGAATTCAAGGCACACTTAACCAGCATGGCTAGCACAGCATTCTGCAGTGATACACCATCCCATCTGCTTTGGGCTTAGTGGGACTATCATTTGTTTTTCAACAGGACAATGACCCAATACACCTCCAGGCTGTGTAAGGGCTATTTTTACCAAGGAGAGTGATGGAGTGCTACATCAGATGACCTTCCCTCCACAATACCCTGACCTCAACCCAATTGAGATGGTTTGGGATGAGTCGGACCGCAGAGTGAAGGAAAAGCAGCCAACAAGTGTTCAGCATAGTTGGGAACTCTTCAAGACTGTTGGAAAAGCATTCCAGGTGAAGCTGGTTGAGAGAATGCCAAGAGTGTGCAAAGCTGTCATCAAGGCAAAGGGTGGCTATTTGAAGAATCTGAAATATAAAATATATTTTGATTTGTTTAACACTTTTTCGGTTACTACATGATTCCATATGTGTCTTGATGTCTTCACTATTATTTTACAATGTAGAAAGCAGTACAAATAGAGAAAAACCCTTGAATGAGTAGGTATTCTAAAACGTTTGACCGGTAGTGTATATTCCTAAAATTCGTAGAGCTTTTTTAATGTTGACCCAGTGGGTTATGTGTGGTTGCTCACGCTTGAACTCCCTCCTCTCGCTGCTCCACAATGCACAGGAAGTAGACAAATCCCCTGAAAAGCATCAACAACGAAAACGTCTGCCTTTTATTTGTATTCAAACAACTATCCCAATGCTGTCAACAGAAGAAAAAAACAAAGAGCCAGCCGTGACTGAGGTACACCGGCTTGAATAAATGCAAGCTTATGGAGGTCTACATCCCCCCCCCCCCTTGTATGCATGCCTGTAGGCATTTATTTTTACCCTCCTGTTAGGGCCATTAGTATGTCCCAGAGCAGCCCCATGGGTCTGTGCGATGCGTTGCGGTGGCCCACTTTACCATTCCACAGCTTGTCCTTTTCTCCCTTTTTCTTAAAAACAGGAGGAGTGTCAGTGTAACCACTGTCATGATGCAGGGGATTGTCATGGTTCATTTCCCATCTACACACATGGTCTTGGTACTACTCTAAAATGGCTGCATGTGATAAACATAAATAGGCTATATCTTATTGCTGGTAAGGAAAATCAGTAGGATACTTCCATAATGTAACTACAAGCCAAATATATTATATTGAGCACAATCTCTTATACAACTGAACATAGTTTTACACCGCAAGCATGTATACAATGACAATGTGCAGAATTTATTTTCCAGGCCAAGATTCTCCATGTTCCGTACTAGTGAATGACTAACTTTATTAGTTACTATATTATTACAGAGATATTCTTGTGAGAGATAAAAATCAAATCAAATATTTTGTAGATGTTAATGTGAGTGTAGCGAAATGCTTGTGTTCCTAGCTCCAACAGTGCAGTAGTATCTAACAAGTATCTAACAATTCACAACAATACACACAAATCTAAAAGTGAAATAATGGAATAAAGAAATATATAAATATTAGGACGAGCAATATAGGAGTGGCATTGACTAAAATACAGTAGAATAGAATACAGTATATACATATGAGATGAGTAAAGCAGTATGTAAACATTATTAAAGTGACTAGAGTTCCATTATTAAAGTGTCCAGTGATTCCATGTTTATGTATATAGGTCAGCAGCCTCTAAGGTGCAGGGTTGAGTAGCCGGGTGGTAGCTGGCTAGTGATGGCTATTTAACATTCTGATGGCCTTGAGATAGAAGCTGTTTTTCAGTCTCTCGATCCCAGCTTTGATGCACCTGTACTGACCTCACCTTCTGGATGATAGCACGGTGAACAGGCCACGGCTCAAGAGCCCTGCGGTTGCGGGCGATGATACAGCCCGACAGGGTGCTCTCAATTGTGCATCTGTAAAAGTTTCTGAGGGTCTTAGAGGCCAAGCCAAATTTCTTCAGCCTCCTGAGGTTGAAGACTTCACCACACTGTCTGTGTGGGTGGATAATTCAGATCATCAGTGATGTGTACACAGAGGAACTTGAAGCTTTCCACCTTCTCTACTGCGGTCCCGTCGATGTGGATAGAGGCGTGCTCGCTCTGATGTTTCCTTAAGTCCACGATCAGGTCCTTCGTTTTGTTGACGTTGAGGGAGAGGTTATTTTTCCTGGCACCACTCCGCCAGGGCCCTCACCTTCTCCTTGTAGGCTGTCTCATCATTGTTGGTAATCAGGCCTACTACTGTTGGAGGTGTGCTTGGCCACGCAGTCATGGGTGAACAGGGAGTACGCACCTTTGTGGGGCCCCTGTGTTGAGGATCAGCGAAGTAGAGGTGTTGTTTCCTACCTTCACCACCTGGGGGCGGCCCATCAGGAAGTCCAGGACCCAGTTGCACAGGGAGGGGTTCAGATCCAGGGCCTTGAGCTTAATGATGAGCTTGGAGGATACTATGGTGTTAAAGGCTGAGCTATAGTCAATGATCAGCATTCTGACATTGGTATTCTTCTTGTCCAGATGGGATAAGGCACTGTTCAGTGCAATGGCCGATTGCATCGTCTGTGGATCTATTGAGGTCTAGGGTGGCAGGTAAGGAGGAGATGATATGATCCTTGACTAGTCTCTCAAAGCACTTCATGATCACAGAAGTAAGTGCTACGGGGCGATAGTCATTTAGTTCAGTTACTTTTGCTCTCTTGGGTACAGGAACAATGGTGGACATCTGAAGCAAGTGGGGACAGCAGACTGGGCTAGGGAGAGATTGAATATGTCTGTAAACACTCCAGCCAGCTGGTCTGCACATGCTCTGAGGATGCGGCTAGGGATGCAGCCTTGCGAGGGTTAACATGCTTAAATGTCTTACTCACGTTAGCCAAGAAGATAGCTACATTTCAAAGGAATAGCATAATATTAAAACGGGCCTACACAAAGTCTCCCTATAGTCTCACCTGCTAATCAGAGTCAATGTTTACTGTCCTCTGCACCACACACTCACAGAATACAAATGGCACCAACTACTTATGTCTCTATACCTCACTGCACCCTGCAGAACACTGACACGTTTACTTCGTCCTCAGAGAGCAACACAGAAGGGCTAAAAAGGATGGATTTCAGGCACTGAAGAGGATCTGATGATGAAAAAAGTAATCTGACTGGTGGTAGCAATTCCACCACTTTTCAACCTAATTTTCATTATCTCCAGCACAATACCAGTGTCTACATATGTGAAAACAGTGCCTTTCTACATTTTGTCGGAAAAATATGTATAGTTAAAAAGTTATTCCCGATGACATCATAAAAAGTTAAAACATTTTAACAACAGTGATTTTCATCACTATGAGATTTGGGGTGGCGTGAGGAGCAAGCAAATACCCTTGTTGCAGAATCTTTAAATCACTATTTTTCATTCTTTAATCCTACCCTGTGATGTTACAGAGAAGCATTTTTTAGGACCTTTCTTCATATCTTTTTAACTACAGGTCATGGAAATGCTCATTTTTCACATTATATAAAAACTGGTATGATGCTGGAGACAATGAAAATGAGGTTGAAAAGTGGAGGAATTGCCTGTTAAAGGCTGCATCAACCAAACCAAAAATATACTTCATATTAAGTTGCCATCAGTTAAAGGGGAATTTTACTTGAATGTATATTATTCATTAGTCCATTTTTTATACAGTCACACAAAATTGTGCATTCAAATTTCATTAAAGTTTTCACAATATATTGCTTTCAATCTCCTGATGCCTAAAATCATGCAAAAGCTAAAATGTTGCTCTCATTATGACGTGTTTGCATGGAGGGCCTTGCTCTTACTCTGAAAGTCACCCCTGTATGTTACACACAGAGTAAAGCTGGAAGACCTTACCTGTTCCTTGACAGAGGCCAGTATGGCTGACGTTGTCTCCGCCTCGGAGCCGTCTCCATTAGAGGCATTTAGAACTGGGCTCAGCATGGTGGGGTTCTCAGAGTCAGAGGCTGGTTCTGGAACTGGCATAACTCCTGAAAGGCAAAGGATAATGTTAGGTCAGCATTAACATGGGACATCCTCCACTAAAGCATATAATGCAGAAATTGTTCAGTTATGATATTCATCACTTAACTTTTATGAAACAGTTTGAAGTCTGTTTGAATTTTCTCATGTTGGTTCTTCACAAATCACAACATGATGTGATAGATTGCCATTGAGGGAGAGATCCTCAGCAAAATATATGAGTGTATATTGTAGTTCCTCTCATACCTCTCACAATTCCTAACCCTTACTTTCTGTAAGTGGGTAGGTACTTTGCCTCAGTAGAAAATCTGGATACAAAGAGATTAATCTAGTTCAATCAGATTGTGAACATAGCTAAGACTTGTAAACTATATCAGTCATATCATAATCTGCTCAGTAATCATCTGGGCAAGAGCATGTACTAATGATTCCTGAGTGTGTGTGGTGTGGTGTGGTGTGTGTGTGGTGTGTGGTGTGGTGTGTGTGTAACAATGACTCTACCGTCACCTCGAGCAGAAAGGACCTAAATCTCCAGATAATCCTGATGTAGTGAGAGATCAAATAATGGCCATGACAGCAACACAGATGGCAGCTTCTAAAAGCTGATGAAAGCTTGTCAAAATTGATCCTTCCCATCCAAGTCTCTGTGCGTGTATGGGCGTCACTAGATCCCCCAGTCAGTCGGGTTGAAGGTAAGGGGAAGTCAACCGTAGCCTGGAAGCAGACTATTCTGGGATGCTGCCAGGCAACAAGCCATGGACACTGCTAACATGGCAGACCAGCATCCTTCCCTTGTCATCCATTTTAGTCTCTCTCTCTCTCTCGATCGACCTAGTTCAGTGCTTCCTCTTATCTTCTCCAGTCTATGAGTTCTAACACTGGCCACTTATCTGAGGAATGTCTTCTCTTGCCACTGTTTCCCCCCTCCAGGGTCACCACATCTAATGTCATCCTCATCTTTTATTAGCATGGAGCTCTGCCTCAGTTACATACTAGCATTTAGTGCTACACTATGACTTTCATAGCAAGGAATTTTTTGAATTACAATAGGATTATCCAAATTGAGTTATTTTTGTAAATAGTGAAAACAAAATGAAACATTTTCCATATCCCAACCAGATGCTCTCTTTTGCCATCTGTGCAGACAGAATGGGTTGTAAGGAAGTATTAAAATTGATTATATATTATTATTACTATTAAGTCAATATGTCAACTAACCACTGTTAGTATCAAAAAGTCCTTAAATTAAGATGCCGCAGTCAATTCTAGGTCGAACTTCCAGTCTGTGACCAGTTCCTAAGAATTGACCAGTACAAAGCAGCTTCACCAGTAGCAGCCCAGCAACATCTATGTCAGTACATATAGACAGGAAGTGAGGGTACAGATGAATTAGGGCCATATTTTGATGTTGAAGTAATCTTAAAATATGAATCTGCCTCTGGTTGATACAATCTGTAATGAAACATCAAGAATAAACCTGATTGCTTTATACTCTTATCAGTCGAAGAGAAACAATGCTTTGAAAAAGGCATCAGCATATCTGTATACAATGTAACGTCATCACAATACTGTTGTCCAACTCATTCCATTTCTTTTACTTCTGTCAGACTTCTTTCTGCACAAAGTAAAGCAGTATTGATCGTAAGTTCCAAAGTTGTCAGTCAAAGGAACATTTGACAACGTACTGTATCTCCGTTAATACAAAGCAAACAAAGATGCATTCCAATTCCCACCGCTTCGGACTGTAAAATCCAAACTTAACAAACTCTGTACATGATCACAAAGGATTTATGCTCATGGAGTGTATTTGAAAAAGTGTCTCCTGCTGTCTCATTAAAACTTACTGCACAATTTATTTTGCATCGGTAGTCATCCATGGATCTGTCTAAACACTTTCCCTTCGCTTAATATTTTAAATACAGACTTCCGACATTAAGAGTCTATCACAAGGTCATTAACATCAAAAGGCTCCTGTCAAGATGTCAAAGGAGGCCCATTTAAGTTGAAAAAAATGATGTACAGTAATGGACAGCTAACATGCAGACCACACCGCTCGAGTCACGTGAGCGAGAGTTGCAAAATAAATGTACACATACAGTACATGTCATTCAATAATTGCACCCATACTTCTCACGCACATCAACGAGTGTCTGTGTAGCCAGGCGCTAAAATAGAACTTGGTTCTATTTGTGACGCTTGACGCGTTGCAAGTCCCGCCTCTCCCATATCTTTGTTGGTTTTTAGGAGCATATACCCACGTGGGTGATTGAAAGACGAACTGAGGTCCACACTCCAGTCCAGTTGGTGGTGGTAATGCACCTTAAAGTTGGTTGCCAACTGCCATATAAAGTCCAAAGAGGTAGAAGAAGCCTGAAGGAGGAGAGATTACAAGAAACAAACTCAGTTTACCCTTTTATTTGTGGATTAATTCTCAGAGTAGAGGACCTTGTGCATTTCAGGTAAAATAACAACCCAATGTTTCTATCCCAGGACAAATTAGCTAGCAACAGCAAGCTAGCTAGCTAAATTGCCATAAATGTTTAATGCTTTTCGACCTGTCCCCAAATTAATATAGTTGGTTCAGAGTTTGTTGTGATATTTCAAATCAAATTATATTGGTCACATACACGTGTAGCAAAATGCTTGTGTTTCTAGCTCCGACAGTGCAGTAATATCTAACAATTTCACAACATATACCCAAAACACACAAATCTAAGTAAATCAATGGAATTAAGAATATATAAATATATGGACAAGCAATGTCAGAGTGGCATAGACTAAGATACAGTAGAACACAGTTTATACACTACCGGTCAAAGGTTTTACAAGACCTACTCATTCAAGAGTTTTTCTTTATTTCTACTATTTTCTACATTGCAAAATAATAGTGAAGACATCAAAACTATGAAATACACATATGGAATCATGTAATGACCAAAAAAGTGTCAAACAAATCAAAATATATTTAATATTTGAGATTCTTCAAATAGCAACCCTTTGCCTTGATGACAGCTTTGTACACTCTTGGCATTCTCTCAACCAGCATCATGAGGTAGTCACCTGGAATGCATTTCAATTAACAGGTGCGCCTTCTTAAAAGTTAATTTGTGGAATTTCTTTCCTTCTTAATGTGTTTGAGCCAATCAGTTGGGTTGTGACAAGGTAGGGGGGGTATACAGATAGTCTGACCAATCGGAATCCACCCTTGGACTGGGATATGTTCCGGGTAGCTTGCGAAAATAATTTGGATGAATACACTGAAACGGTGACTGAGTTCATCAGGAAGTGTATAGGAGATGTCGCACCCACTGTGACTAATAAAACCTACCCTAACCAGAAACCGTGGATAGATGGCAGCATTCGCACGGAACTGAAAGCACGAACCACCGCATTTAACCATGGCAAGGTGACTGGGAATATGGCAGAATACAAACAGTATAGTTATTCACTCCGCAAGGCAATCAAATAGGCAAAACGTCAGAATAGAGACAAGGTGGAGTCGCAATTCAACGGCACGGACACGAGACATATGTGGCAGGGTCTACAGACAATCACGGACTACAAAAGGACAACCAGCCACATAGCCGACACAGATGTCAAGCTTCCGGACAAGTTAAACACCTTCGCCTGCTTTGAGGATAACACAGTGGCACCGACGTGGCCCATTACCAAGGACTGTGGACTCTCCGTGGCCGACGTGAGTAAAACATTTAAACGTGTTAACCCTCGCAAGGCTGCCGGCACAGACGGCATTCCTAGCCACGTCCTCGGAGCATGCGCAGACCAGCTGGCTGGTGTGTTTACTGACATATTCAATCTCTCCCTATCCCAGTCTGCTGTCCCCACATGCTTCAAGATGGCCACCATTGTTCCTGTACCCAAGAAAGCAAAGGTAACTGAACAATATGACTATCGCCCCATAGCACTCACCTCTGTCATCATCAAGCTCATCATTAAGGCCCTGGGTCTGAACACCGCCTTGTGCAACTGGGTCCAGGACTTTCTGATGGGTCGCCCCCAGGTGGTGAAGGTAGGAAACAATACCTCCACTTCACTGACCCTCAACACTGGGGCCCCACAAGGGTGTGTGAACAGCCCACTCCTGTACTCCCTGTTCACCCATGACTGCGTGGCCAAGCACGCCTCCAACTCAATCATCAAGTTTGCAGACAACACAACAATAATAAGCTTGATTGCCAACAATGACGAGACAGCCTACAGGGAGGAGGTGAGGGCTCTGGGAGTGTTGTGCCAGGAAAATAACCTCTCACTCAACATCAACAAAACAAAGGAGATGATCGTGGACTTTAGGAAAGAGCAGAGGGAGCACCGCCCTATCCACATCGATGGGACAGTAGTGGAGAAGGTGGAAAGTTTTAAGTTCCTCGGCATACACATCACGGACAAACTGAAATGGTCCACCCACACAGACAGCGTGGTGAAGAAGGTGCAACAGCGCCTCTTCAACCTTAGGAGGCTGAAGACATTTGGCTTGTAACCGAAAACACACAAACTTTTACAGATGCACAATCGAGAGCATCCTGCCGGGCTGTATCACCGCCTGGTAAGGCAACTGCTCCGCCCACAACCGTAAGGCTCTCCATAGGGTAGTGAGGTCTGCACAACGAATCACCGGGGGCAAACTACCTGCCCTCCAGGACACTTACACCACCCGATGTCACAGGAAGGCCAAAAGGATCATCAAGGACAACAACCACCTGAGCCACTGCCTGTTCACCCCGTTATTATCCAGAAGATGAGGTCAGTACAGGTGCATCAAAGCTGGAACCGAGAGACTAAAAAACAGCTTCGATCTCAAGGTCATCAGACTGTTAAACAGACATCACTAACATTGAGTGGCTGCTGCCAACATACTGACTCAAATCTCTAGCCACTTTAATAATAAAAAATTGGATGTAATAAATATATCACTAGTCACTTAAACAATGTCACTTTATGTAATATTTACATACCCTACATTACTCATCTCATATGTATATACTGTACTCTATACCATTTACTGCATCTTGCCTGTGCCGCACGGCCATTGCTCATCCATATATTTATATGTACATATTCTTATTCATTCCTTTACACTTGTGTGTATAAGGTAGTTGTTGTGAAATTGTTAGATTACTTGTTAGGTATTACTGCACGGTCGGAACTAGAAGCACAAGCATTTCACTACACTCACATTAACATCTACTAACCATGTGTATGTGACCAATAAAATATGATTTGATGGCGAGGTCAGCACAGGTGCATCAAAGCTGGGACCGAGAGACTGAAAAACTGCCATCACTAGCACGTTAGAGGCTGCTGCATATATACATAGACTTGAAATCACTGGCCACTTTAATAAACGGAACACTAGTCATTTTAATCATGTTTACATATTTTGCATAACTCATCATATGTATATACTGTATTCTATTCTACTCTACTGTATCTTTGTCTATGCCGCGCTGACATTACTCGTCCATATATTTATATATTGTTAATTCCATTCCTTTACTTAGATTTTTGTGTATTGTTGTGAAATTGTTAGATATTACTTGTTCGATATTACTGAATTGTTGGAGCTAGAAACACAAGCATTTCGCTACACCCGCAATAGCGTCTGCTAAACATGTGTATGTGACCAATAAAACTTGATTTGATTTGAACTTCCAAGGTCTGCATGTTGATAGGTTATGTTTGATGGACTACACACCATAGACCTCCACAGCCCAAATGTAAACGGACCAGAGAAGACATCAGCACAAGCTGAAGCAATTAAAAAGCTCCTGGAATAATGTTCTCACCAATGAAAAAGTGTAATTATCTGGGACTTGCTGTGATAAAGCAAGCCCCAGTGCTTATTAAGATGTTCTCTTACAAACTCTGTGCTGATTAGGTTGGAGTGCATTTTTTTCCCTAAATAGAATGCCAGTGTCTGCTTCAATTAATTGACTGGCTAATTTCATTAAACAAACAGATTTTTAAATGGAACAACACATACATAATAGAAAAGCTAGCTGGCATTGCCAAACAATTCAATCAATCTCTTCATACTTTAATTAAAACACCTGTTTCTTCCATTTACTACCTTAATCATTATTTAATCTTGATTTCGTCAGGGAGACAAATCATCAAACAGGCAAAGCGTCAATACAGGACTAAGATCGAATTGTACCACATCGGCTCCGACACTCGTCGGATGTGGCAGGGCTTGCAAACTATTACAGACTACAAAGGGAAGCACAGCCGAGAGCTGCCCAGTAACACAAGCCTACCAGACGAGCTAAATAACTTCCATGCTCTCTTCGAGGCAAGTAACACTGAAACATGCATGAGACATCAGCTGTTCCGGACGACTGTTGATCACGCTCTCCGCAGCCGATGTGAGTAAGACCTTTAAACAGGTCAACATTCACAAGGCCGCAGGGCCAGATGGATTACCAGGACGTGTACTCCGAGCATGCGCTGACCAACTGGCAAGTGTCTTCACTGACATTTTTAACCTCTCCCTGTCTGAGTCTGTAATACCAACATGTTTCAAATAGACCACCAAAAACCGTAAGGTAACCTGCCTAAATGACTACCGACCCGTAGCAATGAAATGCTTTGAAACGCTGGTCATGGCTCACATCAACACCATTATCCCAGAAACCCTAGACCCACTCCAATTTGCATACCGCCCCAACAGATCCACAGATGATACAATCTCTATTGCACTCCACACTGCTCTTTCCCACCTGGACAAAAGGAACCCCTATGTGAGAATGCTATTCATTGACTACAGCTCAGCGTTCAACACCATAGTGCCCTCAAAGGTCATCATAAGCTAAGAACCCTGGGACTGAACACCTCCATCTGCAACTAGATCCTGGACTTCCTGACGGGCCGACCCCAGGCGGTAAGGGTAGGTAACAACACATCCGCCACACTGATCCTCAACAAGGGGGCCCCTCAGGGGTGCGTGCTCAGTCCCATCCTGTACTCCCTGTTCCCTCATGACTGCACGGCCAGGCACGACTCCAACACCATCATTAAGTTTGCTGACGACACAACAGTGGTAGGCCTGATCACCGACAAAGATGAGACAGCCTATAGGGAGGAGGTCAGAGACCTGGCATGTGGTGCCAGGACAACAGCCTCTCTCTCAATGTGATCAAGACAAAGGAGATGATTGTGGACTACAGGAAAAGGAGGACCGAGCACATGCCCATTCTCATCGACGGGGCTGCAGTGGAGCAGGTTGAGAGCTTCAAGTTCCTTGGCGTCCACATCATTAACAAACTAACATGGTCCAAGCACACCAAGACAGTCGTGAAGAGGGCACGACAAAACCTATTCCCCCTCAGGAAACTGAAAAAATTTGGCATGGGTCCTCAGATCCTCAAAAGGTTTTACAGCTGCACCAACAAGAGCATCCTGACGGGTTGCATCACTTCTTGGTATGGCAACATTTCGGCCTCCGACCGCAAGGCACTACAGAGGGTAGTGCGTACGGCCCAGTACATCACCTGGGCCAAGCTTCCTGCCATCCAGGACCTCTATCCCAGGCGGTGTCAGAGGAAGGCCCTAAAAATTGTCAAGACTCCAGTTACCCTAGTCATAGACTGTTCTCTCTGCTACCGCAGGGCAAGCGGTACTGGAGCGCCAAGTCTAGGTCCAAGAGGCTTCTAAACAACTTCTATGCCCAAGCCATAAGACTCCTGAACAGCTAATCAAATGGCTACCCAGACTATTTCCATTGCCCCCTCACCCCCACACTGCTGATATTCTCTGTTATTATCTATGCATAGCAACTAAAATAACTCTACCTACAGTCATGGCCAAAAGTTTTGAGAATAACACAAATATTAATTTTCACAGAGTCTGCTGCCTCAGTTTGTATGACGGCAATTTGCATATACCCCAGAATGTTATGAAGAGTGATCAGATGAATTGCAATTAACTGCAAAGTCCCTCTTTGCCATGCAAATGAACTGAATCCCCAAAAAACATTTCCGCTGTATTTCAGCCCTGCCACAAAAGGACCAGCTGACATCATGTCAGTGATTCTCTCATTAACACAGGTGTGAGTGTTGACGAGGACAAGGCTGGAGATCACTCTGTCATGCTGATTGAGTTCAAATAACAGACTGGAAGCTTCAAAAGGAGGGTGGTGCTTGGAATCATTGTTCTTCCTCTGCCAACCATGGTTACCTGCAAGGAAACATGTGCCGTCATTGCTTTGCACAAAAAGGACTTCACAGGCAAGGATATTGCTGCCTGTAAGATTGCACCTAAATCAACCATTTATCGGATCATCAAGAACTTCAAGGAGAGCGGTTCAATTGTTGTGAAGAAGGCTTCAGGGCGCCCAAGAAAGTCCAGAAAGTGCCAGGACCGTCTCCTAAAGTTGATTCAGCTGCGGGATCAGGGCACCACCAGTACAGACCTTGCTCAGGAATGGCAGCAGGCGGGTGTGAGTGCATCTGCACGCACAGTGAAGTGAAGACTTTTGGAGGATGGCCTGGTGTCAAGAAGGGCAGCAAAGAAGCCACTTCTCTCCAGGAAAAACATCAGGGACAGACTGATATTCTGCAAAAGGTACAGGGATTGGACTGCTGAGGACTTTTCTCTGATGAATCCGCTTACGATTGTTTGGGGCATCCGGAAAAAAGCTTGTCCGGAGAAGACAAAGTGAGTGCTACCATCAGTCCTGTGTCATGCCAACAGTAAAGCATCCTGAGACCATTCATGTGTGGGGTTGCTTCTCAGCCAAGGGACTGGGCTCACTCACCATTTTGCCTAAGAACACAGCCATGAATAAAGAATGGTACCAACACATCCTCCGAGAGCACTTTCTCCCAACCATCCAGGAACAGTTTGGTGACGAACAATGCCTTTTCCAGCATGATGGAGCACCTTGCCATAAGGCAAAAGTGATAACTAAGTGGCTCGAGGAACAAAACATCGATATTTTGGGTCCATGGCCAGGAAACTCCCCAGACCTTAATCCCATTGGTCAAACTTCAAGAGGCGGGTGGACAAACAAAAACCCACAAATTCTGACAAACTCCAAGCATTGATAATGCAAGAATGGGCTGCCATCAGTCAGGATGTGGCCCAGAAGTTAATTGACAGCATGCCAGGGCGGATTGCAGAGGTCTTGAAAAAGAAGGGTCAACACTGCAAATTTGGACTCTTTGCATCAACTTCATGTAATTGTCAATAAAAGCCTTTGAAACTTATGAAATGCTTGTAATTATACTTCAGTATTCCATAGTAACATCTGACAAAAATATCTAAAGACACTGAGGCAGCAGACTTTGTGAAAATTAATGTTTGTGTCATTCTCAAGCTTTTGGCCACGACTGTACATGTACATAATTACTTCAATTACCTCGACACCGGTGCCCCCGCACATTGACACATTGACTCTGTACCGGTACCCTCTGTATATAGCCCCGCTATTGTTATTTACTGCTCCTCTTTAATTATTTGTTATTCTTATTTCATACGTTTTTAGGGATTTTCTTAAAACTGAATTTTTGGTTAAGGACTTGTAAGTAAGCATTTGACTGTAAGGTTTACACCTGTTGTATTCGGGGCATGTGACAAATAAAAGTAGATTTTATTTGAGACCAATGTCTCTGTTTCAAGAGAGCGCTGCATGACAAGACCAGCAGCAATTGCAAAATAAAAGTTAAGAGGCAAAGATACGACAATCTAATAGCAATTCGGTGTTATGGACTGTACTGTAGCATTAATATTTTTTTATGGCTTACGTACGTATGTCCTCAAAAATAACTTCACTCCATCTCAATCACTTAGGCATCCAAGGTACTGTGAAAGATCCTGGGCCCCATTATGACAGAGTGTGCTAAAGTGCCTCATGGGTGGTTCACACCTAATGTCATGCATAAGCTGAGTTCCTGTAAATACTGTGTGCTCCAGTGATGATGATGCTGGAGGGTCAGCTAGTGCTCCAAGGCTTTAACTGCTTGACCAACTGTACTACTACTACTGCTGCTACTACTGCTGCTACTACTACTACTACTACTGCTACTGCTGTTGCTACTGCTGTTGCTGCTGCTACTACTACTACTACTACTACTACTACTACTACTACTACTACTACTACTACTACTGCTGCTGCTGCTGCTGCTGCTACTACTACTACTACTACTACTACTACTACTACTACTACTACTACTACTATTACTAATGCTACTACTACTACTACTATTACTACTACTACTACTACTATTACTAATGCTACTGCTACTCTGCACCAGAGAGAGTAGGTCAAGCACGACCACTGACTGTTCATGCATTAATGAACCAAACCAACCCTTGGCTATGTTGAAATTTAAGCAGTTGAGGGCTTAATCACCCAATGTGAGGTTGGGGATGTGAAGCCAGTAGTAGCTACAGTAGCTGCATGGCCTGGTTTTCTTCCAGCCCAAGGCTCAGCTTCCCTGCTGAATGTTGACTTTACATGAGACTGTGGTGGGAGCAGAGTCCCTGCATATAATCACGATAACAGAAGAATACCCAATCAACGTTCATTACATTGGTTGGATGTTGGATCTCTTACTAAAAAGGATATGCATTGTAACCCATATCAACCTTCTTGCATAAACTTCTTTATTATAGGACATTACAACACCATGCCTATCTATCTGCATCTTGAGATAATGTGATCAGTGACATGGCTGTGCCTACATAAGTGGTTGGAGAGAACGTTGCCAGAGATGACCCCTGCTGGTCAGCTGATGACAGGACAGCAGGAAATAGAAGACCGGACCTCGGGGCTGAGTCAGAGTGGGTAGGAGTGGGGTAAGCACCATGCTGCTAACCTCCCTGTTGCAGTATCCACAGCACTGCCACATCCCCACACACACTCCAGCCATGCACTGTATTGTACAGTAAATAAACTGACCTTGAAGCAGGGACACATTCAAAATCCACCGTGTTATTGATGGATATGCAGCTCTGCTCACCAAAGTCCCTCTGCTCTGTGTTACTGACATGATTCCTTTGAATGTTCTTTTTTCACATATGTAGCGTAAAACAGACCCTTATCGCAAAGCAATACCACAACAATCTAATGTTGATGTGCTGTTGTGAGCTGGATGTCATAAACTGAAGGGATTTGGCATGGGCCCTCAGATCCTCAATAACTTGTACAGATGCACCATCGAGAGCATCTTGACTGGTTACATCACCGCCTGGTATGGCGACTGCACTGCCGGTGACTGCAATGCTCTACAGACGGTGGTGTGGACAGCCATCACATCACTGTGGGCGATCTCCAAGCCATTTAGGACATTCATACTAGGCAGTATCTGAGGAAAGCCTGAAATATTGGCAAAGACACCAGTCACCCCAGCCATAGACTATTCTCTCTGCTACCCTCCAGCAGGCGGTACCAGAACATCGGGTCTCGGACCAACAGGCTCAGAGACAGCTTCTTTCCCCAAGCAATAAGGCTGCTGAACAGCAAAATTACAGCCGCCCACCCTCTCCCACAGACTATCTGCACTGACTCTATGCTCACTCACAGGTCTCTACCCACACACACCTATACTAACACTATTGCACACCACGCATACACTCACACACACATACGTACTGACGCCACACACATACACTCATCACAATGCACACACGCTGCTGCTATATTGATTATTATTACCATGACCATTTATTCTTCTACCAGTCCCTTTTTAACCTGTTTGCATGTACATACCTACCATAATAACTGCAGTACCCCTGCACATTGCAATAATGGTTCTGACACTGACCTGTATGTAGCTTGCATTCTCATGTTTTTTTCATATTTCTTGTGTGTTTTCTGACCTATAGTATTACTTTAGATTATTTCCTGTATTTTATCTCACCTTGATACTGAATAGTGAATACTGCATTGTTGGGAAAGAGCTTGCAAGTAAGCATTTCACTGTACTGTTTTACAAACAAAAAGGTGTAATGGACCGCACTTAAAAAGATGTTGCATAAAGCTTACTTCATTATTCGATTTTTTTCTTCACTGCATCAGGGATATCGTACACAGATGTTTCGGCTTTACATCCTTCTTCAGTGTGTAGGTACAATTTTATTTTAATTCATAAAAGCATTTTGTAGGGATCAACCGATGAGCATCAGGTGCTTCTAATCAGGGTTGACACTCATCTGCCAATCAGGGATGTGGCTTTTCTGGTCTACCTGTATACAAGTTAGTCACAAAGAAATACAGAATTATAGGCTATGGGAGCGGGCACGTAGGGCAATTCATGAATCAATTGGCTTTGGTGTCTGCTCATTTGGATACATTATATCAGTTCATGAGATAGCTTACCACAAAGGACATCAGGCTCAGCCGTTCAGAAATAGGGCTGACTCAAACGATATGCAAAATCTGATATGGACAGTGTTCTTGTATAACAGTCTAAATTTGGCCTACAGGAAGGAGGTGATTCTTCGTTTAATCTAATTCTTCATTTAAACCGCATGGAGATACAGAATTTAATTTATATATACACATGGCTGTACTATACTGTTTTACACCTGCTGTATCCTATGTATGTGACAAATAGACTTTAAAACTTGAACTAAATTGACATTGATCTCTGTATTTGTCGAGATTGGAGAACATCTAGATCCAAATATACCATTGCAAAAATTCCTTAAATAAAAACGAGCTGTCATTACAAATCAGTCTTCGTTATAGTAATAGGTCCAGCTTTGTTTTAGGACACTGCTGTTGCTCTAAATAAGATCTAAAAATATAATCAACATCATGGATTTCTACAGATCCACTGAGTGAGCAAGAGTGTTGCTGAGTGACTTCGCCACACAAATGTTTTGAAAGGTTGTGATCACACTGCAAAGACTAAACAGGGAAACTGCCTGAGTGACACCCACACCCTACTATTGATGTTACACGGCTTGGCTATCCCAACTTCCAAGTGGGACTTCACACTCGAGACCCCTGCAGTTAGGCTGCTAACCTATGGCTAGATTGGTAGACAATAAGATTTCCGTACTGGTCATTTCCATCTAAAAAGGACCCATGAGCACCAACATGTGAAGTTCATAGGAGGATGTCAAATTGGGTGTCAAATGAAAGCAAAGAGTATCTCTTTTTGTTGAAATTAAGGAATATATACATTTCTCAACAATTTCCATCCTACAAATGTGGAATACCCAAGCTGACAAGGTGAAAAATCTGCTGATGTGCCCTTGAGCAAGGCACTTCACCCTAATTTGCTCCAGGGCCACCGTACTACTATGGCTGACACTGTAAAACAACACATTTCACTGCAGCTATTTGGTGTGTAACAATTAAACTTATTTTTACTGAACTATACTGTACTACACGGTTCTGTGCTCTACTCTTCTGTACTCTACTGAGTTCTACAGTGCTGTACTTAGATGTCAAAACTTGTGAAACATAGGCGTCTATGATTGGTTCAGATTTGTTCCGGCCAGACCAACCAAATTTGGTCTTGTTTGGGGGCAGAGCTCATTAAAATAATTTCCAGCGTGTAGAATAATACCCAAATATTCAAAGGAGGATATTGCTTATATATATATACACCTTCGTGTACCTATTTAGGATACATCACCATGAATTGAATAATATTAATATACATAATTATGCATTTCTGTGAATAATATTAATATACATAATTATGCATTTCTGTGTAGTACAGATCTGAAATTATGTTACCGGGTGTAAATCCACTTCACTTACTGTAGTTTAATAACCAAAATAGATTTTTTTCTAAGTTAATGTGTCATGTCATAGCTGACACCCCATTCGATCTGCAGACATCATTGAATCTTAATTCAGAGCAGATATTCAACAGAGACTTTTGAAAAGTAAGACACAAAAAACTGAAGGAGATTTACCAACATTCTCTTAATACATCTGCAGTTCTTCCAGTAAATGTATTTTTGTAAAATGTTCAGTGGAAATTGTTAAAAGTAGTCCTTGTGCATAGAGTTGTATGGTTTGTTAAACTTTGAAATCAATGGTTTTTGTTAAGCATACATTTTAAGTGAAAAGTGAAAGTCTCAGTGCAATTTCGTTACCGTGGAATTACTACAGATGTAGAATGAAATTGGAAAAAACTTGAATTTATAACAAAGCAGTGGCTACATCCATAATAAATCAGATTTACTTTGAAGGTCCCAAGCAGACATGACGTCATTAGAAAATTCTCTGTGGTAGCATCAAAGCATAAAACTACACTATGGTACTGTTCTCGCTTATACATAGGATATCATACAAGCATGATAAGAATATGTATGTTCCATATACTGGATTTTCATCACGAACAACAAAAGAAGTGGTGATGACATGAAATATGGATGGAGCTCAGAATAAAGAAAGAGAAATCACATCAGACAGATCACACATGAAAAAGTCATGCTTCCTTCCAAACAACTACAGAGGGAAAAGTAGCATACAGCTACTATGTATGCAATAACAATAGCTAGTAGAGGTCGACCGATTATGATTTTTCAACACCGATACCGATTACTGGAGGACCAAAAAAAGCTAATACTGATAAATCGGGCAATTTGTATATATATATTTGTAATAATGACATTTACAACAATACTGAATGAACAATGAACACTTTAATTTGAACTTAATATAATACATCAATAAAATCAATTTAGTCTCAAATAAATAATGAAACATGTTCAATTTGGTTTAAATAATGCAAAAACACAGTGTTGGAGAAGAAAGTAAAAGTTCAATATTTGCCGTGTAAAAAAGCTAAAGTTTAAGTTCCTTGCTCAGAACATTTGAAAGCTGGTGGTTCCTTTTAACATGAGTCTTCAATATTCCCAGTTAAGAAGTTTTAGGTTGTAGTTATTATAGGAATTATAGGACTATTTCTCTCTATACCATTTGTATTTCATATACCTTTGACTATTGGATGTTCTTATAGGCACTATAGTATTGCCAACCTAATCTCGGGAGTTGATAGGCTTGAAGTGCTTCAAGCATTGCTAAAAGCTGCTGGCAAATGCAGGAAAGTGCTGTTTGAATGATGAGCCTGCTGCTGCCTACCACCACTCAGTCAGACTGCTCTATCAAATATCAAATCATAGACTTAATTATAATATAATAAACACACAGAAATACGGGCCTTAAGTCATTAATATGGTCAAATCCGGAAACTATCATTTCGAAAATAAAACGTTTATTCTTTCAGTGAAATACGGAACCGTTCCGTATTTTATCGAACGGGTGGAAACCCTAAGTCTAAATATTGCTGTTACATTGCACAACCTTCAATGTTATGTCATAATTATGTAAAATTCTGGCAAATTAATTACGGTTTTTGTTAAGAAGAAATGGTCTTCACACAGTTCGCAACAAGCCAGGCGGCCCAAACTGCTGCATATACCCTGACCCTGCTTGCACTGAACGCAAGAGAAGTGACACAATTTCCCTAGTTAATATTGACTGCTAACATGAATTTCTTTTAACTAAATATGCAGGTTTAACAAAAAATATACTTGTGCATTGATTTTATGAAAGGCATTGATGTTTACGGTTAGGTACATTGGTGCAACGATTGTGCTTTTTTCGCGAATGCACTTTTGTTAAATCATCACCCGTTTGGCGAAGTTGAAGTAGGCTGTGATTCGATGATAAATTAACAGCACCACATTGATTATATGCAACGCAGGACAAGCTAGTAAACTAGTAATGTTATCAACCATGTGTAGTTAACTAGTGATTATGTTAAGATTGATTGTTTTCTATAAGATAAGTTTAATGCTAGCTAGCAACTTACCTTGGCTCTGTCACGTTCCTGACCTGTTTTCCTTTGTCTTGTATTTATTTTAGTTGGTCAGGGCGTGAGTTGGGTGGGTTTGTCTATGGTTGATTTTCTATGTTGGGATTTTTGTGTTCGGCCTGGTATGATTCTCAATCAGAGGCAGCTGTCAATCGTTGTCCCTGATTGAGAATCATACTTAGGCAGCCTGGGTTTTACGTGTGTTTTGTGGGTGTGTGTTTCCGTGTTTGTGTT
The DNA here is from genome assembly GCF_002910315.2 of Salvelinus sp. IW2-2015. Taxonomy (NCBI): domain Eukaryota; kingdom Metazoa; phylum Chordata; class Actinopteri; order Salmoniformes; family Salmonidae; genus Salvelinus; species Salvelinus sp. IW2-2015. Next base: position 23,012,185 of record NC_036871.1, read on the forward strand.
TTTCACCACACGGTACTGTATAGGTTTCTGCACTTCGTTTATTTGTTTTGTAATTCAGTGTTCAGTTTTGTTATATTAAATCATTATGAACACTAACCACTCCGCGTATTGGTCCGATCCGTCTCGCCTCTCCTCGTCCGAGGAGGAGGACGAATATGAAAACCGTTACAGGCTCCTTGCAGCCCCAAGGTCATTTTGATGCTGCACTCGCGTAACAGGTTGTCAGCCTGCCATGCTGTCTCCTCGTGGATTATAATGTAATCGGCGTCCAAAAATGCCAATTACCGATTGTTATGAAAACTTGAAATCGGCCCAAATTAAATCGGCCAACCTCTAATAGCTAGTCCTCATAGTCCTAATGATGGTAAGGGAAGATGCAGTTAGTTGGGTATTCGCCTGATGTTTTTTAAACTTAATAAATGAAAAACTTATGATAAAAACATGCCGTGGAGTATTTGGTGTGGTCCATATACAAAAAAATATGAGCGCATGATCACTGCTGTCTCTCATATTTCATGTGTCAGTGGATTTTATAATCAGAAGTGAAAATGGTATCTGAACACAGCATGTTTCTACATCCACTCTACTCCACTAATTATAAGAACTATAGTCTGGGTTTCTAATGATGTCATGTTCATCCTGCTTAAAAGCAAAAACTCAAACAGGAAGTACCAGTGACGCGTTCAATACAGAAATGGTATGATAAAGCGGATGCTATCCTACAGGACTGTTTCGCAAGCAGACTGGAATATGGTCCGGGATTCATCCGATAACATTGAGGAGTTTACTACATCAGTCACCGGCTTCATTAATAAGTGCATTGACGACGTCGTCCCCACAGTGACCTTACATACAGTACCAGTCAAGTTTGGACACACCTACTCATTCAACGTTTTTTTTTTTATTTGTACTATTTTCTACATTGTAGAATAATAGTGAAGACATCAAAACTATGAAATAATACATATGGAATCACATAGTAACTACAAAAAAAAAGTGTTAAACAAATCAAAATATATTTTATATTCTTCAAAGTAGCCACCCTTTGCCTTGATGACAGCTTTGTACACTCTTGGCATTCTCTCTACTAGCTTCATGAGGAATGATTTTCCAACAGTCTTGAAGGAGTTCCCACATATCCTGAGCACTTGTTGGCTGCTTTTCCATCACTCTGCAGGCCAACTCATCCAAAACCATCTCAATTGGGTTGAGGTCGGGTGATTGTGGAGGCCAGGTCATCTGATGCAGCACCATCACTCTCTTTCTTGGTCAAACAGCCCTTACACAGCCTGGAGGTGTGTTTTGGGTTATTGTCCTGTTGAAAAACAAATGATAGTCCCACTAAGCGCAAACCAGATGGGATGGCATATCGCTGCAGAATACTGTGGTAGCCATGCTGGTTAAGTGTGCCTTGAATTCTAAATAAATCAGAGACAGTGTCTCACAAAGACACGGTATTTGGAACCAAAAATCTCAAATTCGGACACTCATCGCACCAAAGAACAGATTTCCACCGCTCATATGTCCATTGCTCGTGTTTCTTGGCCCGAGCAAGTCTCTTCATCTTATTGGTGTCCTTTAGTAGTGGTTTCTTTGCAGCAATTCAACCATAAAGGCCTGATTCACCCAGTCTCCTCTGAACAGTTGATGTTGAGATGTGTCTGTTACTTGAACTCTGTGAAGCATTTATTTGGGCTGCAATTTCTGAGATGCAGTTAACTTTAATGAACTTATCCTGTGCAGCAGAGGTAACTCTGGGTCTTCCTTTCCTGTGGCGGTCCTCATGAGAGCCAGTTTAATCATAGTGCTTGATGGTTTTTGTGACTGCACTTGACTGACCTTCAGATTGACTGACCTTCATGTCTTAAAGTAATGATGGACTGTCATTTGTCTTTGCTTATTTGAGACGTTCTTGCCATACAGAGGGTAATGTGTACGGCCCAGTACATCACTGGGGCCGAGCTCCCTGCCATCCCGGACCTCTATACCAGGCAGTGTCAGAGGAAGTCATAGACTGTTCTCTCTGCTACCGCACGGCAAGCGGTACCTATGCACCAAGTCTGGAACCAAAAGGACCCTGAACAGCTTCTAGCCCCAAGCCATAAGTCTGCTAAATAGTTAACCAAATAGCAACCCGGACTATCTGCATTGACCCTCTTTTGAACCAACTTTAAGTCATCACATACGCTGCTGCTACTGCTTATTATCTATCCTATTATGCTTATTATCTATCCTTTACCCCTACATTTGTACATGTCTACTTCAATTACCTCTGCACATCGGTAGTGGTACCCTGTGTGTACTGTATACCCAAGTACTCATTGTGTATTTATTCCTTGTGGTTATCTTTCTATTCTTTTTCTATTTTTCTCTCTGTATTGTTGGGAAGGGCCTGTAAGTAAGCATTTTACTGTTAGTCTACACCTGTTCTTTACAAAGTATGTGACAAATACATTTTTATTTGATCCTCGTGTAGAAATATGTTGTGAAAATAAAGAGGGAAGATTAGTCAGTGTCAGAGCAGCCTTTGGAGAGGGAGGCTAATGAAAAGAGAGGTTAAGTCCACACAATGGCTGAACTCATCTTTGATATCCATAGACCTGACTGCACTTCCTACTGCAGGGGTTCCCAAACTGTTTTTCGTCCACGACCCCATTTTGATATCTGAAAATGTTTGCGACCCCAACCATGTGAAAAAAAGTATGCAATTAACAGCCAAAGTTTACTTTGTTTACTTTTTCATTTGGGGCTATGGGAGTCAATTGCAAAACATTCTAACAATATTTCTGATCGTCTTCTCAACTTACAATCACATACTTTTAATGTGGGGCTATGACAGTCAATTGCAAATTAATCACTGATGAGATGGGTGTGCTTGATATATGTCGTGTCCAAGCTTCTCAAAGTCAGGGGGCGTGATCAACAGTGCCTCACCTCACCTCTGCTGTCACATCCAACCTGGATCGATATTTGGTTTTAATTCAGACGAGAGCACTGCTGAATCCAGCTTCACACAGATATGAGCTGGCAAAGGGTACCTGAGGGAGACGGCAGGGTATTCCCTTTGAGTCAGGAACCAAAACTCCTCCGTAATAAGCTGTGAATGCTTTGTCTGCAGCATTCGGTCACATGACAGCTCGAAAGGCCACACTTGACTGCTGCACTTGAATCATTCCGATTCAAGTGCAACAGTCAAGTGCGGCCTTTTCCCACGATCTAAGAGCACTCTGATTGAATTTAATCTATTAGAATTCAATCATTTTCATTCAATTTTATTTAGTTTTTGGAAATTCTTCCGCAATCCCATTTTCATATCAGGGGACCACATGGGGCCACGACCCCTAGTTTGGGAACCACTGTCCAACTGGGTGGGTGGGTGAGAGAGAGTGAGAGAGAGAGAGAGAGAGAGAGTGAGAGAGAGACCCAGCCCTTTCACTCCATGACACACTCTTGTTCCTCCAACAACCCAAACTGAGATTTATTTATTTATTTTTAAACGAGAGGAAACAAGACCAGGACAGAGTGGACAAACTGTCCGAAAAGGAATAGAGTGTTCTATACAGTGCAGTATAATAACTGTCTTTTTCACTCCATAATAGACGGTGCATTAGGCTAAATCTACTGCACCTGACACAAACAACCAAAAGTCAGCAACAACTTGGCAACCATTAAGGGGCATTGATTGATTGGGAAAGCAAAACAGCGTGGCTTTGAGGCATGACCTACAATATGCCCAGTGGGCTTACAGACACTGGCGTAGCGCAGTTTCTCTTGACCCCCACAAAGTCAGAATTTGCTCCCCCCTCCTTAAAAAAAACCATATATTGTTTCTATTTAGAATGCTGGCTGGCAGCAATAATGTATTTACTTGTTCAATAATTAAAGTGGGAAACATTTGCCACTGGGTCTCTGGCAGTCATCATCTTGGTTTTCTGGGAGAGAAGGAGAAGGAGGGCTGGAACTCTCACTAGAAGAACTGTCACTAGAGGAGAAAGAGCAAGGCCACTGTCATTACAGGGCTCGGGCAGTGAGGTCTCTGTCGGGACTGCTAGTGCTAGCTGCTGCATAAATAGGTCTACTAGCTTCCACCTGCCATGGTGTTTTGTCATTCGAGGATGAGGTGGTAGCTGATGTGGTTCTGTAATCTTCTGTAATTTTGCACAAGCTTGATCAGACAAAGCTTTTATGCAGCGTTTTTGTGCACCACTTGGTCTTGCCATTTGTTTATCCATCTTGAACAACACATTCAGTCTCCATCCGAGTCCGACCTGATGAACATAACTTTTTTTTAAATTGATAGTTAAATTAGATGAGGAGGCCAAGAATGGCTGGCACCGGCGCCGCTGAGAAATTGGCTAATTAGATACATGACAACTATATTGTCTGTCGGTCTCACCTACTACCATGTAGAATGGACAACATAAACACTTCACTTGCTACATGTGAAAATTAAAAAGGAGGGTTACTGTCAAAATGATTTATAAAAAATATTATTATAATAATTAGACATAGGTGTGCGATGACGAGCTTGTGGTCCCCTCCCCTCCAGGGCCGGGTTCCGCTACTCCAGTACTTACAGAAAAAGCTGTGTGTCACAATCTCTTACTAACAATCTGTGACATACATCCAAGCCTGCCACTTAAACTGAGAACACTGCAGACCAAAATACTGACTTATTCCTTTGATAGACAATGTGTCACTGTCTCTCATAACGTGACAAACTGTTGTGCATGACACATGGTGATTAAGAAAACTAATCTAGAAACTGATGCATTGGTTAAATGATCCTTCACAGATAGGCCCAGCCAGCCCTACCACTAATCAGCAGTAACACAGATGATACCATGAACAACTACTGGTTACTAACTCTCTTTTTTAAAACCAATCCTAATGTGGTAAATTCCGTGCACATGCAGCACTTTAATAATYAATGATAATAACGGCACTCTGCTAGTCTGAAATGTCAGATTTTTTTTACTACTACAGCCAATCATGGGATTGATGACCTAGGCCTATGTCCATTATCTTCCATCAACACAGGGAGGGCTCTGAGGCTGGGGTTGGGGACTGGGAGTTGGGCTGGGGCTGAGACAGACAGACCATGATATCAATCTGCCGCTTGGATGATTGGAATACAGCCACCTGCACTCAGACGACAACTCATTTAACACAATTCCCTTGATGAAAAAAAAGCTTATCATACAAGCTCATCAGGTCAAACAAAGGATGATTCAAATTGATAACAAATCGGGTGACACCGCTTTAAAACCCTATCTCCCAGTCAACTATAAGTTGAATGTCTTCCTTGTATCGAGGATAGCAGAAAGATTCTGTTTGACCACCAATTAATGGGAACGAGCCCAGGAGAGAACGGAAAACTTACCATACTACCACCACAACCTAGTCTCAGGAATCCCGGACTTAGGGAACATCAGTACATTGTGGGAGGCAACCCGTCTGTCTAGAGACTAACCACAACCCCTACTCTGTGGCTTACGTCTCTAACCACTGTCAACAAAAAAACAAAAACAGAATTGAATAAAACAAATAGGCTGGGAATAGTTGTGGCATTTCAGATATCTATGAGCCTACATTTCAGAAGTGCAGAGGGATGTCTAGTAGGCTATGTATTAGCCTATACTATAGTTTCTCTACAGTACACCATATATAATGATACCAGATCTCATTGAGTAGCCTACAGCCAATGAATGGTCTAGCCTCTCCGCACTGACTTGCCTATCTACAGCCTCTGCGATCATTCATCTAGCCAGCCCCTCAAAATTATAAGTCAAATGGAGGCGAGGCAATTGGATGGCAGCTCTTCTGACTTTAGCCCCCATTTTTCTCAATCACTGAACCAGTAAAATCATGTATCAAATCATCCTGTCCATAATTGAGCCAACTCTAGTAGGCCTATATAAAGAACCCATTGGCAAGTCATGGAATATGCCAAGGTTTCTGGGATACATATACACTGTATCATTGACATTGATGACCCAGTGAGAGCCAATAGTCCCTTTTGTTGGCCCTAGGAAAACAAGCATCATAATTGTCTGACCAGAGGACGTGTCCTATTGAAGATAAATTGTTTCTATCAAGGACTTATGATTTGAATATGATTTGTCCATAAAATATATCACATTTTGACTGAGTGTTTTCTCCATTTACACACAAACAAGTCTGCAGAATCTTGAATTATATAAATGTCTAACCTTATCTATAGGCCTGGACTACCATTTATCAATAAATTAATTCATTCAATGATGTATATGGTTTCAACATGGCTTATTCCTTCAACTTAAAATCACCAGTGTTATTATTCTTGATAGAGCAAAACACGCGTTTGACAGCTTTTTAAGTAGCTACAAACCATGAGCTCAATTTTGGCCCCAAATAAATGGAAACAATTCTATATATGTAGCATAGGAAAAACATGACTGTTCTTGCAATATTCATGCCAGGCATTGCAGTCCATACACGATCAAACCCGAGCATCACATGCAAATAAAAAATGAGGGCATTTGTATATGGAATTGATCTAACTGAGGTAATGCATCCTATTCAGATAAATAAAAATGATGAAGATAGGCTACCTTTGGTGATGAAAGACCTGTTAGTCATACAAGACATAACCATGCATAGTCATGGAAACCTAGAATAAGATGCTTATTCATAGGGGGTCATCATCAGCTATGAAAACGAGACATTAATCTCACCATTGCACCTTTTTTTTTTTTACAGCATTGCATTACAAACAAAAGAATGACGGTCATCTGCGATCTGCTGTCGACCAGTATATTCTTATAAATATATCGTTGAAATGTAGGTCAACCATAAAGTAATAGTTTCTTCTTGTTTTGCATCCACGCCATTTTCAGTCAACAATCAATGCAACAACCTATATATAGCCCACAATAAACCAAAAAATATTACACTTTCGTGCGCTGGAAAAACATCTGTCAGAATAACAAAAGGCAACAAAAAAAATATTACAAAGGCAAGCCAGAACCAGCGATCTTCCTCCCTTACGAGACGAGTGTCAAATGCATGCTGTTTTGTAATTGTGCTGTGTGCATGGAGTGTATGACAGCTGGAAAAGCAACTGGAATGACATTGCGCTTACTGTAATATATCCAGGGGAACCGCGTTCTTCTCGACTCCCCTCGATTGGTACCCAAAATTCAAACCATGTAAAACATTCCTAACGAAGGGTCCGAAAACATTACGCTCGACGATGGTGTTTGCCGAAAAGACAGCATCCACTGAATGGTCAAGAGAGACCTCTGTAAGTGCGGGGCAGGGTAGGGAGACCAATTCGCTGCGGTGTGCAGCAAAGAAGGCAGCGGCGCTTGCTCTCTACCATCCTCCCCAGTCTGTAACATCCCCCTTGCTGTCAAACAACATTGTGCAGCTCAAGTACGAGTATAGGCAGCGACACCTGCTGGTGATGCACGGATGAGCATCTCTTTCTCTCCCACATTTCACGGCATCTGTAGACTAGTCTAGGCTACACAGCCATACAGTTAATAGGTATAATCTGATCTAACATGGTCTACTCTTCTCTTCTTACTAGTTCTTACTTTGAGCTGAATTTACTAAACTCAAGATGTCCGTACGCTATATCATAGTTATATAGGCTACTTATTGCTTCAATGGAAATTAAAATGAGGTGTCCATCCATTTAGTCCATAGGACCTATTGATCTGTAGGTGTCCATTGTGCATATGATGTGATCGACAAAGATTACACTTTTTTTTAAAGCAAATGTCTAATAAGGATCTATTTCCCTCTCCACTCTCCTAGGCATCCCTCTATTGTCTAGCTCAACCTAGTTTAGATGACATCATCTGTCCCCCAGGCATAGAGCACCAATATGACTACTGTACAGATGTGGGCCAGTCGCCACCAGTCAAATGGGCACACCACTGAAGTAGACAGCTACATAAGTAAGCCTAATGTTAAAAATATTTGTATTTGTGTCGGGGTGAGTGGATAGAGGTTTTGAAAGTTGATAAAAAGTCCTACCACCCACTCATAATTTAACCCCTTTTGAAAGAAATAAATGCATAAATATGCATTACGTGGAGGTTTGCTATTCCTTCTGCACACACTTCCAAGGTGAATGGCCCCGAGGGAGCCTGTTTATAACACCATTCACATACAGTAGCCAGGAGCACATATTTTGCACCTGTTTTTCTAACAAAAATAAATAATAAAAGGTCATATAAAAAGGAAATTAAAGTTCAAACAAAGGTATACACAGGATGCAGGGAAAGCTTTGTGAAACACAATATCATGTTTTAGTATTTTGTGTTCACCCCTAAACAGGTGCACATAAATACTAATGTACATTTTACAATAAACAATGTTCATCAGTATTGTTGAAGGTACCTATTTTAAGATATAGCGTTGCATAATAATTCAACGTGGTGGTAGAAGGCACACATTCCCTGGCTGCTGCTCATTGTTTTTATCAGTAGTGTGTCATCCTGTCCCCAGGGACAATAAGAGCACAGCACACCTGATCTCACTCTCTTCTCTCTGGTATCACACACCATGCACCACTCTTATAGCCCAAGAAATACCTGAATAACTTTGCACTGTGTTTTGTTATGGTGTGGAAAAATGCATACTCTGCAGCCACTGCTGCTGAGTTGAAAGGAGATTTGCCAGCAAAGGTAGGCTCTACCTTTGATTTGTATCTCACTTGAGGTTGCAGTATGTGATGGAGTGTCTGCTTCACTAGACATTGGACTCTTAAATGTGTATGCAAGTATTTATTCAAGAGCAAGATGTTTAAAAAAAAAAAAAAAAATCACCAGTCAAATCCCTAAATTTTCATCATCAGCACTTCAATCAATCAATCAAGTTTATTTTATATAGCCCTTCGTACATCAGCTAATATCTCGAAGTGCTGTACAGAACCCAGCCTAAAACCCCAAACAGCAAGCAATGCAGGTGTAGAAGCACGGTGGCTAGGAAAAACTCCCTAGAAAGGCCAAAACCTAGGAAGAAACCTAGAGAGGAACCAGGCTATGAGGGGTGCCAGTCCTCTTCTGGCTGTGCCGGGTGGAGATTATAACAGAACATGGCCAAGATGTTCAAAATGTTATAAATGACAAGCATGGTCAAATAATAATCAGGAATAAATGTCAGTTGGCTTTCATAGCCAATAATTAAGAGTTGAAACAGCAGGTCTGGGACAGGTAGGGGTTCCATAACCGCAGGCAGAACAGTGAAACTGGGACAGCAGCAAGGCCAGGTGGACTGGGGACAGCAAGGAGTCATCATGCCGGTAGTCCTGACGTATGGTCCTAGGGCTCAGTTCCTCCGAGAGAGAGAAAGAAAGAGAGAAGGAGAGAATTAGAGAGAGCCAAGATGTTCAAAATGTTCATAAATGACAAGCATGGTCAAATAATAATCAGGAATAAATGTCAGTTGGATTTTCATAGCCGATCATTAAGAGTTGAAAACAGCAGGTCTGGGACAGGTAGGGGGTTTCCATAACCGCAGGCAGAACAGTTGCAACTGGGACAGCAGCAAGGCCAGGTGGACTGGGGACAGCAAGGAGTCATCATGCCCAGTAGTCCTGACGTATGGTCCTAGGGCTCAGGTCCTCCGAGAGAGAGAAAGAAAGAGAGAAGGAGAGAATTAGAGAGAGCATACTTAAATTCACACAGGACACTGGATAAGACAGGAGATGTACTCCAGATATAACCAACTGGCCCTAGCCCCCTGACACAAACTACTGCAGCATAAATACTGGAGGCTGAGACAGGAGGGGTTAGGATGCATGGGGATGCATGGGGAATGTTCAGCCAGTGTCAGAGGAGTAGTTGCATAGTCTCTGGTAAACCTTGAATGAGAAACAACAGAGAGACACACAGTGAGTGGACTCATATGAACAATACAGAGTATGTTCCACAATTCATATCCCATAACACAAGTCAAACAATTAAATTGCTCACAAAAGAGAATTGTGCCATAATTGCTTTCCTTGGTGAACCTTAGCAACAGAACACCCCCAGTAGACCATGCATGGGGTGGTGAAGTCATGTGAGCAATGCTCCCCCATGCCCTGGCCTGGGGAGCGTTTACAATGGCACGCTATTCCCTATGTAGTGCACCACTTTTGACCACGACCCATATAGGCTCTAGTCAAAAGTAGGGCACATAGGGAATAGGGTGCCATTTGTGACGCAGACTGGTAGATGAAACCAGGCTGTAATCCCCAACTGAGCCAGTCTCCCCAGCTCGGAGGCCTCCCCACAGAGACAACGGCAAAGTCTGAGCCCAAGTGCTTCCATTTTGGATCAATGTCCTTTTACTGGTCGATATAGAAAACTAATTCGCTCGTGACCTTGAAGAGGAGATTATAGGATGAAAAGCCAGGGATTTAGCCCCTAATGCACATCCCCCCCAACCCAAGCACAATCTAACTAAATGTATGAACAAGAGACTAGAGAGAGAGAGAGTGGGGCACCACTGCTCTATTGAACTGTAGCTCTCCCTTTTACTTAGGCAGCTTGAGTCACATATGGATACATTAATTGCAAAAGTATGTTTTCAATCCTTATTCTGACAAATGTGAATGTACAGCTTTTTGACAATGGACACTATTGGTATTTTACAGTGGAGCTCTGCTGTTGTATACAGTGCTACATTCTAGTTGACCAGCTCTAGGTTTCCCCAGTGCCCAGCTTGGCAGTAATGTGATGAAATGCTATAATAATTTTAAAAACACCTTGGTCAGATAATATGCTGTACTGAAAAGCTATATGACAATATGTTACCATCTAGTGGACTTATTGATTACTGCAGGGATGGCTGATCATCCTTCTTTACTCTAAAACACATATATTTTGGATTTAACGCCAAAATAAACTATTTCTCATTAACCATGATCAATTTATTAGAGAGCCACTGGGGAGTGGGGACCACATCAAGTGCAATCACAGAGATGCTATAAACTTGTAAAGCTGAAATCAATCTGGATAAGTGTTGCACAAAATATATACAAGTCTGTTTAGGATTCAAGGAGTTCAGAGAGGTTGTGTCAATGCGCAAGACACATTTCGGTTGAATGCATTCAGTTGTGCAACTGGCTAGGTATCCCATTTCCCTCTATAAATGCTGCGTTCATGTGCTAGTCGGAACTAGAATAGTCAGACTTTTCTGACATGTTAACTGATTATAGTTATACACGTGCCGCTTTCAACAAATCAGCAAGTGGGACATTTCTGAGTTTCCTAGTTCCAACTAGCATTTGAATGCAGCAAGAGTACCACAGTGTGAATCATAAAACCTAGCGGTCAAACAGGGAAATGGTTCCAATTGTTTTTAAGAAACTACAAATGGGGGCTGTTTTTCGTGTAGGCTCACTCTGGCATGACGTTTTGACAACCATGTAAATCTCTCTCAGACAATGTGATTTATATGAATATATTTGCCTGTATTTACCCCCAACAAATGAAATACTAATTAGCAGCTAATGTGGCTATCATAAAGAACCACATATGCCATGATGATCTGGAAAAGACTGCCGGATCGAGGCAAAGGTAAGAATCTCTGGATGAACTATCGAATGTTAGCTAAATGTTCTAATGAATAAATTGGCCACATTTCTTTAAATTGACCTGCTAGCAAAGGTGGCAGATAGAGATTAAATGCAGGAGCTTGCAGGGATTTGTAGTCTTGCATGATGTCTACTTTGATGCTAATTACCTTTTTCTGAATCTGAAAGTAAATACAGCCAAATATATTGATAAAAGTCACCTTGTCCGAGAGAGATTTACACTGTTATCAAAACATCACGCCAGGGAAAGTCTACATAAAACACAGACCTTGTTTGAAGTGGTTCTAAAATACCCCAAAAATGAATGGTGGAAAGAGTATTGGAACCATTCCGTTTGACCGCTAGGTTTTATGGGTATTATGACACCTCCACTGTGGGGCTCTTATGTGACTTGTTAAGTAAATCTTTGTCAGACAGAGCTGAAGAAAACGGCAAGGAAGCTAGGGGTTTGTACTGTAACCATGCATTATATGTAAAGGCCTAAGCAGATGTGAGTATCTAAATCCAGAAATGTTCACACGGTTTAGTGCAAATATTCCTGACCATAAAACCTACTCTACCTCGGTATCCACATTGAGTACGGTTTATTCATTTCATACTAGGCCTACTACTCGAGTCCTCTTATATCACTACCTCAAAAATGTAGCTCTGATTTTACAGTCGGAGGATGACAGATTACGCTACTCAATGGAAATGCTGGTATCGACTAACAACGGCTGGCTGGCTGCAACCAGAGTATAGTCTTATTTGCACAGGACTAGTAATACTAGAGAATRTTGGTCATGTACACTACCGTTCAAAAGTTTGGGGTCACTTAGAAATGTCCTTGTTTTCGAAAGAAAAACACATTTGTTGTCCATTAAAATAACATCAAATTGATCAGAAATAAAGTGTAGACATTGTTAATGTTGTAAATGACTATTGTAGCTGGAAACGGCAGATTTTTTTATGGAATATCTACATAGGCGTACAGAGGCCCATTATCAGCAACTATCACTAAAATCAATCTGGATAAGTGTTGCACAACGTCCCAATGGCACATTGTGTTAGCTAATCCAAGTTTATCATTTTAAAATGCTAACTAATCATTAGAAAAACCTTTTGCAATTATGTTAGCACAGCTGAAAACTGTTTTGTTGATCAAAGAAGCAATAAAACTAGTCTTCTTTAGACTAGTTGAGTATCTGGCGCATCAGCATTTGTGGGTTCGATTACAGGCTCAAAATGGCCAGAAACAAAGCACTTTCTTCTGAAACTCCTCAGTCTATTCTTGTTCTAAGAAATGAAGGCTATTCCATGTGAGAAATTGCCAAGAAACTGAAGATCTCGTACAACACTGTGTACTACTCCCTTCACAGATCAGCGCAAACTGTCTCTAACCAGAATAGAAAGAGGAGTGGGAGGCCCCGGTGCACAACTGAGCAAGAGGACAAGTACATTAGTGTCTAGTTTGAGAAACAGATGCCTCACAAGTTCTCAACTGGCAGCTTCATTAAATAGTACCCGCAAAACACCAACAGTGAAGAGTCAACAGTGAAGAGGCGACTCCGGGATGCAGGCCTTCTAGTCAGAGTTGCAAAGAAAAAGCCATATCTCAGACTGGCCAATAAAAATTAAAGATTAAGAAGGGCAAAAGAACACAGACACTGAACAGAGGAACTCTGCCTAGAAGGCCAGCATCCCAGAGTCGTCTCTTCACTGCTGACGTTGAAAGTTGTTGACATTTATGCATGTTGCCTTTTATTTTGTTCAGTATAAAAATGACCGACATGGCAGATTTGGACGGAACTTAAATGAAGGATGTTGTGATTTGTCCTCGTGCACATATCTCCCCCAGTAAAACTAATCCTGTGCAAATAGGGCTTATGTCATCGACGGCACCGCATATATACTGCGCACTGTATTTTTCAAGGACGTGATTCGCATCAGAAATCCTGATCATGTTTGAAGCGGTCTTTTGAGTACCAATGATGGATAAAATATGTGCATCATCTGCTATAGACAAGCCCAAAAATGTGTGCAGCGAGTGCACCTTTACCTTATCTGTTTGAATGAAATGTATTATAGTGATATATTTTCTATTCATTGATTTAATTGTAAAATATCACCTACAGATCATTTAAAAAAAAGGATTGGCACCTTTTATTTCCCCAGCAAAAGTTTTCAATCCAATCAATATAACTCACTCACACTTTATGACTTCCATCCCACTGATGTAGCTACAGTGGGGAGAACAAGTATTTGATACACTGCCGATTTTGCAGGTTTTCCTACTTACAAAGCATGTAGAGGTCTGTAATTTTTATCATAGGTACACTTCAACTATGAGAGACGGAATCTAAAACAAAAATCCAGAAAATCACATTGTATGATTTTTAAGTAATTAATTTGCATTTTATTGCATGACATAAGTATTTGATACATCAGAAAAGCAGAACTTAATATTTGGTACAGAAACCTTTGTTTGCAATTACAGAGATCATACGTTTCCTGTAGTTCTTGACTAGGTTTGCACACACTGCAGCAGGGATTTTGGCCCACCTCCTCCCATACAGCATCTTCCCAGATCCTTCAGGTTTCGGGGCTGTCGCTGGGCAATACGGACTTTCAGCTCCCTCCAAAGATTTTCTATTGGGTTCAGGTCTGGAGACTGGCTAGGCCACTCCAGACCTTGAGATGCTTCTTACGGAGCCACTCCTTAGTTGCCATGGCTGTTGCTTCGTGTCTTTGTCATGCTGGAGACCCAGCCACGACCCATCTTCAATGCTCTTACTGAGGGAAGGAGGTTGTTGGCCAAGATCTCGCGATACATGGCCCCATCCATCCTCCCCTCAATACGGTGCAGTCGTCCTGTCCCCTTTGCAGAAAAGCATCCCCAAAGAATGATGTTTCCACCTCCATGCTTCACGGTTGGGATGGTGTTCTTGGGTTGTACTCATACTTCTTCTTCTCCAAACACGGCGAGTGGAGTTAGACCAAAAAGCTCTATTTTGTCTCATCAGACCACATGACCTTCTCCCAATCCTCCTCTGGATCATCCAGATGGTCATTGGCAAACTTCAGACAGGCCTGGACATGCACTGGCTTAAGCAGGGGGACCTTGCGTGCGCTGCAGGTTTTAATCCATGACGGCGTAGTGTGTTACTAATGGTTTTCTTTGAGACTGTGGTCCCAGCTCTCTTCAGGTCATTGACCAGGTCCTGCCGTGTAGTTCTGGGCTGATCCCTCACCTTCCTCATGATCATTGATGCCCCACGAGGTGAAATCTTGCATGGAGCCCCAGACCGAGGGTGATTGACCGTCATCTTGAACTTCTTCCATTTTCTAATAATTGCGCCAACAGTTGTTTCCTTCTCACCAAGCTGCTTGCCTATTGTCCTGTAGCCCATCCCAGCCTTGTGCAGGTCTACAATTTTATCCCTGATGTCCTTACACAGCTCTCTGGTCTTGGCCATTGTGGAGAGGTTGGAATCTGTTTGATTGTGTGTGGACAGGTGTCTTTTATACAGGAACGAGTTCAAACAGGTGCAGTTAATACAGGTAATGAGTGGAGAAAGGAGGGCTTCTTAAAGAAAAACTAACAGGTCTGTGAGAGCCGGAATTCTTACTGGTTGGTAGGTGATCAAATACTTATGTCATGCAATAAAATGCAAATTAATTATTTAAAAATCATACAATGTGATTTTCTGGATTTTTGTTTTAGATTCCGTCTCTCACAGTTGAAGTGTACCTATGATAAAAATTACAGACCTCTACATGCTTTGTAAGTAGGAAAACCTGCAAAATCGGCAGTGTATCAAATACTTGTTCTCCCCACTGTATAACTGATGAAGGCCTAGCAGCATACTAAATATTATAATTTAGTTTATTGCTGATTGTAATGACATTCAAGTCAATGTAGTACATATTTTCACTACTATTTCTTCAGTGTTGTGAATGACACTTGTGTTTCCTTGTTTTAAGAGTGGCTATGTGAACATGTCAGTGATGACAGAAGTTAAAGCTATGTATGCAGACTTAATAGCCTTGTTGAACTGCATGATATCCTCCAAAGCTCCACTGACACAGATTCCAGGGATCTCCCCCTTAGCCTAACTAAACATCAACCCAACCGGTGAGTTATTCATTCAAATGTTCCTATTTCATTGGCTGCATTATAGTGCTTATTCCCTATAGTGCACTATTTTTGACCCAGATTGATATGGCCCCTGGTCAAACAGTGCATTATATCGGGAATAGGGTGCCATTTGAGACGTAGCCATGATGTTTCAATACAAAGAGCTATCAACCTTTGTTTTTTTTACTATATCTCTCACTGTGTTGCAGCATGTAGATAACATATTCTTTACATTCTCCATAATCTTTCTATTGGAGCAGGAGCTGACATGGAAGAAAGTCAAGGCTCCTCCTCAAGTGCTCTGCCAGAGCAGAAGTATAACAGTTAACTTTCAGGCCTGAACACTGAGCCTGCACTCACCACCACACAGTCTCCCAAAGTCACATAAACTTGGTGTAAAAAGACTGGAGAGTCAACAGGAAAATTCAAAGCAATGGTTCCTTCAGCCTTTGGCTGGGACTGGGACAGACACCTGTTTTTAATGTGGAAATTGGGGCAGGCATCATGGTCTTTAACAATGGATGACTCATGACATGGGCAAAAAAAAAGCCAGACTGGTTGGCAAATTGTACTTTTTTTAGGATCCATCTAACTAGAGGATGCAAGAAACTGAAAATAGCATGTGAAGATCTGGTTATATGTTTCACGGAACCGTGGCTGAATGAGGACATGGATATTCAGCGAGCGGGATATACGCTGCACCGGCAAGATAGAACAGCACACTACGGTAAGACGAGGGGGAGGGGCGGTCTGTGCATACTTGTAAACAACAGCTGGTGCACGAAATCTAAGGAAGTCTCTAGATTTTGCTCGCCTGAAGTAGAGTATCTTGTTATAAATTGCAGACCACACTACTTGCCTAGAGAGTTTTCAGCTATGCTTTTCGTGGCTGTTTATTTACAACCACAGACGGATGCTGGCACTAAGACCGCACTCAGTCAGCTGTATAAGGAAATGAGCAAACAGGAAACCTAATTTCCATCAACATGTTAAATGTGCAACCAGAGGGAAAAAAATTCTAGATCACCTGTACTCCACACACAGAGACGTGTACAAAGCTCTCCCTCGCCCTCCATTTGGTAAATCCGACCACAACTCTATCCTCCTGATTCATGCTTACAAGCAAAAATTAAAGCAGGAAGCACCAGTGACTTGGTCTATAAAAAAGTGGTCAGATGAAGCAGATGCTAAACTACAGGACTGCTTTGCTATCACAGACTGGAACATGTTCCGGGATTCTTCCTATGGCATTGAGGAGTACACCACATCAGTCACTGGCTTTATCAATAAGTGCATTGAGGATGTCGTTCCCACAGTGACAGTACGTACATACCCCAACCAGAAGCCATGGATTACAGGCAACATTCGCACTGAGCTAAAGGGTAAAGCCGCCACTTTTTCAAGGTGCGGGACTCTAACCCGGAAGCTTATAAGAAATCCTGCTATGCCCTGCGACGAACCATAAAACAGGCAAAGCGTCAATACAGGGCTAAGATTGAATCGTACTACACCGGCTCCGACGCTCGCCTTATGTGGCAGGGCTTGCAAACTATTACAGACTACAAAGGGAAGCACAGCCGCGAGCTGCCAAGTGACACGAGCCTACCAGACGAGCTAAATCACTTCTATGCTCGCTTCGAGGCAAGTAACACTGAGGCATGCATGAGAGCATCAGCTGTTCCGGACGACTGTGTGATCACGCTCTCAGTAGCCAACGTGAGTAAGACCTTTAAACAGGTCAATATTCACAAGGCTGCGGGGCCAGATGGATTTCCAGGACGTGTGCTCCGGGCATGTGCTGACCAATTGGCAGGTGTCTTCACTGACATTTTCAACATGTCCCTGATTGAGTCTGGAATACTAACATGTTTCAAGCAGACCACCATAGTCCCTGTGCCCAAGAACACGAAGGCAACCTGCCTAAATGACTACAGACCCGTAGCATTCACGTCCGTAGCCATGAAGTGCTTTGAAAGGCTGGTAAGTGCTCACATCAACACCATTATCCCAGAAAGCCCAGACCCACTCCGATTTGCATACCGCCCAAACAGATCCACAGATGGTGCAATCTCTATTGCACTCCACAATGCCCTTTCCCACCTGGACAAAGGAACACTTATGTGAGAATGCTATTCATTGACTACAGTTCAGCGTTCAACACCATAATATTCTCAAAGCTCATCACTTAGCTAAGGATCCTGGGACTGAACACCTCCCTCTGCAACTGGATCCTGGACTTCCTGACGGGCCGCCCCCAGGTGGTGAGGGTAGGTAGCAACACATATGGCACGCTAATCCTCAACACTGGAGACCCCAGGGGTGCGTGCTCAGTCCCCTCCTGTACTCCCTGTTCACCCACGACTGCATGGCTAGGCACGACTCCAACACCATCATTAAGTTTGCAGATGACACAACAGTGGTAGGCCTAATCACAGACAACGACAAGACAGCCTATAGGGAGGAGGTCAGAGACCTGGCCGGGTGGTGCCAGAATAACAACCTATCCCTCAACGTAACCAAGTCTAAGGAGATGACTGTGGACTACAGGAAAAGGAGGACCGAGCACGCCCCCATTCTCATCGACGGGGCTGTAGTGGAGCAGGTTGAGAGCTTCAAGTTCCTTGGTGTCCACATCACCAACAAACTAGAATGGTCCAAACACACCAAGACAGTCGTGAAGAGGGCACGACAAAGCCTATTCCCCCTCAGGAAACTAAAAAGATTTGGCATAGCTCCTCAGATCCTCAAAAGGTTCTACAGCTGCAACATCAAGAGCATCCTGACTGGTTGCATCACTGCCTGGTACGGCAATTGCTCTGCCTCCTACCACAAGGCACTACAGAGGGTAGTGCGTACGGCCCAGTACGTCACTGGGGCTAAGCTGCCTGCCATCCAGGACCTCTACACCAGGCGGTGTCAGAAGAAGGCCCTAAACATTGTCAAAGACCCCAGCCACCCCAGTCATAGACTGTTCTCTCTACTACTGCATGGCAAGTGGTACCGGAGTGCCAAGTCTAGGACAAAAAGGCTCCTCAACAGTTTTTACCCCCAAGCCATAAGACTCCTGAACAGGTAGTCAAATGGCTACCCGGACTATTTGCATTGTGTGCCTCCCCCACCCAACCCCTCTTTTACGCTGCTTCTACTCTCTGTTTATCATATATGCATAGTCACTTTAACTATACATTCATGTACATACTACCTCAATTGGCCCGACCAACTAGTGCCCCCGCACATTGGCTAACCGGGCTACCTGCATTGTGTCCCGCCACCCACCACCCGCCAACCCCTCTTTTACGCTACTGCTACTCTCTGTTCATCATATATTCATAGTCACTTTAACCATATCTACATGTACATACTACCTCAATCAGCCCGACTAACCGGTGCCTGTATGCAGCCTCGCTACTGTTATAGCCTCGCTACTGTATATAGCCTCGCTACTGTTATTTTTCACTGTATTTTTACTGTTGTTTTTATTTCTTTACTTACCTATTGTTCACATAATACCTTTTTTGCACTGTTGGTTAGAGCCTGTAAGTAAGCATTTCACTGTAAGGTCTACTACACCTGTTGTATTCGGCGCACGTGACAAATAAACTTTGATTTGATATAATGGTGCTGGTTGACAGTGGGATCCAGGTAGTAGATTGTACAGTTGGCATATAGTAAATGGGGTTTCTGTAGCAACAAAGGAGTTGAATAATTGTGATCTCCTACTTCCTTCAGAAACAATATCCAGACACTGCCTCATTTTTATTGTTTGGACCCTAAAATAAGTATATATGTTATACAATATATATCACTGATCACAGGTTTTTGTTGAACACCGCTGCCTTGGATCTAAAACGTCTGATACCTGATATCGGCATTATTTACACTAGGTCTGTCAACATCCTAATTTGTGCAGTGTTTCTTTACACACTTCTGCAATGTACTTTCACTATTTTATACATTTTGTGTGCTTTGTTTGGAGTTGTATTTTTCAACCGAGACTGTATCACTATTGATGTCGACCACAGATGTAGCAACCAATACTTTATGGCAAGTTAGTGTAACAGTTTGCAGTGCTGTTGTTGAAGCCAAGCACCACTGAAGTGGGTATTTCATTATGAACTGTGCATGCCTACTCCTGCTATGTAATGCTTTAAAATGTAGCTGATGAGCGTTTTCAATGATTGAGCAGTATCGCATTAATGAAAACCAAGACTGTTCTCAGGGCAGGTCTGCCGGTTTTGACTAGCATAAGTAACTTTTCGCAGCAGGTTAGGAGAACGTACACAGCAGGTTAGGATAATTAACGTGGCGGGTTAGGATAATTAGGTTAAGGTTAGGAAAGGGTTAGCTAAAATGCAAAAATAGTCCCAACGCCACTCAAACATATTTAGCTACATCCAGGCCTGCCCTGAGAACAGATTTGGTTTCCACTAATGTGATGCTGCACTAATTGCAGTCATACTATGTAGATTAATTCTTTTATAAACTGGGTGGTTCAAGCCATGAATGCTGATTGGTTGACAGCCATGGTATATCAGACTATATACCACGGGTAATACATTTTTTTACTGCTCTAATTACATTGGTAACCAGTTTATAATAGCAATAAGGCACCTCAGGGGTTTGTGGTATATGGCCAATATACCATGGCTAAGGTCTGTATCCAAGCATTCCACGTTACGTTGTGCACAAGAACAGCCCTTAGCCGTGGTATATTAGCCATATACCAAACCCCCTATGGCCTTATTGCTTAATTATACTATTCCTTTCTAAATAATATGGACACGTGTTCACAGTTCCCTCCCTTTTGGGAAGACAAGAAACATTGAACAAACAAAGAGTAACATTTTAATCAAACATATGATTCACTTAAATGTAGTTGTAAAAAATATTATAAAGATTGCATGATTTATCAACATGTATATGTTTGGTACAAAATTAGCATAAAATAGATGTAACAGTATGACACACTAGGTGACTGGTTATTTCGGAATCAATTTAGCTAACATGTACAAACCCATCGATGTGGAGTGGGAGTGTGTAACTACTTTGTATAATGTTCCAGAAATTTACAACAGTTAACAATAAACACAGTTCCACTGTTTGTTTTCTTGTCTTTTCTGATTTGACCAGTTTGTAGAGCATGGTGTCCACAATGCCAAGATAGTGGGTTCAATTCCAGGGACAACCCATATGTAAAATATATGCACACATGTCTGTAAGTCGCTTTGGATGACAACATCTGCTAAATGGCATTATCATATCCCAATTAGGAAAGTGCTATAACGAGTAATTTACCTTTGAGAAGAGTTATAACTCTTTCGCTTTGAAGGATATCAAAGTATATACACTGAGTGTACAGAACATTAGGAACACCTTCCTAATATTGAGTTGCACCCCCCTTTGCCCTCAGAACAGCCTCAACTCATTGGGCATTGACCACAAGGTGTCGAAAGCGTTCCACTGGGATGCTGGCTCATGTTGACTCCAATACTTCCAAAAGTAGTGTCAAGTTGGCTGGATGTCCTTTGGATGGTGTGCCATTCTTGATACACACAGGAAACTGTTGAGTGTGAAAAACCCAGCAGAGTTGCAGTTCTTGACACACTCGAACCGGTGCGCCTGGCACCTACTACCATACCCCGTTCAAAAGCACTTAAATATTTTGTCTTGCCCATTCACCCTCTGAATGGCAAACATACCCATCCATGTCTCAAGGCTTGAACATATTTCTTTAACCTGTCTCCTTCCCTTCATCTACACTGATTGAGGTGGATTTAACAGGTGACATCAATAAGGGATCATAGCTTTCAACTGGATTCACCTGGTCAGTCTATGTCATGGAAAGAGCAGGTGTTCCTAATGTTTTGTGCACTGTAGTTTTGTACATTTGGTTAACATGGTGCAAATAAGGTGCAAATAGAATAATATTTGACTCAATAATCAGTATTGATAATCACAGCATATTGTATCACAGGGTCTGAATGACCCTCTCCCCATAAAAGTCAGCATGTCAAAGCAGCTGAATGTTGTGACAGCGAGAGCAATCTCATTCTTTACCTGGAGATTGGCATTAAAATGACTCACATAGTAAATCCTGAATATATTGTATGGAACAAAGCATACTATAATGGCCAGCATAAAGAAAATACTTTTGATTTGAGCCCAAAACTCCTGTTGCGAGAAGATCATCGCCCTGTGAGTTCTGTACACACACCACAGAATACACATCTGACAACAGGCCAGAGCTAATGTAAGTATGATGATGAGAGCACTGAGGATGTAGTTCAGCACAGCCACAGCATGTTTCTCATCAAAAATCCCTCCAAAGTTAAAGCACTGATTGTCACTGGTGGTTGTGTTACTGTCTATAGATGATCCATATTTCACAGCAGTTAAAGGGACCACCACAATGAGAATGAGGCCCCAGACAGCAGCACTGGCCCCTAGGGCATGTAGCCTCCTGTAGAACACCTGCTTAGAACTCCTGAAGAAGTCGAGATAGCGGATCACCAGAATTATCACGTAGAAGATGAAGGCTAGGTACATGTGAGCGAGGATCATGGCACTGACCACCTTGCAGAAGTTAGGACCGAGATGCCACTCGCCGGCCGCGTAGAAGTAGAGGCGGAAGGGCACGGTCAGAAGAAAGAGGATGTGGACCATGATCAGGTTCAACACGGCTGTGGTGGTCACCGAGCAGGCGTTGGACTTGATGTTGTTGATCATGAGGGACATGCTGATGATCCCTCCAATAAGCACAATAGTGTATATTGACAGCAATGCATATCTGTATGATTTAGGTATGACATTGTCATCGCAAGATGTATTGCTCTCATTCCCCATCTTCTCGTCTTGGGGCTCTGAAATGCTAAATAAGGAGTAAGTTTGAAGTAAGACATTTAACACTATTATTTAGATACATAGAGTAGGCTTATAAATTCACTGTTTGGTTAGTTAGGTGGTCGTCTTACCTTAGTTGAATGCACCAACTGTGAGTGGCTCTGGATAAGATCGTCTGCTAAATGACCAAAATGTGAATGTAGATGTAAATGTAGAAGATAAGAGGCTGTGGAAGTAAAAGTGTGTCAATAGTACAGTATGGAAATACTGTAGTAGGCAACTGTATAGAAAATGGACATTGATCTATCATACCCATAGAATCTGTACATAGCTAAACAGCACTGACAAATAACAGTCATGATCTAAGTCGTCTGAAAAGCTCAATAAAGAGATCTGGCAAAGGGAATACATGAGAATATAATAAAACAGATAAGATCTGAATAAACAGAAACACAAATTCAGCTGACCCTCTTCTGAAGCAACACATGAGAGAAACACATAGTCATACCTTTGACATAACATAAGGTTGTCCGTTTCAGAGTACTCACTGGCTGCACACACACCTTAGAACTGGCCTCTCCAGTAGTCATTGGTATGCAGATACGACCTGTTAGGTGGTACTGTTGGATAATTATTGACTCCAATGACAAGAGTTTTCCTGCGTGTGGCTTGTAGCTGATAGATTTGACCAGATTTCTAGTAAAGTACAGTACCAGTCAAACGTTTGGACACACCTACTCATTCAAGGGATTTTCTTTATTTTTACTATATTCTACATTGTAGAATACTAGTGAAGACATCAAAACTATGAAATAACACATTTGGAATCATGTAGAAACCAAAAAAACTGTTAAACAAATCTAAATATATTTTAGATTCTTCAAAGTAGCCACACTTTGCCTTGAAAACAGCTTTGCACACTCTTGGCATTCTCTCAACCAGTTTCATGAGGTAGTCACCTGGAGTGCATTTCAACTAACAGGTGTGCCTTGTTAAAAGTTCATTTGTGGAATTTCTTTCCATTTTAATGCGTTTGAGCCAATCAGTTGTGTTGTGACAAGGTAGGGAGATGGTATACAGAAGATAGCCCTATTTGGTAAAAGACCAAGTCCATATTATGGCAAGAACAGCTCAAATAAGCAAAGAGAAACGACAGTAAATCATTATTTTAGGACATGGTCAGTCAATACGACACATTTCAAGAACTTTGAAAGTTTCTTCAAGTGCAGTCGCAAAAACCATCAAGTGCTATGATGAAACTGTCTCTCATGAGGAATGCCGCAGGAAAGGAAGGCCCAGAGTTACCATTGTTGCAGAGGATAAGTTAATTGGAGTTACGAGCCTCCGATTGCAGCCCAAATAAATGCTTCACAGAGTGGTCAAATTGCTGCAAAGAAACCACTACTAAAGGACACCAATAAGAAGAAGAGACTTGCTTGGGCCAAGAAACAAGAGCAATGGACATTAGACCGCTGGAAATCTGTCCTTTGGTCTGATGAGTCAAAATGTGAAATTTTTGGTTCCAACCGCCGTGTCTTTGTGAGACGCAGAGTAGGTGAACGGATGATATCCGCATGTGTGGTTCCCACCGTGAAGCATGGAGGATGAGGTGTGATGGTGTGGGGGTGCTTTGCTGGTGACCCTCTCAGTGATTTATTTAGAATTCAAGGCACACTTAACCAGCATGGCTACCACAGCATTTTGCAGCGATATGCCATCCCATCTGGTTTGCGCTTAGCGGGACTATCATTTGTTTTTCAACACGACAATGACCCAAAACACACCTCCAGGCTGTATAAGTGCTATTTGAACAAGAAAGAGAGTGATGGAGTGCTGCATCAGATGACCAGGCCTCCACAATCACCCGACCTCAACCCAATTGAGATGGTTTGGGATGAGTTGGACCACAGAGTGAAGGAAAAGCAGTCAACAAGTGCTCAGCATATGTGGGAACTCCTTCTAGACTGTTGGAAAAGCATTCCTCATGAAACTGGTTGAGAGAATACCAAGAGTGTGCAAAGCTGTCATCAAGGCAAAGTGTGGCTACTTTGAAGAATCTAAAATATATTTTGATTTGTTGAACACTTTTTTGGTTACTACATGATTCCATATGTGTTATTTCATAGTTTTGATGTCTTCACTATTATTCTACAATGTAGAAAATAGTACAAATAAATTAAACCGTTGAATGAGTAGGTGTGTCCATACTTTGACTGGTACTGTAGATCAATTTATCTACGGCGGAAGTGTACTCCAAATACTTCCTATTACTGACAGGCGAGACATGAAAGCAAATATTGGCTGAATATCAAAGATAGGGTTACAGTAATTCCCTTTGGGTTTATATAATGGCAATGCTAATTTACCAGTTATTGAGAGCAGGGGGAGGAGACTGGCTGCAGTAAATCTGTCTGCCAGGAAGGTACCCAACATGCTATGTAGATCATGACACTGATACACTCGTCTTTATCTTAGGAGACATATTTCATAATAATTTATGAGTGCAGAATAGAGAACTGAAACAAGGAACTAAAACACCTTTCTAATCTACAGCATCACTAAATGGAAAGTCAACAAATACCCTTTAATGTTCCTCCTACTGATAAAGCATGGACTGAAGAAGCCCCAAACATTTCCTGATTCTTTTGTATTGCCTTTGTAAACCGGCTTAATTTAGCTATTGGTGGTACTGCATAAAAGTTATTTCCAACATTGCATCAATTGTACTGTATGCACAGCACATTCGCACAACCTCTTCAATTTTGAATTGTGTAGATATGTACAGTACCATTTCATTTTTAAAGGCAGTACAAATAAATCAGGAAGTGTAAGGGGCTTCTTCAGTCCATGCTTTATCAGTGGGAGGAACATTAAAGGGTATTTGTTGACTTTCTATTTAGTGATGATGTAGATTATAAAGGTGTTTCAGTTCATTGTTTTCGGTTCTCTTTTCTGCACCAATAAATGATTTTGAAATATGTTACCTGGAACCGGCTCCTGCACCTTGGGTCAAAGTGAGAGCCAGGTGAGTACAAAGAGAAGTAGGATAAAAAAGGAGGATGAAAGTACGATAAACTAAGGTTAGGTCTAGGGTTAACCCTAGCTTCATGTCCACATCCTGGTTCAACCCTAATTTAAGCCTCACCCACAACCCTAACCCGAGCTTCATGTCCACATCCCGGTTCAACCCTAATGTCCACATCCCAGTTCAAACCTATTCTCAACCACAACCCTAACCCTAGCTTCATGTCCACATCCCGGTTCAACCCTTTCCCTTGCCTCAACCACAACCCTAGCTTCATGTCCAGACCATCCAGGCCATCCTCCAAAAGTCTTCACCTCACTGTGCGTGCAGATGCACTCACACCTGCCTGCTGCCATTCCTGAGCAAGCTCTGTACTGGTGGTGCCCCGATCCCGCAGCTGAATCAACTTTAGGAGACGGTCCTGGCGCTTGCGGGACTTTCTTGGGCGCCCTGAAGCCTTCTTCACAACAATTGAACCGCCCTCTTTGAAGTTCTTGATGATCCGATAAATGGTTGATTTAGGTGCAATCTTACTGGCAGCCTTATATAGCCTCTGTCTCTTGCACAAAAGAACCTGCACTCCACTGGCCTCTCTCCTAAGAAAATGATCCTTAACTCTTGGAGTCCCAGGAAAAGCTAGACTAGAATAGCTTGCTGAAAAATTTGTTTTTGCATTTCTTATGCTAATAGACTATTCCAAGCAGGATGCAAGCTCTTGTTTGCTGAATGTTAATACAGCTCCCAATATAACTCACAGGGAGAGAACCGCGAGGGTGGTAGAATACAGCAGCTATTTATTCAGACCCATAACCATTCAATAAACATGAAGAGAAGTGATAGCCATCTGCATCTTATTCTATATAATTACGATGATGAAGATAAGGACAATACATTTATTTAACTGTTGAAAGCCAGGAAGGAATGAAGCAACAATAAATATATAGAGAAAGAGAAGGTAGCTATGCAAGTTGCACAACATTAGGGGAAATATTATGAAAGGTATATACAGTTGAAGTCGGAAGTTTACATACACCATAGCCAAATACATTTAAACTCAGTTTGTCCACAATTCCTGACAATTAATCCTAGTAAAAATTCCCTGTCTTAGGTCACTTAGGATCACCACTTTATTTTAAGAATGTGAAATGTCAGAATAATAGTAGAGAGAATGTTACGTCCGTCGTTGAATGAATGAGACCAAAGCGCAGCGTGGAAAGTGTTCATGATCATTTAATACTGAAACACCGCCAAAACAACAAAATACAAACTAACGTAAAGTTCTGCAGGGCTATACAGCAACTGTACAAAAACAAGATCCCCCAACCATACCCGGCCAACAAAGAAATAGAAAACTAGAATGCCCACCCAAATCACACCCTGACCTAACCAAATAGAGAAATAAACATGCTCTCTAAGGTCAGGGCGTGACAGAGTGTCACATTCTGACCTTAGTTCCTTTTTTATGTCTTTATTTTAGTTTGGTCAGAGCGTGAGTTGGGGTGGGCATTCTATGTTGTTTTTCTATGTTTTGTTCTATGGTTATATTTCTATGTGTTTGGCCTAGTATGGTTCCCAATCAGAGGCAGGTGTCAGTCATTGTCTCTGATTGGGAGCCATATTTAGGTAGCCTGTTTTCCTTTGTGTTTTGTAGGTGGTTGTTTTCCTGTGTCTGTGTTTTCACCATACGGGACTGTTTCGTTTTGGTTTTGTATCATTCACGTTGTTATTTTTGTATTCTTAGTGTTCAGTTATTAAATTGAATATGGACACTTACCACGCTGCGCTTTGGTCCTCCTCTTCTTCCAACCATGACAAGCGTTACACAGCGAATTATTTATTTCAGCTTTTATTTCTTTCATCACATTCCCAGTGGGTCAGATGTTTACATACACTCAATTAGTATTTGGTAGCATTGCCTTTAAATTGTTTACCTTGGGTCAAATGTTTCGGGTAGCCTTCCACAAGCTTCCCAAAATAAGTTGGGTGAATTTTGGCCCATTCCTCCTGACGGAGCTGGTGTAACTGAGTCAGGTTTGTAGTCCTCCTTGCTCGCACACGTTTTTTCAGTTCTGCCCACAAATTTTATATAGGATTGAGGTCAGGGCTTTGTGATGGCCACGCCAATACCTTGACTTTGTTGTCCTTAAGCCATTTTGCCACAACTTTGGAAGTATGCTTGGGGTCATTGTCCATTTGGAAGACCCATTTGCAACCAAGCTTTAACTTCCTGACTGTCTTGAGATGTTGCTTCAATATATCCACATAATTTTCTTTCCTCATGATGCCATCTATTTTGTGAAGTGCACCAGTCCCTCCTGCAGCAAAGCACCCCCACAACATGATGCTGCCACCCCTGTGCTTCACGGTTGGGATGGTGTTCTTCGGCTTGCAAGCATCCCCCTTTTTCCTCCAAACGTAAACTTCTGACCCACTGGAATTGTGATACAGTGAAATAATCGGTCTGTAAACAATTGTTGGAAAAATTACTTCTGTCATGCACAAAGTAGATGTCCTTACCGGCTTGCCAAAACTATAGTTTGTTGACAAGAAATTTGTGGAGTGGTTGAAAAATGAGTTTTAATGACTCCAACCTAAGTGTATGTAAACTTCTGACTTCAACTGTATCAGTTTGCAAACAATGTACCATTTTTTTTATATATCATTGAGTTAATAAAGCCGCATACACACATGGTCTCTTTTGTTTTCTTGAGTAAGGCAGCTCCAAAATGTAGGTGTTTCAGCCTAGCTCAGTGCTTTCTGTGGTGGGGGGGCGAGCCAGCAAAAAATAGGAGCATTGCGCCTGATTGGCTCAGTGTTCTGTTAGTCATGGGGACAGTACGTCATTGCTAAGTTTATGTCCTTAGTAAGGGTAGACATCAAAATTTCAGCCCTTTGGGTCCTGCCATGGAGTTATATTACAAGTGCCCTTCTAAGAAGGCTCAAGGTCATTGGCCACAGATAAAAGTATGTCAAATCACGTTATGTCTACAGTAGCTTTGATTGGACTGATCATGTCAACATCTTTCAGTCTTAGCTAGCAGTCATCATCATGAATCAAGTCGACAATCTACTGGCAAATCCTTTTTAATCCTTATCATGTGAAGAGAAATAATTAAGAGAAATTATATATAAAACGTATCGGTGCTCATCGGCCATTGGACATAAAGATTACACAACAAGTTGGAAATCGCAAATTCAACAAGGGACACCAACAAGGGATGCCCCACCTGCAGAGCCCCACCTGTTTTGAGCCACAGTCGTTCTTTCGATTAGTTCAATATTTATGGACGCGAAACCAGACATTCGTCCTTTATGTTCCATTGCCATGCTTGCTGGCAGCATTCTTATCCCTTGCTTGCTAACTAGCCAGTCACGAACTCTATATAATCAACTCGGGGCTCTAGCACCTTCCACAGAGTACATTTCCCCCCCCAAAGAATGCATAGAGCCTTGAGTTGATTATCCCTTTTATGCCATAGCTATAATTTAACACATTTACCACTATAAATGTGTTCATTTGCAGTTAGAAATGTTTTCCACATCCACTGAAGTAGCTAGCAAGTTTACTATACACCGTAGCTACAGTATTTGCCTTGGTATCCAAACAAACAGACCTGCTAGTTTAGCTAAGCAAACCATCAGTCCTGGCTTGCTATTATAAAAATCGAATTCAACAATGCCAATAATGTTTTTTATTGGAATTGGTGAGGGTAACCAGAAGTGGTCTTGTGATAATTGTTTGTGTTTCTGCTGGTCAGAGGGAGCAGGCGCTCCACGTTAAGCGAATGGGGGCAAGAGATGTGAATTGTTTAGCTCTCAAGAAAAGGGCGCCATTGAATGCAGTGATTACTGGGGTAGAGGTAAATGTGAAAGCTGACCAACTGAAGGGAAAGATTCCCGGTGTTCGTGATGCTCGTCGTTTGGTGCTACTCAGACAGGGTGGCGTGAGTGGTGAAACAGAAGAGCCGATGTCTGTTCTTTTGAGTTTTGATGTTGAGTCTTTGCCCGACAAAGTGATGTTAGGTTATATAAGTTATCCTGTGCGAGCTTTTGTGCCGAATACATTACATTGTTACAGGTGTCAAGCTTATCAGGTGTCAGCCAATCAGTATTCAGGGCCCAGTTTATAATGTGGTGTAAAGCATATTTATTACGATTTTGTTTCTTTGGGATTCATTTAACTATAACTATGATCTTGATTTGGGGAAAAAAATTCTATAGCTATTATGTTAACCACTAGATGGTGTTCTTGGTCAGGTTCTTATATGTATATGTATACATATAAATATATGTTTATTGTCCCTCTGCATTCCTGAGTGAAATAAAAAAAAAGATTGTTTTGCCTCTACTTCTTTTGGGGTTTGTCTCAGGATTAGTACAACCCTAATCTTGGTTAACATAGAAGTAAAATCCTGCGTAATTTGGTCAGCTGTACATGCAGAATCTGCCCAAGGGATATTAGTACAACTCTCTTCATTCAAATAGCCATTCCTTCTAGCTGGTATTCACTTTAACCTTTCCAGTTTTAAGAGTGTTGCGTTTATAGATCGAAACAATATTAATAAACTTTTCTCATTCATAGTACGTTATCAATGGTACAGTATGTTACGTTGTGAAAATTATTTTTTCAGTATCATTGTCATCTCAATGTTCTCAAAATAGTAATTTTTTGCTTTCCTTTTTTTCAAAAAGAAATTATTGATTCAACATGCAGTCTAAAATCAGAGCTCAGTAGTTTTCAAGAATTGCTGATATGTATTGAAATGGTTATATGCACAGGCTCCTGCTGATCCTGATTGGATCATGTGGCAGAACTTTAGCAGATTATCTAGGATTAGTTGTTACAACCCCAATCCGACCCTCTACAATAATCCAGTCCTCAACTCTAACATAGCATACACTACACACTTACTCGATCAGCAATTCAACTAGTGTAATTCTTTAGAGAAAGGACATGCTGTGAGACAACACGGTAGGGAGTCTGTGTGGCGGCCATCAGCTCTAGAATGTCAAACATTTATACAATAAGGTAGGCTGTGCATGCTCTACTACTCTACTCATTCTGTTGTTGGTTTATGTGAATGTTGCTTTACTTGGCTCAAGTTGCTGCATTGATTGTACATCACCAGCTAGCTCAGTATGTAGGATAGTGATCCAACATAATTAAGGGGGGTTACACCTCCAAAGTATTATTTGAAATGTATCAAAACCATTTAAAAAACTTTACTTATTCCAGGTCTGATTTAGCGACATATGTCATTTTTACTGTATCTGCTCACAATCACACGTGTTCCTATGTTTCTCTAGAGCTATTCTCTGTGGTCAGTGGTCATCTAGTGAAAGACTAGATGGCAAAACAGTTATCATTACTGGAGCCAATGCTGGCATTGGCAAAGAGACAGCAATGGACCTGGCAAAGAGAGGTAAGTACACTTGCACCACCATGTTATTATACAGTACATGTACCACCATGTTGTGGTGAAAGGATGGGTAGCATGATGCATGTTTGTTGACATAAACTGTACATACTTGACATATACTCTGACATTTTTCTATAATCATCAGGGGGCAGGATAATCTTGGCCTGCAGAGACTTGGGCAGAGCTGAGGCGGCACAGAGAGAGATCATTGAGAACTCTGGAAACCCCAACATTGTGGCCAGAAAGATGGATTTGTCCGACACAAAGTCCATTCGAGAATTTGCAGAGTTAATCAACAGGGGTTAGTAGAGACTTGTCACTCGTCCAATCTCTTTATAATCTCAATGTGAGGACTTTGTCTAATGTAGAAATACAATATGGAATACAATACAAAACACAATCAGTCTTAACTTCAGTGATTACTTTTTTTATTTGGAAATACTCTTTCAGAGGAGAAACAAGTGAACATTCTTATCAACAATGCTGGGATCATGATGTGTCCATACTCTAAGACCGCAGATGGCTTTGAGATGCAGTTTGGAGTGAACCATTTGGGTGAGACAGAGCAACCTAACACAAATGAAGAGATACAAATAGGCTATAGGGTGAAATTATATATTATCTATAGTTCTTACCCTATGAAAATATTAGTCAGTAATACGTTGTACAAGTAATCTACTGTAGAGTAGCATGTTAGAATATCATGTCTTTCAGGTCACTTCCTGCTCACCTTCCTGCTGATTGATCTGATAAAGAGATCCAGACCAGCCAGAATCATCAACCTGTCCTCCATGGCTCACAAATGGGGTAGGATCCAGCTAGAGGACATCAACAGTGAGAGGAGCTACCACTCCAGAAGAGCATATGGACAGAGCAAATTAGCCAACATCCTGAGTATACGGTCCCTGGCCAAGAGACTAAAAGGTTTGTGTTACAATTTTTTTTCTCCCATATTGGTGTTGACATTATCAGTGGACCTGGGCAAGCAAAACAAACTGCATTGAAAACACTGCAGTTTATGATAGAAGCTTTGCAAGATTGGCTGGCTTTTCATCATAGACGTTTTGCATCATTGGCTAGCTTAAAGATAATACTTTTCTTAGAGTCTTATCTTGTTCACTAATAAACTTTCTAGCACTGCTGTTCTTTTTCAAACATCCAAGAATTACCGTTTTATGAGATTGTCAATCCAGTCCCCTAAATCTTGTTATTTTGTGCTTATTCGGTAAGATAAAAGGTAATATGTGATGCCTGCACTATTTAGAAGAGGTTGGATTCTCTACTTCCATTTTTCCTTTGTTAGACACTGGAGTGACAGTTTATGCAGTCCACCCAGGTATAGTGAGGACTGAGCTGAAGAGACACATGAATTTAGCACTGCTGATATCCTGGAAGATTGTCAGACCTTTCACCAAAACTATTGTACAAGGTGCCCAGACCTCCATCTACTGTGCTGTGGAGCCTGAGCTGGAGCCAGAGAGCGGTGGATATTACAGGTGAAATCACACAATGAAGTGAATTGGTTTTTAGACCACAGTGACATTTTAGATAAATCCTAGGTTTACAAGATATTTAGTATATGATACACATATTATTTGTTACTGAATTGCATTTGCATTGTTCACAGTGACTGTAAACCCTCCAGCTGTACCAGGGCTGCCAGGGATGATGAGATGGCTCAGAAACTATGGGAACTCAGCTGCCAAATGGTTGGGATAACATGGGACTGAACATCATCCTTGAATATCATTATAGATAGGCTAGAATATGTCAATTGTTTGAAAAGTGCATGCCTTGAATGCTTACACAGTAGGTTATACTATGGTATCTATAGTTATACTATTGTTATGCTATGCATACTATGAATATGAATGCTGTATACGCAGAGCTTGACTTGGGATGAAATTGGGATGACTATGTACACAGATATTCCCAAATGGCATTAGCCTTCAGTGTTAAGGGTTCATACTCAGTTTGACAGTTGGAATTTCATGACTTTTCTGTTACTTTTAACCAAATTTCCATAACCAATAATTGGTGGCATCTCTATGTAGCCTACATGGAAAAAGTCAGCATAAATGTGGTATTGACACTAGAAGGCTGCTGGTCTCCGATCACATGTAGGCCTACTAGCTCCTGTCAAGGCACTTAACCCCCCACAAAGTAGAATAACTGCACTGTTAAGCTACTGTATAAAACACATGTGGTCAACCTTCCATCACCTGTCCTCCATGGCTCACAAATGGGGTAGTATCCAGCTAGAGGACATCAACAGTGAGAGGAGCTACCACTCCAGAAGAGCATTTGGACAGAGCAAATTAGCCAACATTCTCCATCTGGAGAGCAACTGGGTGTGCAGGCTTTGATCCAGCCCTGAAACACACCCGAGTCTGCTTATCAAGGTCCTGTTGAGCAGCTGATGTTTAAGCTACAATCCCACTGGACACAGACGTCAATTCAACATCAATCAACATCATTTAATTGAAATGACGTGGAAACAACGTTGATTCAAGTGTGTGCCCAGTGGGAATGTGGTGTGTTAAAGTGAGGCTCGAACAAAAGCCTGCACAAGACATTAAAACCTCTACAGGATCGGTGTCCCCCTGCAGGACGGTTGAGCTAACATGCGCTAATGTGATTAGCATGACGTTGTAAGTAACAAGAACATTTCCCAGGACATAGACATATCTGATATGGGCAGAAAGCTTAAATTTGTGTTAATATAACTGCACTGTCCAATTTACAGTAGTTATTACAGTGAAAGAATACCATGCTATTGTTTGAGGAGAGTGCACAATTATGTCCATGAAAATGTATCAATAAACTAATAAGGCCCATTTGGGCAAACTTGATACGACATTTGAACCGTAATGCAATGGTTAATTGGATCAGTCTAAAATTTTGCACATACAATGCTGCCATTTAGTGGCCAAAATCTAAATTATGCCTAAACTGTAATAATACATTGTGGCCTTTCTCTTACATTTCAAAGATGATGGAACAAAAAAACAAATGTTTTTTTCTTTGTATTATCTTTTGTGTTACATTCTCCTATATTAATTACAGTAGCTATCACATTTCCACAAACTTCAAAGTGTTTCCTTTCAAATGGTATCAAGAATATGCATATCCTTGCTTCAGGTCCTGAGCAGTTAGATTTGGATATGTCATTTTAGGCGAAATATGAAAAAAGGGTCAGATCCTTTTTTAAGCCTTGAGACAATTGAGACATGAGCTGTGTTCGAATACCCATACTAACATACTGTATACTACATACTTAATGAGTATATACTACATACTATATAGTATTGGTTCATTTTAGTATACTGTAAACGAACAGTATTATTTCAGTTGCGCATTTCAGTAGAGCTACGCCTGTCTACCTGAAGTTGATGCTGTTGCTTTGCAACCTCTTGTTAGAATAACAAATTACTAGCTAGATACTTTACGACTTCGGGTGTGTTCGTACATTTAATCTGGAGTGCCAGAGTGCGCTCATAGTGCGCTCTGGGCGTTCATAAATTCAGAGCTTGTCAGATTGTCAGTTCATAAATTCAGAGCGTTTCGCTCTTGGATCGTTCTGAGTGCACACTGGACACTCTGGCCGACAGTAGGGTTGATCCAAGCGTTCAGACCTCACAACAGCAGTCAAGCACCTAAACTAACTGGCTAACGTTGGCTAGCTTGCTAGCTACTTCCAGACACAAATGAGAGAAATCCTCACTCTGACCATTTTACTCGCCCTAGCAGAGCTGTTTAGGCTGTTTTCATGTTATCCAGAGCGTTGGTGACTGTAACTGTGCTGCTGGCAACAATTTAATTACGCTTTTTTGCCGACGTTAACTGACACCGATTAAGGTCACAGTTATGAAAACTTAGGACACTAAAGAGGCCTTTCTACTGACTCTGAAAAACACCAAAAGAAAGATGCCCAGGGTCCCTGCTCATCTGCGTGAACATGCCTTAGGCGTGCTGCAAGGAGTCATGAGGACTGCAGATATGGCCAGGGCAATAAATTGCAATGTCCGTACTGTGAGACGCCTAAGACAGCGCTAAAGGGAGACAGTACGGACAGCTGATCGTTGTTGCAGTGGCAGACCACGTGTAACAACACCTGCACAGGATCGGTACATCCGAACATCACACCTGCGGGACAGGTACAGGATGGCAACAACAACTGCCCGAGTTACACCAGGAACGCACAATCCCTCCATCAGTGCTCAGACTGTCCGTGTCCTCAATAGGCTGAGAGAGGCTGGACTGAGGGCTTGTAGGCCTGTGTAAGGCAGGTTCTCACCAGACATCACCGGCAACAACGTCGCCTATGGGCTCAAACCCACTGTCGCTGGACCAGACAGGACTGGCAAAAGGTGCTATTCACCTGACGAGTCGCGGTTTTGTCTCACCAGGAGTGATGGTCGGATTCGCGTTTATTGTTGAAGGAATGAGCATTACACCGAGGCCTGTACCCTGGAGCGGGATCGATTTGGAGGTGGAGGGTCCGTCATGGTCTGGGAAGGTGTGTCACAGCATCATCAGACTGAGCTTGTTGTCATTGCAGGAAATCTCAACGCTGTGCGTTACAGGGTAGACATCTTCCTCCCTCATGTGGTACCCTTCCATGCAGGCTCATCCTGATATGACCCTCCAGCATGACAATGCCACCAGCCATACTGCTCGTTCTGTGTGTGATTTCCTGCAAGAAAGGAATGTCAGTGTTCTGCCATGGCCAGCGAAGAGCCCGGATCTCAATCCCATTGAGCACATTTGGGACCTGTTGGATCGGAGGGTGAGGGCTAAGGCCATTCCCCCCAGAAATGTTCGGGAACTTGCAGGTGCCTTGGTGGAAGAGTGGGGTAACATCTCACAGCAAGAACTGGCAAATCTGGTTCAGTCCATGAGGAGGAGATGCACTGCAGTACTTAATGCAGCTGGTGGCCACAATAGATACTGACTGTTACTTTTGTTTATTAATTTTGACCCGCCCGCTTTGTTCAGGGACACATTATTCCATTTATGTTAGTCACATGTCTGTGGAACTTGTTCAGTTTATGTCTCAGTTGTTGAATCTTGTTATGTTCATACAAATATTTACACATGTTAGGTTTGCTGAAAATAAACACAGTTGACAGTGAGGACGTTTCTTTTTTTGCTGAGTTTATGTGGCTCGTAAGGATAGCGTAGCAAACAAATTGTCAGCAAAGATAACGTGTAATGTAACTTATTTGAAAAGTCATTACTTTATTACATTGCTCAACATGTTTTTAACATTTGTCATAATTAGTTAACACAATGAATTTGTATCTGCTGTTGTCGGACTTCGGCTGCATATTTTCCGCCATTTTCTTCAAATCTGAAAACTTTGTGAAGCCACGCCCATTTTTTGAAGATTTAATTATGGGCCCTAAAAGCACGGAAATAGCATCCACTGCTTGTATAACTTTTGACATACTAACTATATCCATACTATGACCAATAAGCATACTACATACTCAAGTTACATCATAAATAGTATGGTTAATATGAGTATTCGAACACGGCTATGGATTATGTGTGCCATTCCAAGGGTGAATGGGCAAGACAAAATATTTAAGTGCCTTTGAAAGGGATATGGTAGTAGGTGCCAGGCGCACTGRTTTGAGTGTGTAAAGAACTGCAACGCTGCTGGGTTTTTTCACACACAGTTTCTCGTGTGCATCAAGAATTGTCCACCACCCAAAGGACATCCAGCCAACTTGACACAACTTTGGGAAGGATTGGAGTCAACATGGGCCAGCATGCCTGTGGAACGCTTTCGACACCTTGTAGATTCCATGCCCCAACGAATTGAGGCTGTTCTGAGGGTAAAAGGGGTTGCAACTCAATATTAGGACGGTGTTCCTAATGTTTTGTACACTCAGTGTAGTTAGTCTATCATTATTTTATAGCAGGGGTGCTCAACTACTATTTGAGAAGGTCCAGTGACACAACTATCCTAGGTGGCAAAGGTCCGGAGGGATATCGTCCTTTATCAGCACTGTGGTATGGCGTAGTAACAAACATAGTTGTCTCAGACTTAGGAAACATGACATTATATAAAATGTGCATTAAATACATAAAATAAATTAAATGAGACTAATAACTTGAATTAATTACAACTTCTTTCGAATTTAAATGTTTAACATTGCATCACCATTGCTGAAGAACAAAAGTGGTTGCATAATTGTCTATGCAAAAAGTGCACTCTGAACCATTGTACATAGGCCTTGAATGGACTTTTTGTATTATTATTATTATAACAAAGTGCATGTTTTCTGGAGAACAAAGGAGGGTTTAACAAACATAATCTGAATGAACAGAATACCACTGTGGGCCATGCAATATTCTTGTATAAGTCACTCTGGGCCTTGCCATTGCATCAATGAGAGAAATTACACATTCTGTCTTCTGCCAATGCATTGAACTTTGGCACAAATGGTGTGAGAGCCACTCTGAGACACTGGTGCAGGTGTTCATTGGTGAGCCTGGTACAGTATTTGTTTTTAATGAAGTTCATTGTGGAGAAGGCTGATTCACAGCTGTATGTGGAGCCAAATGGTCAGGATGTATAGTGCCAGTTTCTTGAGCACAGGGACATTAGCTGCAGGCACCATCTTTCCCCAGAAAATAACAGGGTCACAATCACCAGCCTGCACATTCAAAGTCACATTTTCTTGCAACTCTATCAACTCCATTTCTGTGATGTAACATCTACCCATCTGAAGATCTGTTTTTCTTCTTCTGACAGCTTTGGCACATTTGTCACATGCATTTCATTAGCTGTGGATAAATCAACAGATAACACTGATAATGCCCAGCTTCTGTGATGCAAGGTAAATGAGCAATAAAGGGTTTATGGTTGCTCCAACCAACAGCGTTGTGATTAATGCCTTTTTAATTAAACCATCTCACCCAGCATAGCCGCGGGAAGTAGTGCTGTGGGTGCTGCAGCACCCCCTGATAAATCAGAATAAATAGAAAAATGTACTAAAAAGCAGCAGCAGTTCTCTTCCAACAGTGAAGTCATCAAAGCGAAGTTGAAAGTTATCAATCAGCTTCTGGATGAAATCTACATGGTTGGGAACATCTTTATCTCCCTGCTTTTGCACCAGAAGATTGGGGAAATGGACAAGTTCTCCCTGGAGATCATTCTTGAAAAGCTCCAATTTATTCTGGAAAGCCTGGACTGCTCTTATTATATCACACTGTGTTTAACCATCCCTGCAGCTTAACATTCAGTTGATTAAGATGTGATGTAATCTCTGTCTGAAATGCAACTGTTTCCATCTTCTCCTCATCTTCAAAAAAGGTCAGATAACTGAGTTGCCTCTTTTGCTCTGATAAGAAAGTTTTGATTTCCTCCTAAATGGCCCATAAGCGTTTCAAAACCCTGCCTTTGCTGAGCCATCTTATATTGTTGCTAGTAGTAAGTCATCAAAACTGGCATTGGCCTCTGTCAGAATGCCTCGTAGCAGGCGATGTTGTAGGGATGATGTTGCTCTCAAAAAGTTGATCAGTTTCATCATCGTTGTCATGACCGCAGAATACTATTTTCCCACACTGGCATACAGGACAGATTGATGGATGATGCAGTGATATAATGTCAGGTCAGGGGGGTCATCTTTAAAATGTGCAACCAGTCCCCTCCCTCTTCCTGTCATGGCTGGAGCTCCATCTGAGCTCCACCTGTGGTGATGGAGACCACTGACTTCAGATATCTCCCCCTTTTTGTCAGCATCCCTTTGATGGCCTCATGGATATCCTCTCCCCGTGTGTGTGCTTCTAGATGTGTTAAGCCCAACAGCTCCTCACAGAACTCCTTCTTTGTTTCATTATAAAATCTGACAAACAGCAGAAGCTGGGCATTATCAGTGCTATCTGTTGATTCATTCACAGCTAATGAAATGCATGGTGGATTCTGAATGGCCGCATCAATTGTGAAGTTAAATCTTCAGCCAATATTTCAGTTCTCCTCATTGCTGTGGAATCTGACAGTGGGATCTGTTTGATCTTTCCCTTACCTCATCTCTTTGTTTACCTTCAATGAAGTTGTCAGCAACTCCACACATGCGTAATTTTACCATCTCAGCATCTGAAAATGTTTTTGTGTGTTTTCCCAAAACCCAAGCTAACCTCAGTGAACACTCCATTGCACGTTGTTGGGCTGTCAGGGAATTGGCAAGGACTTTGGTGGACCTCTCATATTGGGATTTGAGTTGGTTAGTCTTGTTTGTTAACACCTCCGTGTTCAGGGGATACATCTGATCGAATATAATATGCCTGGTGTCATAAAGGCGCTTAACATTGGCACTTTTCAAAAGAGCTACAATCTCACGGCATATCAGGCACATTGGTTTTGTGGTAGTTGTGGAGAGAATGAATAAATACTGTTCCGTCCACTCGTCTTTGAATATACGGTTTTCAGAGTTAACTTTTTTATTTTTTAACAAAGATATTGGTAACTAAGCGCCTTCTATGTCTGATATTAACAGTTGAACCGCGGTCAAATCTTTCTGTTTCTTACTGCCTGCTTGTCCCAAGGTTCCGCAGAGGATATTTGTATTGATGTGATTGGGTAAGACGCGGCCTCTGATATTTGCATATAACCATGCGATTGGATTAGACGGGGCACTAGTAGAGAGAAAGAGTGAGAAAGAGAGGTTGCTGAGTTAAATCGGATGGCTAAATTAGACCTCTGCGCCCGGTTGTTTTTTTTTAAGCTGTCTAAAAATAATGTACTTCTATATAACAAAATGCAATGTTGTCTGGTCCGGATTGACCCTTCTCTGGGTCCGGACCCGGACCACGGTCCGCCAGTTGAGTTTGTTTTATAGGTTACCTGATGCTGAAATGTCTCTTTCTCTCAATTCAATTCAATTTAAGGGCTTTATTAGCATGGGAAACATATGTTGACATTGCCAAAGCAAGTGAAGTAGATAATAAACAAAAGTGAAATAAACAATAACAATTTACAGTAAACATTACACTCACAGAAGTTCCAAATTAATAAAGACATTTCAAATGTCATATTAGGTCTATATACGGTGTTAGGTCTATATAATAGTTCAAGTACAAAAGGGAAAATAAATAAACATAAATATGGGTTTTATTTTGTTCTTCACTGGTTGCCATTTTCTTGTGGCAACAGGTCACAAATCTTGCTGCTGTGATGGCACACTGGTATTTCACCCAGTAGATATGGGAGTTTATCAAAATTGTGTTTGTATTTGAATTCTTTGTGGGTCTGTGTAATCTGAGGGAAATATGTGTCTCTAATATGGTCATACATTTGGCAGGAGGTTAGGAAGGGCATCTCAGTTTCCACCTAATTTTGTGGGCAGTGTGCACGTAGCTTTCTCAATAGCAAGGCTCGTTGAGTCTGTACATAGTCAAAGCTTTCCTTAAATTTGGGTCAGTCACAGTGGTCAGGCATTCTGCCACTCTGTACTCTCTGTTTAGGGCCAAATAGCATTCTAGTTTGCTCTGAGTTTTTGTTAATTCTTTCCAATGTGTCAAGTAATTCTCGTTTTGTTTTCTCATGATTTGGTTGGTCTCTCTTCTCGGGCAACACCCCACTCTCACTGGCATACACGCAGATGATACAAAGCACACAGAAACACGCTGAAGGGTAGGCCTAATTCTGATCATGGCTGCAAAGCCTTTTACAAAAAAACACTGCAATGTATTATGGAGCTTGATTTGGCCTTTGCATGCCTCCGGAGGCTCAGCAATTGCGTCACACCCTCCATACGAAGCCTCCGACCACATTTTTGGATCAAGCATAAATTGGCTTTATTATGCCCAGTTCGTCTCGCTATGGAGCCTTCAACCACAGGGTGGCGTTGTATTTCCACGCTGTTGTGGACGTCTCCATTGAAATACATGACATCCAGTGCAACTTAATTAACAGAGTGCTTATGTAATGTGAACTAGGCTGGCATGCTGGATTCACAGAATAGTGGCAAATAAACTTGAACAAAGCGGAATCAGGATATGAATACCCACTCCATTACAGTGGAGGCTAGTGGGAGGAGCAATGGGAGGATGGGCTCATTGTAATGGCTGAAATGGAATTAATGGAACGCACATGTGGTTTTCATATGTTTGATACCATTCCATACAATTCATTCCAGCTATTACAATGAGATGCTATCTCCTATAGCTCCTCCCACCAGCCTCCATTGCTCCATTGCTATTCAATGCAGATCCCACTTTGATCAACCTTTTTTTGATGCTGTGTGTGAATCTGGGCCAGTGATAGACCACTATGTTTTATAGAGGAGCTGGTACCCACTTCCCAAAAAATGTGGATGCAGGTTCAGCGGCCCGGACAGCTCCGGGCATTTAAGCTGATTTGGCAGCTCACTTTTAAGACACTTTATGTTGGTGTTTCCTATATTTTGGCATTTACCTGTATGCACTTGTGATAAAATGTAATCAACCGTTTTTTTTTTTTAAACTATTGATCCTCTGTGGCTAAATTATGCTCTTTGGTGTATTTTGAACATTGAGAGCTGGCTCCTGTGGTTAGATAAAAAAAATACAAAAAAAATACATATCAGTCACATTTATTTATTATGCATTTATTTGAATCATATTTTGTATTAACCAATTACCCAATCAAGGCATGCCCCCCCAGTTACCCACATTGGCACCCTACCATATACTGTATATATTATTATGTTTTTAAAAACTTTTTTAAAAACTTTTTTTTTGCTGCCTCCTGTGCCCCCCACCGGCCTGGATCCAGGGGCTTCAACCCCGGTAAGCCCTTGCATTATTCCGGCTCTGGCCCAAGTCAAGCACTGTGTATACAGAACCTTTTGTACTGGACATGTATAGAAACAATGACTCAAGGTCTTGAATAAGGGGTTTTCTGAAACTGCTGCCACTGTTGTAAAATAAGACAGCCATCTGCAGTACCTTGCTTCTATGTAGTGAGTGAGTGACTGCAATCAATCACGTACTGCTTCAATGCTTATGCTTGAATGATTGCGTCTAGAAATGGATTTCCATACATTATGGGGAAATAAATAAGTGGATCTATATTTGATTTAACTGTGTCTGCATGAGGGCGGACCTTTAAAAAATATGTTATGTTGATTAAAAAAAATCCTATCTGGACAGGAGGGGATTTTAATTGTATTCACACAAACTGCTTACCACAATAAAAGTATTGTTTTTAAACGGTTAATAATGTCCTTTCTTCTTTTTGAGCATTATGTTCACAGATGTAGGCTACATCATTAAGACATTCGACATTATCACGGGCACTGGTGGGGCAATTTTAAACCACACCCTTCGCTTGCTATTATTGTGGCAGAGATTGCATCCGGGTTATCTGTGAGCGCATGCGTATTAGTGCGGAAGATCAATCTCCCTCACCCGGCTTGGTAAACACATATTGGTGGCCAAAAAGCAGGGATCCAATTTCTCCCAAAAAATCGATCCTTTCTCCCACTGGGGCAGAATCATCTCGGTTGGTGAGGCTCGGGAGACTTCACCACACCTGTCGCAGCAGGTACAATAGGCTTAATCATCCTCACTCTCGTCAGGTTCGATTACTGAGCATTCACTAGCAACCGACTCCATTTTGAGATTATCAGGGGAGCATGTAGCCTAACCATTCCTAGGCATTAACGTTAGTTTATTCATAATAAGTACTGTTTTGTAGCCCAGTCAAGAGACGAAGGTTTATACCAAAACAATTGGTTGTCGCAAGTTACCACAAAGTCATAAACCCCGACTATTTAAACAATTTATTTTTTAAATCCGATTTAAACCTTATGCCTACTCCTAACCTTAAGACCAAAAGGCTACGTTTTGTTTTTAGAATATTTTTGTTACGATATAGCCAATGTAGACTTTGTGGCTGTGGCAACTAGTGACAACCAAAAACTGTTTACTTGGCGCCATATTTCCTGTGCGTCAAGAAGACGCGTCATCCTTCCTAATCCCATCCGGGTAAATTTTTTGCGCATGCGCATTTACACGAAGTCGACGTCAGCTTTCGAGTTAGAACATACGTGTCTTTACACAGAGCAGTCACAAAAATAAGTATTCAGAAAACTCCGGTAAGTCAACTAGAATTGCCCTATCAGATTCATTTACGGATGTATTTTTGTTCT
This sequence comes from Salvelinus sp. IW2-2015, assembly GCF_002910315.2. Taxonomy (NCBI): domain Eukaryota; kingdom Metazoa; phylum Chordata; class Actinopteri; order Salmoniformes; family Salmonidae; genus Salvelinus; species Salvelinus sp. IW2-2015. Next base: position 23,055,308 of record NC_036871.1, read on the forward strand.
GTTAGTGTTATTTTAAAGTTGCATCAAGTCGCGCATTGTAATATATTTACCTTGTATTAAGAACAGTCGTTACAATGTTATGTAACTTTAATTGGCAGAGTAGCACTATCAGCTACAATGTAACATGAGTATTACATTGTCTTCACGAAATGTTAAACATTGTTACAAAACAGTGTTTTGAAACATTTACCCAAGCCTGAAGTTTAGGGGACTGGAGGGTTACACTGGTGTAATAGGCTACCTAAAACACATTTTTAAAAACGTATACTGTATTATATGTATATAGGCTGCTAAGTAAACATTAATTTATACATTCTATTTATTGTTCCCCCAGTAGGACAAAAACCTTTTCAACATGGACCAGGTAATGCAATTTGTGGAGCCCAGTCGGCAGTTTGTGAAGGACTCGATAAGGCTTGTGAAGAGGTGTACCAAGCCAGACAGAAAAGGTAATCTATCCTATATTATAGATATCCTTATATTGAATTGACCCCTCCATGATTGGCTGTTGTGAAGGGCTGATATCTTACTCAAACACTGTACCCTTGTACAGGAAATGAAATGTAGTTACCTTTGAGGTATTCTCACAAGCCTCTCACTAGCACGATGTGTCAGTATAGATGCATTGAACTGCATATATTTCTCTGTATTATAGATCATTATCACTCTTTCTTTTCTGCTTTATTAATCAGTTGACTGTCTAAATTCATATATTGTTTACAATAACAATATTGTACATTTATTGTATTTATTTAATGATTTGTTAGCATCTGGTTGACCTAACTTTGTAATGTAGCAGCTATCTGAATTTGGCCATGCAAAATTGGATTAAACTTTGTTTGATTAAACTTTGTTCTTTCTAATTTCAGAATTCTCAAAGATTGCCATGGCCACAGCGATAGGTTTTGCTATCATGGGCTTCATTGGTTTCTTCGTCAAACTCATCCACATCCCAATCAACAACATCATTGTGTAAGTATTTACATTTACATTTAAGTCATTTAGCAGACGCTCTTATCCAGAGCGACTTACAAATTGGGTATTAATCGAAAATAGCCTAGTATTACTGTTAATCAACCACTGCACAATGATGATAGATGGCAGTGTTCCTCAATGGAGATTGCTTTTTATATGAATTACTTTGCAATTAATTCATATAATTTTGTCTTGCAGTGGTGGTTGAATATCTCTCCTGGCTGACTGACTACCTGCAACTGGACATGGGATTAAAGTGTTAACATTTTTATATATATTATAATTATCTTCAGTTCATATTTGTTTGCTTTGTAAATAAATTTGGATTAATAAGAGATTGAATCATCTCATGTGTTTATTTTCTCTAAATCACAGAAAATATTAACTCCAATCTAGGGCGTTGGCATTGGGCATATTGTTTTGATTAACACATTATTTGTTATATTTCCTGTAAGAAATGACTGATACGGTCTTCCATGACTGATCTGATTCTGAATGGACTGATTAAATAAAGTTAATTATCTTCTGTTTTCCATTTAATCTCCATGTTATTTAGGGAAGAGTTATTCAGGCTCAGTTTGTTTTGCACAACTTCATATCATAGTCAGATAAGCTTGCAGAGCTTGTGCTGCACTTAACCTTTCTTCATTTACTATGTTCACTTGTGTAGCCCTTGTTCCCTTATAAGGCTAGCAGAAAACATGACCTCCCTGTACACTGCAGAATCTTGAGAATCAGTGAGTATCTCTAGGGAATTCTAAAGGAGTATTATGTGAGCCTGTGTGTTCCACATTCTATGGCTTAGATTTTCCTCCCCTTTTACTGCTATAAATAATGCAACACACATGAGGAAAACAAGTAGAGCTTTATATTTATAGGCAGAAGGAAATTAATTTGTAACGTGGTGTGAAAAGGTTCAAAGCCCAGTGTGAGTGAAAATATATATATTTTTTACCAGAAGGGAAACCTGTATGGATTACATTTTGAAGGGGTGAGTAAAATCGTAAGCTTCATGTAATGAAAATCATCTCCAAGTATGAATCATTGATGCTAAGGTTGCATTGTCTTTCACATCGCCATACAGTGGTGTTTCAGAGCAATAGTGTGGAAAAGACCAATATATAATATCCCCATCAAATAAAATGCCATTAGATTTCTATTCAGATTAGGTCATACAAGTGGTTGACAGAGGCACAGGGAAGAGACAATCACACTTCGAAGATTAACATTCATCCATTCACTACCACAGTAGGTGTACTTTACATATTAGGTTTGTTCCAGTGAGACAGACAGAAAACTACATCCGGCACTTTTAATTTCCTAACATTTGAACACAAAGGACTTCTCTAGTCATATAGTATATAATTCGGACAAGTTTAATGATCTGATGAGGTAAAAAAGTCAAGATTGAGTAGGCTAGTGTAGTTTTCTTTGAAGTGTGTGCATCCACTGTTTGACTAAATTACTCATGGATAATGGATGAACACCTGAGGCAAAAACAAATTAAATATTAAAATTTGAATTGTTCTGCACATTAGTGATTATTCTATGGCACTGGAAGAAGTACAAGACGAGACTATTATTCCTAACACCTTGTAGTATTCACCTCTTTGTATACAGACTAGGCCTATAGCTGTGGCCTGCAGACTGCAACGCAGTAGATGTTGTTAGTTATAAATGTGCTATCTATACATGTTTAGTTATGTCGTTTCAGTAATAGGCTATGTTCAAAATAATTCCTTGAAATAGCACATTAGTAATGAAAATAACTGAGTGCCGACGACTCAACAAAATCATTCCGAGTAGCCTATAATTCAGAGACACAGTTGAAGTCGGAAGTTTACATACACCTTAGCCAAATACATTTAAACTCAGTTTTTCATAATTCCTGACATTTAATCCTAGTAAAAATTCCATGTCTTAGGTCAGTTAGGATCACCACTTTATTTTAACAATGTGAAATGTCAGAATAATAGTAGAGAGAATGATTTATTTCAACTTTTATTTCTTTCATCACATTCCCAGTGGGTCTCAGAAGTTTACATACACTCAATTAGTATTTGGTAGCATCGCCTTTAAATTGTTTAACTTGTGTCAAATGTTTCAGGTAGCCTTCCACAAGCTTCCCACAATAATTTGGGTGAATTTTGGCCCATTCCTCCTGACAGAGCTGGTGTAACTGAGTCAGGTTTGTAGGCCTCCTTGCTTGCACATGCTTTTTTAGTTCTGCCCACAAATTTTCTATAGGATTGAGGTCAGGGCTTTTTGATGGCCAGTACAATACCTTGACTTTGTTGTCCTTAAGCCATTTTGCCACAACTTTGGAAGTATGCTTGGGGTCATTGTCCATTTGGAAGACCCATTTGCGGCCAAGCTTTAACTTCCTGACTGATGTCTTGAGATGTTGCTTCAATATATCCACATAATTTTCTTTCCTCATGATGCCATTTATTTTGTGAAGTGCACCAGTCCCTCCTGCAGCAAAGCACCCCGACAACATGATGCTGCCCACCCCGTGCTTCTTCGGCTTGCAGCCTCCCCTTTTTCCTCCAAACATAACGATGGTCATTATGGCCAAACAGTTCTATTTTTGTTTCATCAGACCAGAGGACATTTCTCCAAAAAGTACGATCTTTGTCCCCATGTGCAGTTGCAAACCGTAGTCTGGCTTTTTTATGGCGGTTTTGGAGCAGTGGCTTCTTCCTTGCTGAGCGGCCTTTCAGGTTATATCGTTATAGGACTTGTTTTACTGTGGATATAGATACTTTTGTACCTGTTTCCTCCAGCATCTCCACAAGGTCCTTTGCTGTTGTTCTGGGATTGATTTGCACTTTTCGCACCAAAGTACGTTCATCTCTAGGAGACAGAACGCGTCTCCTTTCTGAGCGGTATGACGGCTACGTGGTCCCATGGTGTTTATACTGGCGTACTATTGTTTGTACAGATGAACGTGGTACCCTCAGGCATTTGAAAATTGATTCCAAATGATGAACCAGACTTGTGGAAGTCTACACTTTTTTTCTGAGGTCTCGGCTGATTTCTTTTGATTTTCCCATGAAATACATAAACAGGTACACCTCCAATTGACTCAAATGATGTCAATTAGCCTATCAGAAGCTTCTAAAGCCATGACAATTTTCTGGAATTGTCCAAGATGTTTAAAGGCACAGTCAACAGAGTGTATGTAAACTTCTGACCCATTGGAATTGTGATACAGTGAATTATAGGTGAAATAATGTCTGTAAACAATTGTTGGAAAAATTACTTAGTAGATGTCCTAACCGACTTGCCAAAACTATAGTYTGTAAACAAGAAATTTGTGGAGTGGTTGAAAAACTAGTTTTAATGACTCTAACCTAAGTGTATGTAAACTTCCGACTTAAACTGTAGCTGTGTTGTTATGGAAAGGAAGAGCGTGATATATAGGAATAGGGGTATACACAGTAATTCAAGGAGTTTAAATCACTACTCTACTGGAGTTATCTTAACCCTCAACATAGTGATACACTCCCTGGAGTTAGTGTTGATAACTGGAGTTGATTGGGACTGACTACTTTTAAGGCCAGGCATCACAGGCTAAGATTACATTTTTGCATCTACTATCACATTTTTTTATTTGTTTGTGTTTTGATCCATTAATCTTAGTACAGGCGTGGCCAAAAGTTTTGAAAATGACACAAATATTAATTTCCAAAGTTTGCTGCTTCAGTGTCTTTAGATATTTTTGTCAGATGTTACTATGGAATACTGAAGTATAATTACAAGCATTTAATAAGTGTCAAAGGCTTTTATTGACAATTATTTGAAGTTGATGCAAAGAGTCAATATTTGTAGTGTTGACCCTTCTTTTTCAAGACCTCTGCAATCTGCCCTGGCATGCTGTCAATTAACTTCTGGGCCACATCCTGACTGATGGCAGCCCGTTCTTGCACTGAAATGCAGTGGAAATGTTTTTGGGAGATTCAGTTAATTTGCATGGCAGAGAGGGACTTTGCAATTAATTACAATTCATCGGATCACTCTTCATAACATTCTAGAGTATATGCAAATTGCCATCATACAAACTGAGGTAGCAGACTTTGTGAAAATTCATATTTGTGTCATTCTCAAAACTTTTGGCCACGACTGTATTTTCAACAAAAAAGTTGATAAATTTATATGTTCGTTAATTTATCATATTACATATGTCATGAATTGTAAGCACTTTTAAATGGACATCCATCCATAATTTCTAAGCTAACTGCATTGAATCGCACATCATGTAAAGGCCCATTTCATAGAGAATGTTACAAACAGGACTATATGTAGTAACGTAGTTTGAAGAGATGGTGATTGTGTCGAAATAGGTGTTTGATAGTCTAAATTCAGTCTACTTGTCTTTAACTGACATTTCCAGAAAGTCTGACTTTTTCTCATCGTCAGAAGCATCAGCGTACACCATGTTGTGGGGTTATCCTTCGACGTATTCTCCAGATTTATACATAGGGAATTGTTATGTTGTCCAATTTTTATTCTAGATTACATTTTCCAAGAAATCCACCTAAAATGCATTTTACACACTTTTTTTGCGCTTTACAGATAGAAATATGAAAAAGTATTTATCCACAATATGGAGTGTCTTAACAAAATGAAACAAAAATATTTAGGCTGACTTCAGTCAGTGTCCAGATAAATGTGCATTACATATGCAAATGTGGTGCATTCAGAAAGTATTCAGACCCAAAATACTTATTCCACATTTTGTTGTCTCACCCATCTACACACAATACCCCATAATGAAAGTGGAAACATGTTGTATTTTTTGGCACATTTATTGAAAATGAAATACAAAAAATCTAATTTACATAAGTATTCGCACCTCTGAGGCAATACTTTGTTGAATCACCTTTGGCAGCGATTACAGCATTGAGTCGTCTTGGGTCTGTCTGTCTATCACCTTTGCACATCTGGATTTGTGGATTTTCTCCAGCTCTGTTAAGTTAGATGGGGAGCAGCGGTGAACAGCAATCTTCATGTCTTTCCACAGATTTTCAATGTGATTCAAGTCTAGGCTTTGGCTGGGTCACTCAAGGACTTAAACATTATTTTAAACATTCTTTCTGAGGCCATTCAAGCATTGCTTTGGCTGTATGCTTGGGGTCAATGTCCTGTTGGAACGTAAATCTTCGCCCCAGTCTGTCGTTTGCACTCTGAAGCAGGTTCTCATCAATAATTTGAATGTATTTGGCCCCATTCAATCTTTCCTCTATCCTTACCAGTCTCCCAGTCCCTGCTGCTGAAAAGCATCCCCATAGCATGCTTCACGGTAACAATGGTGTAAAACAGTTTTTTCCCCCCAGACATAGCGCTTTGCATTCAGGCCAAAGAGTAAAATGTTTGTCTCATCAGACCGCAGAATCTTTTACCTTATGCTCTGTCTTTCAAGTGCCTTTTTGCGAACTCCAGGCGTGCTGTCATGTGCCTCTTTTTCTCAGGAGTGCCATCCATCTGGCCACTCTCCTATAAAGCACATATTTGTGAAGTGCTGTGGAGACTGTTGTCCTTCTGGCAGGTTCTCCCATCTCAGCCAAGGAACTCTGTAGTTATGCCAGAATGGTCAATGGGTTCTTGGTCACCTCCCTGAGGAGGTTGCTCAGTTTGATCTGACAGCAAGCTTTAGGCAGAGTCTGGTTAGTTCCGTATTTCTTCAATTTTACAATGACCACTATGCTCTTGGAAACTTTCAACACTACAAATAGTTTTATACCCTTCCCCAAATATATGCCTGATCACAATTCTATCTTGGAGTTATAAAAACAATTCCTTGGACTTCATGGTATAGTTTCTGCTCTGACAACTGTGGGACCTTATAAAACAGGTGTGTTTCTTTCTAAATCATGTCCAAACAATTGAATTGGCCACAGGTGGACTCCAATCAAGTTGTAACACTCAATTTGGTGTCATAGCAAAGGGGTGTGAATACTTACACTATCGGTCAAAGTTTTAGAACACCTATTTATTCAAGGGTTTTCTTTATTTTTAGTATTTTCTACATTGTAGAATAATAGTGAAGACATCAAAACTATGAAATAACACATATGGAATCATGTAGTAGCCACAGAATTGTTAAAGATATCCAAATATATTTCATATTTGAGATTCTTCAAAGTAGCCACCCTTTGCCTTGATGACAGCTTTGCACACTCTTGGCATTCTCTCAACCAGCTTCACCTGGAATGCTTTTCCAACAGTCTTAAAGGAGTTCCCACATATACTGAGCACTTGTTGGCTGCTTTTACTTCACTCTGCGGGCCAACTCATCCCAAACCATCTCAATTTGGTTGAGGTCAGGGGATTGTGGTGGCCAGATCATCTGATGCAGCACTCCATCACTCTCCTTCTTGGTAAAATAGCCCGTACACAGCCTGGAGGTGTGTTCGGTGATTGTCCTGTTGAAAAATAAATAATAGTCCCATTAAGCCCAAACCAGATGGGATGGCGTATCGCTGCAGAATGCTGTGGTAGCCATGCTGGTTAAGTTTGTCTTGAATTCTAAATAAATCACAGACAGTGTCACCAGCAAAGCACCCCCACACCATAACACCTCCTCCTCCATGCTTTTTGGGAAATACACATGCAGGGATCATCTGTTCACCCACACCGCGTCTCACGAAGACACAGCAGTTGGAACCAAAAATCTCCAATTTGGACTCCAAATTTCCACCGGTCTAATGTCCATTGCTCGTGTTTCTTGGCCCAAGCAAGTCTCTTCTTATTATTGGTGTCCTTTAGTAGTGTTTTTTTTGCAGCAATTCGACCATGAAGGCCTGATTCACACAGTCTCCTCTGAACAGTTGATGTTGAGATGTGTCTTTTACTTGAACTCTGTGAAGCATTTATTTGGGCTGCAATTTCTAAGGCTGGTAACTCTAATGAAATGATACTCTACAGGTAACTCTGGGTCTTCCTTTCCTGTGGCGGTCCTCATGAGAGTCAGTTTCATCGTAGCGCTTGATGGTTTTTGTGACTGCACTTGAAGAAATTTTCAAAGTTCTTGACATTTTCCGTATTGACCTTCATGTCTTAAAGTAATGATGGACTGCCGTTTCTCTTTGCTAATTTGAGCTGTTCTTGCCGTAATATGGACTTGGCCTTTTACCAAATAGGGCTATCTTCTGTATACCACCCCTACCGTACCTTGTCACAGCACAACTGATTGGCTCAAACGCATTCAGAAGGAAAGAAATTCCACAAATTACCTTTTAACAAGGCACACCTGTTAATTGAAATGCATTCCAGGTGACTACCTCATGAAACTGATTGAGGGAATGCCAAGGGTGTGCAAAGCTGTCATCACGGCAAAGGGTGGCGACTTTGAAGAATCTCAAATATAAAATATATTTTGATTTGTTTAACACTTTCTTGGTTACTACATGATGCCATATGTGTTATTCCATAGTTTTGATGTCTTCACTATTATTCTACAATGTAAAAAATAAAGAAAAACCGTTGAATGAGTGGGTGTTCTAAAATCTTTGACCGGTAGTGTATGTAAATTCGATTTCAGTATTTCATTATCAATACATTTGCAAACATTTCTAAAAGCATGTTTTCACTTTGTCATTATGGGGTGTTGTGTGTAGATGGTTGAGAAAACAACAATTTAATTAATTTTGATTTCAGGCTTAACACAACACAATGTGGAATATGTGAAGGGGTATGAATACTTTCTGAAGGCACTTTATGCTCATATTTAATTTAATCACCTAATTTCTATATTTTATAAAAAATTATAATACAAAAAAGTATTATATTTGTGTCCACATTAAATTATAAAAGTTGATTGTGATTTAAATAAAGGGAAAAGGGGTTCCTGGTAATTAAGAGTAGTAAGAGACTGAGTTGAAACAATGGAGTATCCACAGATGTGGGAGTGGTGTCATTGTAACGCTCTGTTGCAGGCGGATTTTTATTTTTTTATTGTTTGTTTCAATATCTGTGTTTTTGCATGTACATTGATTGTTTTTTATCTTATGCTACACAATGACATGTAACATGCATTTTCCTAAACTAATCTAATCTGTAAGTGGTTGGATTTATTGCAACTGTTACTGAGAAGGCTGTTCCAGTTTACATGATGTAGGTAGTCTCTAACAACAATACTCTCCTTCGTGCTCTGACATTCTAAATGTAAATTGTGGGTGATGTAAAATTGCTCTACAATCCCGAGTGGCGCAGTGGTCTAAGGCACTGCATCTCAGTGCTAGAGGCATCACTACAGACCCTGGTTCGATTCTAGGCTGTATCACAACCGGCCGTGATTGGGAGTCCCATAGGGCGGCACACAATTGGCCCAGCGTCGTCTGGGTTAGGGTTTGGCCGGGGTAGGACGTCATTGTAAATAAGAATTTGTTCTTAAATGACTTGCCTAGTTAAATAAAGGTTCAATATATACAGTGGGGAGAACAAGTATTTGATAACCTGCAAAATCGGCAGTGTTTCCTACTTACAAAGCATGTAGAGGTCTGTAATTTTTATCATAGGTACACTTCAACTGTGAGAGACGGAATCTAAAAAAAATCCAGAAAATCACATTGTATGATTTTTAAGTAATTAATTTGCATTTTATTGCATGACATAAGTATTTGATCACCTACCAACCAGTAAGAATTCCGGCTCTCACAGAGCCCTGTTAGTTTTTCTTTAAGAAGCCCTCCTGTTCTCCACTCATTACCTGTATTAACTGCACCTGTTTGAACTCGTTACCTGTATAAAGACACCTGTCCACACACTCAATCAAACAGACTCAACCTCTCCACAATGGCCAAGACCAGAGAGCTGTGTAAGGACATCAGGGATAAAATTGTAGACCTGCACAAGGCTGGGATGGGCTACAGGACAATAGGCAAGCAGCTTGGTGAGAAGGCAACAACTGTTGGCGCAATTTTTAGAAAATGGAAGAAGTTCAAGATGACGGTCAATCACCCTCGGTCTGGGGCTCCATGCAAGATCTCACCTCGTGGGGCATCAATGATTCATGGAGAAGGTGAGGGATCAGCCCAGAAACTACACGGCAGGACCTGTGGCAATGACCTGAGAGAGCTGGACCACAGTCTCAAAGAAAACCATTAGTACACACTACGCCATCATGGATTAAAATCCTGCAGCGCACTCAAGGTCCCCCTGCTCAAGCCAGCGCATGTCCAGGCCCGTCTGAAGTTTGCCAATGACCATCTGGATGATCCAGAAGAGGAATGGGAGAAGGTCATGTGGTCTGATGAGACAAAAATAGAGCTTTTTGGTCTAAACTCCACTCGCTGTGTTTGGAGGAAGAAGAAGGATGAGTACAACCCCAAGAACACCATCCCAACCGTGAAGCATGGAGGTGGAAACATCATACTTTGGGGATGCTTTTCTGCAAAAGGGGACAGGACGACTGCACCGTATTGAGGGGGAGGATGGATGGGACCATGTATCGCGAGATCTTGGCCAACAACCTCCTTCCCTCAGTAAGAGCATTGAAGATGGGTCGTGGCTGGGTCTTCCAGCATGACAACAACCCGAAACACACAGCCAGGACAACTAAGGAGTGGGCTCCGTAAGAAGCATCTCAAGGTCTGGAGTGGCCAGCCAGTCTCCAGACCTGAACCCAATAGAAAATCTTTGGAGGGAGCTGAAAGTCCGTATTTCCCAGCGGGACAGCCCCGAAACCTGAAGGATCTGGAGAAGGTCTGTATGGAGGAGTGGGCCAAAATCCCTGCTGCAGTGTGTGCAAACCTGGTCAAGAACCACAGGAAACGTATGATCTCTGTAATTGCAAACAAAGGTTTCTGTACCAAATATTAAGTTCTGCTTTTCTGATGTATCAAATACTTCTGTCATGCAATAAAATGCAAATTAATTACTTAAAAATCATACAATGTGATTTTCTGGAGTTTTGTTTTAGATTCCGTCTCTCACAGTTGAAGTGTACCTATGATAAAAATTACAGACCTCTACATGCTTTGTAAGTAGGAAAACCTGCAAAATCGGCAGTGTATCAAATACTTGTTCTCCCCACTGTATATATATTTTTTTAAATGGATAGGACTACAGATTGGTTTCTACTAGTTACCACAGACACAAAGTCAAAATTTACTATAGTAAATATTCATGAAAACAACAATTTTATTTTTGGTCTTAATTTAAGATGAGGATTAGGCATAAAGTTAGCATTGTGGTTAGGTTTATAATCACATTTTAAGAAGAGACATTTAGAAATAGGCAGGGTTATTCTTTTTTCAACTCTTCAATCTCTGTCAAGTTGGTTGTTGATCATTGCTTAAATACCATTTTCAAGTCTTGCCACAGATTTTCAAGACAATTTAAGCAAAACTGTAACTTGGCCAATCAGGAACATTCAATGTCGTCTTGGTAAGCATCTCAAGTGTATATTTGGCCTTGTCTTTTAGGTTATTGTCCTGCTGAAAAGTGAATTTGTCTCCCAGTGTCTGTTGGAAACAAGGGTTTCCTCTAGGGTTTTGCCTGCGTTTACCTCTATTCCGATCATTTTTATCCCCCCCAAAAAACTTCCTAGTCCTTGCCGATGACGATCATATCCATAACATGATGCAGCCACCACCATGCTTGAACACATGTAGTGTGGTACTCAGTGATGTGTTGGATTGGATTTATCCCAAACATAACACTTTTTATTCAGGACATAAAGTAAATTTCTTTGCCACATTTTTTGCAGTATTTCTTTAGTGCCTTATTGCAAATAGGATGCATATTTTGGAATATTTTTTATTCTGTACAGGCTTCCTTCTTTTCACACTGTAATTTATGTTATTATTGTGGAGTAACAACAATGTTGTTGATCTATCCTCTGATCTTCTCATTACAGCCATTGAATTCTTAACTGTTTTAAAATCAGGCAATGGCAATGTAACCCCCAATATAGTGTTGTTTGACTCCAGAGGAGTTGAATTAACTCTTGCGATTATATTGTGAGTAAACATTACTCTAAATAATTAACTCTAGAATAGGCCTACTGAACAACACTGCAAAAAGTTAAAGAAGTAACAATTATTTTTCATTTAATACTGTACAGAGTGAAACGTAATGATGCAACACTAAATGGAGCACATACAACTCTGAAMATATAACTATGTATGCTTTACTCTTTTAGACTTGGACCAAATGTTATATGTGGCAGAGTAAAATGTTCTCCGCCTTAATTTTATTTCACCGACGCGTGTCCCCTTGTGTACGTTTGGTGGACTGTACCATCACCGAAATAAAGGGGAACAGCAAGACAATTTCCAATTCAGTACCTGGACAGCGGCGACTCTGTTTGTCCGGTCATAATTAGCAAGCGAGTTTCCGTCAATGCAGTTAGAGCTAATGAGGCAGTGCAGTGAAAAAACATGGTTCGTGAGGATATTCTTTGAAAAAGAGGACCGTTTTTGTCAAGTGTTTAGTTTTGCTGGGTGACACTAGAGGTAGCGAATAATGTGCACCAGCGAGTAAGCGAGCCATTGCTTGGTAGCAGCCACTTACGATATAGCTAATAAAGCCCTATCTGGATAACTGTCATCAGCTTGCTTCCGCCTAGAGAGGCGGGTTACTATACGAAACATCCATAGGCAACGGAAAACAACAACTTGCCACAATATTCTTTGTTTCAAGGTCTAATTGAAGATGCTTCCTGGACCGGAGCTAACATTACTGCTCTGGATCTTCAGTTGCATCAGCAGCCTCAGCTCAGCATCTTCAACATCCAGTAAGTAGGCTAACACACACTGTATGATATGTCCTGAGCTTCGTTGCTTTGTGTCCGTCTTGTGCAGGACAAGGACCAGGGCATTCATTGCAGGCTGAGTGTTATGCGTCAAAGTGTTTAACACTTCGGCATCAGACCTGCTTGGAACACATGGCAGTAGAAGAATACCGGTGTTTTCAGTGCTTATAACGGATAATCGTCTGTTATTGTATTTATTTATGGGGATGGGGCTATGCTGCTTATTAGGCTACATTTGACCTGACTCCTTGTGTCGTTCGTAGATCCAATAGTTGATTCTGAATGGCAGGCTACAGTATAGGCTACGTTTGGTCTGTGTCAAAATAATCTCCCTTGATAGATGTTTCTGCAGTTTTGTGCACTGCAATATAGTTTATTTTTTACTGAAGGCACATTTAAGTCTCCAAAAAGTTTAAACGGTATAGATCAGAACACCTACTGTCGTTTTATTCTGTGATAAGTCATGAGTTAATTAAGCCTAATATTTAACGTGCATACACACATATGAAGGATAGCTATCGTAACAGCATGTGTTTTAGGAAGTTCTCCTTGCGTGCTTTACTCTTTATTGCTAAACTAGTCTAAGCCAACATAGCAGGCATAAAATAAACTGGATTGACACAGCTGTATTGATGGCTGGGTGAGAGTGCTGGTCCCATGTGACATTAACTTTAAATGGAACTGTTAAACATTAAGATCTGTACAAGCAAAGTCATTATTTAACCAATATATCTATACTGAATAAAAATATAAATGCAACATGTAAAGTGTTGGTCCCATGTTTCATGAGCTGAAATAACCTGTTTCTCTCAAAATTTGTGCACAAATTTGTATAAATTCCTGTTAGCGAGCATTTCTTCATTGCCAAGATAATCCATCCACTTGACAGGTGTGGCATATCAAGAAGCTGATTAAACAGGTGCACCTTGTGCTGGGGACAATAAAAGGCCACTCTAAAATGTGCAGTTTTGTAACACAACACAATGCCATAGATGTCTCAAGTTTTGAGGGAGCAGGAAATTGGCATGCTGACTGCAGAAATGTCCACCAGACCTGTTGCCAGAGAATTTAATGTTCATTTCTCTACCATAAGATGCCTCCAACATCGTTTTAGAGAATTTGGCAGTACCTCCAACTGGCCTCACAACCGCAGACCACGTGTAACTATGCTAGCCCAGGACCTCTACATCCGGCTTCTTCAACAACGGGATCGTCTGTGCCTAGCCACCCTGACAGCTGATGAAACTGAGGAGTATTTCTGTCTGTAATAAAGCCCTTTTGTCGGGTAAAATTAATTCTGATTGGCTGGGCCTGGCTCTCAAGTGGATGGGCCTGGCTCTCAAGTGGATGGGCCTGGCTCCCAAATGGGTGGGCATATGCCTTCCCAGGCCCACCATGGCTGCACCCCTGCCCAATCATGTGAAATCCATAGATAAGGGCCTAATGAATTTATTTCAATTGACTGATTTCCTTATATAAACTGAACATCGTTAAAATCGTTGAAATTGTTGCATGTGGCATTTATATTTTTGTTCAGTATATTTTGTGTGTGGATGTGTCTGTTTACACATGTACATGTGCAAGAGAGACATTAAGATGCCCTGAAATGAGAGCATAGAAGTCACAGGACAGCAGTAAAAACAGACAACCAGATCAACTGAAATAAAACAAAAAATAGATCACATAACTCAGTGATATTTGGCACTACATTTGGCTATTTAACAGACAATACATAGTGGTGTATGTCTTCGCCACACACCCCTCCCCTTCTTCTTGTCTCAACATTTTTTATTATACACAAGATACTTTATCTTCATGCTTTTCACTGACAGCTGCAACTCAATAATAAGCTAGTCCTACATTTGCCGCATGCGCTGCCCAAGGGGTCTGAATACTTTCCGAATGCACTGTAGACAGGAGTAATTAGGAATTTTGGCAAATGTATTTCCCTATTGGAGGCGCCACCTATGCCTGTCTGTAATGCTTGGCCTTAGTGTAACGGTAACCCATGATCATATTTGAGGAACAGAGGAAGGGGTATTACATGTAATTTCTGTCATACTCTATAACTGCCAATAGTCTGCTAAGAGGGAAAGATGATTAGCTCCTCCAAATTAAGCCATAACAATCTCTGTCACTGTCATTTCTGTCTATTCAAGAGGTTGTGTACATTGTGGTAAAGTGTTCAGACGTTATGCCCTCGCCATTCATTCAGTGCGCGAAATAAGTTTGTTTCAGTGGCAAACTATCTTATCATCATGCCTGATAGAAAACTGAGAAACACACAGACAAATTAGAAAAACTATGCCCAAACTCAGTGAACACAGCCTGACCATTGACACGACTTCACAGGCAGAGCTGACTGCAGGCTGAGTTCACTGAGGTAGTGACCTCACTAACACTGTGTGATAACTCTTGCCACACCATAAGGATACATTTTTCTTAACTCCAAATATACACTTCTTGTTGTTGTTATCATTATCATCATAACTTGCGTTTGCAATGTTCTTTCAGTTTTCATAAATTAAACGGAGGGAGAGTTTGTGTGTTTGTGCCTATTAGAGCTACTAAACACATTATTTAATTGCTTTCCTCCAGCCTGCACTGACCTTTCACTATTTGTATGAGTGGAGAGGCAGAAAGTTTAGATTTAATGAAGGTTGGATTTCACCATTCTGAACGTCTCAGATCAGATTAAGCTGTAACTACCTGGTTACCTTATCTACATATTTATACCGATTGTGTTCGACTAGATAAACATTGAAAGCCAAACTTCTATGGAAATATTATTGGATTTCAATTGTAGTGGTTTCCCTGACAGATTATCATGTTATTTAAGTGACTTACGTGGTTAAATAAGGGTTAGTAAATTAACATGGTAAAACCAGATTAGTTATTTTGCTAGTACCTTGTGTCAGTAGCTATATTTCCATTAATTTGTCCAGTTATTTTTTTTCGACATTTAGAAAGTTTGCATAGAACATAGATGCGACATTTACATTTAACTATCTTGTCAGTAAAAACAGCTGGACGTAATGACGTCACACCTAAAAAGACCACTTTCGCAAAAACGTAGTGTCAAATAAAAATGTAGTGGTTGAAGTGTTTCCTTTACTCATTAAGGCAAATTGTGCATTAATAAATTGGCGACAGCCTGTGTGCCCTCCCACCTATCTGTTTCATGTCTCAGGTAGCCCACGAAAGCCAGCATGGGTAGAATACAACAATTTACTAATATTTGCCATATGTTCTAATAATTCTCCTGTGCCAACGTATCGCCACGGTTCGTGCCATGGTGAAACTTACACTCCTGTAGATCTGAAATAATTGGATGGTGAACCTTGCCAGCCAACCAGAAGAGCAAGGCGATGCAATTCAGGCATTCTTGAAAGTCAGGACAATCCTTGTCCTGCAAAGAAAACATAATTTTTGTAGTTTTATTTTGCAAGCAGTAGACATTTGGATTGAAATGTGGAGTGGAGGTTTATAGTTGTGGTGACATCACGTGCCCGCGCACCTTAAAAATGATTTGGAAATCATAATTTATTCACATTTGTCGCAATAAAGAAAGTTACAAATCCATCCATGTCGAACAGATAAAAATGTACATCTTTAGAAAATGTATCCTGTATCTGCTGTTTCCAATACACAACGCAATTCTTTTTGCAACATTGCTTTTGTAAAATAAACCTGGGTCAATGGAAACCTGCCTAATGAGAAGGGAAGCCAGGAGCCAATCACCCTTGACTTCCATTGATGTCTCTGTGTTGACCTGACCTTTTGGTATTTGTAGTGACTGGGACATAAAGACCGACTCATTGTGGCCACGTGTCACATTCGTGTGTCAATGATTTCCTACAGTAAGATTCCATTTAAAGGTCATGAACAGTCAAAATCATGTTTCATGAAATTGGTTATTTGAAGGAAACCAGATCAAAGTATGATAACCAAAGTATGAAAAATGAATGTTACTGTGAAGTTACTGGTCCCCTCCCCCATGTCAAACGCTTGGATTCATTATTAAGAGGACAAGGTGACATCACCTTAACTCTCATTTTAATACACCAATTGTAACATGATATTCTCTTACCTAATTTAAATAAGTACTGCCTTGTAACCAACATTGGAGAAGGCGTGTTTGCAGAGGGGTGTGGTTTATATACTAGCTAGATAGCAACTCTACTGGTGCCAAAATTTGACTGTAGGGGGTCGGCAAATATAATTCAAAGTTTACCCTATTCATCTATGGCAAAGATACTTATAAAGTGTTGTTTCCATTTTTCATGAGCTAAAATAAATGATCCCAGAAAAAGGGTTAGTCCCATATTTACCTCCTTAGTTTAGAGGCAATGGGGCCACACTCAAATGGGTGCTGAGGAGTATTTCTGTCTGTAATAAAGCCCTTTTGTGGAGAAAAATTCTGATTGGCTGGGCCTGGTTCCCCAGTGGGAACCCACCCATGGCTGTGCTCCTGCCCACTATGTGAAATCCATAGATTAGGGCCTAATTAATTAATTTCAATTGACTGATTTCCTTCTATGAACTGTAACTAAGTAAAATCTTTGAAATTATTGCATGTTGCATTTATATTTTTATTCAGTATATATGTTTCTCCTTTCATCTGTGTCGGGTGTTAGCTAGTTACTGGCTAGCTAGGTCTTCAGACAGCATTGAACAAAAGGGGGGGGGAGGGTTGTTCAAAACTTTGATGCAGTTGTCAAGTCAATATCTGTCAATGCTGCTGTGAACCGCATCACAAGAGACATGTAAAAAAAAAAAAAAAATGAAAATAATGAGATCATAGGTGCAATTTCAGTGTTGTTTGAGTTGCTTTGTGTATCACCAAATTAGCCTGAGATGATTTTACTGTATTGCAACCAAGTTGCTTGACATAGACGTTTCAAAGAGCTGGTCAGTCAAGGCAAGCTCATGAATATAAGTTCTCCACCCACTCAGCCTGTCTTTTCAAACTTCCTGGTAGTTAGCCATTAGTGAAAAAGTACTTTTCAGAATGACTGTTCAGGACCTTTAAAAAAGTGGATTGATCAATAAAAAATGCAATGTATAGTTTAAATTCTTTATTTTTCATTTTTCAAATTAAATCTTAGAACTAATCGCTTTATTCATCAGACTCAATGTACTTTCCCTGGCTAAAGGATTTAAATAAATCTAAATCTGAGTAGTACAATTTGGCCAATTAAATAAGTAAATCCAATTGAAAAATGAACCTAGTCAACCCTCACTAAGGTAGCTCAAAGACCTGCATAGAGAAGCCATAGGGAATAGACCAAAACAAAATCAGGTCTCTCTTTAGTTCACCAAACAAACTATAAAAACAAATGAATCATGCATATTTGAGGCATAAATACCTGCAATGGACTGTACAATAAACATATGGCACAAAAGAGGATTATTACTGTCTGAAAGAGAGACTACTTCTTACAAATGCTGTATGGATTTTATACTTGTGTCCAGTGACCCTAAATAACTAAATGTTAACAATAATATTGAACTGAAGCTGCTGTGTGGGTCATGTAAGTAGGGGAATAATGATTGCGTCTCCAGATAATAATCTTGCTGCATATCCCCTTTTGAGAATGAACCTCTAGATTGGTGTTTTTTTGTTAGGCAAATGATAAAGCTCATTAAGATTCTGGACACCTGCCACCATCATTTGTCAAACCATGTGACGACCCTTACCGTGATCCTCCCCCCATTCTCCAAGATCCTCCTTTTGTTCACTCTTGGTGAACACCTCCAGAACAAAGACCTGCCCAAAATCAGCTCCCAAAATAACAATACCACAATAAAAACACATTAAATCTCTAGTAAAATATGACCGTTATTCCACTGTCACTGAACATATGGAGACAGCTTGGCCTCTAAACATGCATATCTGAAATTATTTACACATTTATCACATTGTTGTTTGCATTTGGATTGAGATGGGGGGTTAAAACCGTAGGAAACACACTCCCAGTCACAATGTCTTGCCATGGCTCATTGCTGGTCATAACTCTGTGTGTGATTGTGAAGTGAATCATTGGGGTTTCTGAGTCCCAGCAAGAGGAGATTAAAAAGGAAGCACTCATGCACCAGCTTTCAGGCAGCAGACCTCCCCGCGGATCACCAGCTTTTGACAGACCATGTTTTCGTAAAAAATCTGTATTCATTTGTGAGCAGTGCGGGCAGATGCTGTGTTCAGTATGATTGGGTCGAACAAAGAGAGGGAGCCGAGGAGGGAGCTATTCAAAGCCTAGCTCAGTCATTACCACTTGATGGGGCTGTGGGTTGGAGAGGCATAATTGACAGCGTTCACAACAAAAGTAATCACCCGTATTAACTCACAACATATGGAGTGTCAGTCAGTCAGACTCCCAAGATGACTCCCAAACACTGAAATCTGAGATTAAAATCAAAACTTTTTAACATCATCATTTTAGGGAGGTTGTAAAAAAATATATGTTTATTGTAATTAGCTCCAGTTGAGTTAGCTACATAGTGGAAATTGAATAGCTTTGTTTACCACAAGCTTCAGGGGCTTAACTTAAAGCCATCTCCTGCTGTGAATAGAGTTATCCAAAAACATGGCCTTGTACGAAATCCATTATCAAATATAGCATGCACAATGATGTTGAACTGTAGCTGCTGTGTTCAGTATGATTGGGTCCGTATTAAACATGATCCTGTTTGGAACATTGTATCTATGCTACGGTGGGGATAGTTGAGTGCGTTAGTGTGGCCCCATTGCCTCTAAACTAAGGAGGTACATATGGGACTAACCATGTCTCTGACACAGATCTTTAGGCACAGAACTCTTTAAAGCAACTGCTCTGGTTTACTGTTAAACAAAAACCTGTCAGTAATTACAGCCCCCTTTTTATTGCACATTTTAAACCAAATGTTTTTCATACTGTAGCAGCAGCATAGTAGTTTAATGTGATGCATAAGTGGGCTATTTTTTCTATTCTTGTGTGTTAATAGATAGTTAAATTATGCATACAGATAATTGTATGATAAGATGGTAATTATAGTTTGAATTTATTTTGGAGTTCACATCTAGTATGGGATGGGGGGCAAAATAAATGATAACTGAAAGAAAACATTGAGCTTGCAAGACGGGGGTTCCCAAACTTTTTAACTCAGGCCCACCTTCCAGTATTGGGGAACATCCCACACCCGCCACGTTCATGACACAAACTGTTATCATGCCTCTTGTTGGTGGAGAGAAAAGTTTTACAGCTTTACTTGTAAGCTTATTTCCTGCAATTCTACACATTTTGTCATGGAGTGCAGAGAAAATTATGCAGTTTTAAAGCCAATTTTCTTGCAATTCTATACATTTTGCCATGTCTGTGTGTTCATGTGATATTTGAATGACTCAAACACGACTCAAACAAAATCTATGGTCCCCCGTGCCGATCCCCCCCTGCGCCCCACAGTTCGGGAACCACTGGTCTGAGATACTTAATGAGATGATTGTACTTGGTATAAACCTTGTCATATTTCTCTATTTAAATTAGCTTTTTGATTCCCCTCTCCTCATATCCATTCAGACTCATATTCACTGATATCTCCCCCTGCATTACTATCGAGGAAATCATATTAAGTTTAGACCCACCCAATTTATGTCTGCGATATTAACAGAATTATTTTCCTCGTTATTCCAGTTCTTAGAAGGCATCCATTATTGATCAATGTCACATCCATTTCTTTGACAGAATATCACCCGTAAATCAAATCAAATTCTATTTGTCACAAACACATATTTAGCTGATGTTATTGCAGGTGTAGCGAAATGCTTGTGTTCCTAGCTCCAACAGTGCAGTAATATCTAACAATTCACAATACACACACATCTAAATTAAAAGAATGGAATTAAGAAATATATAAATATTAGACGAGCAATGTCGTAGTGGCATTGACTAAAATACAGTAGAATAGAATACAGCATATACATATGAAATGAGTATGGTAGTATGTAAACATTCAAGTGACCAGTGATTCCACGTCTATGTACACTGCTCAAAAAAATAAAGGGAACACTTAAACACAATGTAACTCCAAGTCAATCACACTTCTGTGAAATCAAACTGTCCACTTAGGAAGCAACACTGATTGACAATAAATTTCACATGCTGTTGTGCAAATGGGATAGACAACAGGTGGAAATTATAGGCAATTAGCAAGACACCCCCAATAAAGGAGTGGTTCTGCAGGTGGTGACCACAGACCACTTCTCAGTTCCTATGCTTCCTGACTGATGTTTTGGTCACTTTTGAATGCTGGCAGTGCTTTCACTCTAGTGGTAGCATGAGAAAGAGTCTACAACCCACACAAGTGGCTCAGGTAGTGCAGCTCATCCAGGATGGCACATCAATGCGAGCTGTGGCAAGAAGGTTTGCTGTGTCTGTCAGCGTAGTGTCCAGAGCATGGAGGCGCTACCAGGAGACAGGCCAGTACATCAGGAGATGTGGAGGAGGCCGTAGGAGGGCAACAACCCAGCAGCAGGACCGCTACCTCCGCCTTTGTGCAAGGAGGAGCAGGAGGAGCACTCCAGAGCCCTGCAAAATGACCTCCAGCAGGCCACAAATGTGCATGTGTCTGCTCAAACGGTCAGAAACAGACTCCATGAGGGTGGTATGAGGGCCCGATGTCACAGGTGGGGGTTGTGCTTACAGCCCAACACCGTGCAGGACGTTTGGCATTTGCCAGAGAACACAGAGTCTGGAGACGCCGTGGAGAACGTTCTGCTACATCCTCCAGCATGACCGGTTTGGCGGTGGGTCAGTCATGGTGTGGGGTGGCATTTCTTTGGGGGGCCGCACAGCCCTCCATGTGCTCGCAGAGGTAGCCTGACTGCCATTAGGTACCGAGATGAGATCCTCAGACCCCTTGTGAGACCATATGCTGGTGCGGTTGGCCCTGGGTTCCTCCTAATGCAAGACAATGCTAGACCTCATGTGGCTGGAGTGTGTCAGCAGTTCCTGCAAGAGGAAGGCATTGATGCTATGGACTGGCCCGCCCGTTCCCCAGACCTGAATACAATTGAGCACATCTGGGACATGTCTCGCTCCATCCACCAACGCCACGTTGCACCACAGACTGTCCAGGAGTTGGCGGATGCTTATCCAGGTCTGAGAGGAGATCCCTCAGGAGACCATCCGCCACCTCATCAGGAGCATGCCCAGGCATTGTAGGGAGGTCATACAGGCACGTGGAGGCCACACACACTACTGAGCCTCATTTTGACTTGTTTTAAGGACATTACATTCAAAGTTGGATCAGCCTGTAGTGTGGTTTTCCACTTTAATTTTGAGTGTGACTCCAAATCCAGACCTCCATGGGTTGATACATTTGATTTCCATTGATCATTTTTGTGTGATTTTGTTGTCAGCACATTCAACTATGTAAAGAAAAAAGTATTTCATAAGAATATTTCATTCATTCAGATCTAGGATGTGTTATTTTAGTGTTCCCTTTATTTTTTTGAGCAGTGTATATAGGGTGCAGCCTCTAAGGTGCAGGGTTGAGTAACTGGTAGCCGGCTAGTGATGGCTATTTAACAGTCTGATGGCCTTGAGATTGAAAAACAGCTTCTGTCTCTCAGTCCCAGCTTTGTACTGTACCTGTACTGACCTTGCCTTCTGGATGATAGCGGGGTGAACAGGCCGTTGCTCAGGTGGTTGATGTCCTTGATCTTTTTGGCCTTCCTGTGACATCGGGGGCTGTAGGTGACCTGGAGGGCAGGCAGTGTGCCACGTTAGTGGTTTATGTCCTTATGGAAGTACTGTACATGAGATGTTACCTATACCTCATGTCATATGGACAAATTTGAACTCCTTGGCAGAAGAATTGGCCTCATCAACTCAAAGTATACATTCCAACAACTGTAGGTACAGTATCTATATAGCAGCAGTTACTGAATTCAGATGTTACAAATATATTACCACTCCTGCAAATAAAGTCCGGTGTCTAAATTGGCAATGATCGAGTGGTGTTTGTGCATCTAGCGTTGTGGTGTTAAGGAGCAGCATCTTGAGAGTTATTTAAACACTCAAAAATACCCATTTGCTTTGAAGGACAGCAGTAGGTGGAAGGAGCGTGTTTAATTTGATGCTTGGTTACTCTCTGCAAATCTCACAGGGATGGCTTCTGAAAGCTTTTTGCTTTTGTTCAAACTAATCTAAAAAGGAAAGGAAATGTAAATATGTCAATTTGACTGACATGTAACAGAGCAATATGTCATTTGAAGCAGAATTGCTCCACCGTGAATAAAAATGTGTCAAATTGTGATTTGCTGCCACATTTCAATTTGGTATCCCTGTTCTCTGATGTTTTAATGTGTTCTACAATACAGTTCAACATTCAAACATCACGCTATCAAACTTCCCAGCAGAATAAATTATTTGGCTTCTATAATTTTCCGCTCAGAGAGCTAAGACTTGGTGCTCAATGAGTAGTAGCTAATTCATTATCACAGCAGAATGAAAGTACAGTAATGGTCCCACTGAGAATAATTATTCTTAGAGCTTCATTTGCTGATATAGTGAATTAAATCTGCTCCAACACTTTCTTTTTCTACTTTTATATTAATCCTGTGAGCAAGTGTCCTTGCGACACTCATCGGCTTTGCAGGGGTGTATTGTCTGCACGTGTGGCATCATTGCGCCATTCACTCATTGTTGAAAAATAACAGGGAAGAGAAGGACAGAAGCCTATAGACAGCTAATTTCAACTCTCGCCCTCTCTGGAATACCATCAATACAATAGCTCCCTAGTTTGACTCAGGAAAATCTTTGAACAAGGTCAATATACATAGCCTATGTACCGCTGCATAGATCCATATCATTGAACACATACATTGGAGGCGACAAAACATGCCATTCCATTAGTTTAAGCGGAGGCCATGCTCCAATAATAGCTCAGCTGCAGCCACAGCTTTGGCTGTGCTAATAAGGCCCAGAAAGTCAGAAGCTCCACAGTGACATATTGAATCTAACCCATGACTTATGCACTGGTATAAAAAGTACCCAATTGTCATACTTGAGTAAAGGTAAAGATACAGTACCTTAATAAAAAAAATACTCAAGTAAAAGTGTAAGTCACCCAGTAAAATACTACGTAAGTCAAAGTATTTCATTTTAAATATACTTAAGTATCAAAGTAAATGTAATTGCAAAAATATACTTAAGTATCAAATGTAAAAGTATAAATCATTTCAAATTCCTTGTATTAAGCAAACCAGACAGCACTATTTTCTAGTAAGAAAAAGATGAGCTATATGGATAGCCAGGGGCACACTCCAACAATTTACAAAGCATGCGTTTAGTGAGACAGTCAGATCAGCGGGAGTAGGGATGACCATGGATGTTCTCTTGATAAGTGCATGAACTGGACCCTTGTCCTGTCCTGCATTTAAAATGTAACAAGTACTTTACAACACAGTACTTGTGTTCCGGTGTTATACTATTGTCTAAATACTGTAGTATTACTATATTTATTTACTATTCACTGTAGTGTTTCTGCAGACTTTACTATAGTGTTTTTGCTGATATGACTAGTATACTGCAGTATTGTTTTTATGAAAATTGCTAGTATACTGCATTATTTACTGTAGTGTTTTTGCAGACTAAGGGGTGCTTCTATACATTCCCTGCATGTCCTCCCCTAATAAGGGTTCCGAGGGAAACACTGACAAAACCTCTGGTTCCTATCCTGTCACTCAATATTCTTTTGTTACGATTGAGGTTTAGGGGAGAGTTCTGGTGATACCCATCTACTGTGGGACTCCAGTTAAAGAGCAGGGAGAGGCAGTAATGCAGTTCAGTTTGAGGCTTTATAGATTCAGGCACTGAGATGATACATGGAATGATTGACAGTTGAGACTTGTCTTGAGACTTGGTTGGCTTTGTATGGAGTATGGTTGATCTAAAAAGGAGAAACAGCAAGGTACAAATAACATGCCATAACAGCAATGAACATACATCATTAATTGTCCATTAATGTCAATAATCAATGACAATATGCAATAAGCATATACATTTGGGAAACTATGCATAAATATAGCAGCAGTAAACAATTAACTTCAGAAGGGGGTGCAGTGGCATGCTGCATGTTAGGCCGAAGTTATACAGTAGCAGGATAATTTAATCAATGGCTACATGCATAGCATAACAAACAATATAAAGCTAACAAAAGTAGCAAGCATAGCCATAAATCACGCCAAATTAGCATAACTAAAGGCAATGCACAAAATGTGCAAAAAACTTAAGCATGTGTCTATTAACACTACAAGTACCAAAGAGAACAGAACAGTCAATTGAAAATAACTGTTTGACTGAGCTGTTAGCATTTCGCTGCCATTAGTGGCCGATATCAACTATACAAAACAAACAATGGCGAGAGAGTCCTCTTTTATAAGATAAAAGGCTTGTACTCACATTTCGATGACACGTACTGGTTGTTCTTTGTGAGAGTTGTTTGTCGCGCTCAACTACTCAGCTCTGTCTGAGTGAAGGACCCGGATTGAAAAGAAGCACCTTCGAACATGCCCGTATAAATACCTTGCCATAGAGTTTTATAGAGTGCCCTCTGTCCTCCTGTGACTATAGAGATGGTTAAGGGCACACCTGCCACGAATGCCCTCCCCCACATTAATGTCACAGAGAAAGGAATTCTGTACAAAGATTAAAAACCAACCGGCAGTTCATTTTGGCTTTACCAGTATAAATAATCAACAATCACCAGACAACCAATAATACATATCCAGATAGTGGCTAGCTCGACTTTTTTATTTTTTTAACTATGCAATCATACAATCATAAATATGCAAAGTATTTTAAATTATCCTCTTTCATGAAATGATATGTGACTTGAAGTCCTAAGTGTTTATGATTGTCTGAGTAGAGCAAGGTGTTGTCTGGTCCCTTGCATTGCTTAGAACTGTTGACCCAACTCAATAGGTGGTCTGTCAAGAACCTGTGTCTTATGTTCTGGTCTGGTTGAGATGTTCCCCTCATTCAACAGTAACTCGTATAGTCTGGGAGTTGTGCCATTTTAGTTAAACCTAGTCGGCAGGTGTTACAACAATATACTAGTCATGTTGTCCACAAAGACACTTAAGTAAATACTACAGTATACTAGTCATGTCCGGAAAAGCACTATAGTAAATACTACTGTATACTACAGTCATGTCCTCAAAACACTACAGTGAATACTATAGTATACTAGTCATATCATAGTAAGCATTACACGATCGAGGGATACTACAGTGGGTAGTATAGAACTCTCCAGTATACTACAAAATTATATAGTTAGCGCTACACATTTGAGGGATACTACAGTGTGTTGCATAGAATTATATAGTATACTACAACATTCTAAAGTAAGCACTACATGACTACAGTGTGTTGTATAGTATTCTACAGTATACTACAACATTCTAAGGTAAGTACTACCAATGATCAAGGGATAGTACAGCGTGTAGTTTGGGATTCTACAGTATACTACAGTTTACTACAGAATTCTATAGTAAGTACTAAAGTATTCTATAGTAAACTGAAGTATTTTTTATGTGGGCGAGCGAGCGGTCTGATTAACATGCCACACTTCTCAGTGTATTACTGTAGCGACTCTACCATTGTGTCACTGACCTTGGCGCAGCAAAAAGACATGGGTCATCAACAAATTAAAGGAGCATTACATGGTGGACCCAATTCATTAGCCTATCCCCATCAACATTGTCTTGCATATTTAGGAGGCTTCCGGTTTTAAATTGCTTCATAAAATGAAGAAATGTTGTGTCTGACTATAAGCCTTAGGCCTAGCTTGATGACAGCTAGTGGGCGTGTTGCTAAAGTCACCAGTAACCACATTACCACTCATTTTTTGTGTAGATAGATATGGTAATATAGGCCTAGTTCCTTGTGATGTAAATAGAATAAACTGCCTATTCTCCACTAAAACAAAACTCAGCAGCTCATGCACTGTTAGACATGAAATTACCAATAAGGAAAACGTGCTGATGTACAGAATATCCAGTGGCCATTTTGAAACATTAGCTCCCCTGTAGTCATCTCGCTCAATTAATTTGTTTTCATGTAAGCCCAATGTTTGTTAATGTTGTGCTACTATAGCCACAAGGCTGCTGGAATTATTCTCCCTATGTTTAAGGAAAATGTGTACTGCCAGTGTACTGCCAGTCTCTCACACGAGATGAGAGTGGGCCTTGCTGCTGCTGATATTGAAGGTCTTCGTTGTGCTCTTAGCAGAAATGAGGCTATCACAGGAGACTGCACTTAGGCTCTGTTGCCAAATCAATAACATTGGACTGTCTACATCAGAGATGGGGAGATCTGGGCTCAGCCCACAGCTACAGTAGATGAACAGCAGTCTGAGAAATGAGCTGTCAGCATCTAAGCCATGCCTTTATGCGCCAAGGAATTCATCTGGTTCACTTAATGTATGTTCAACCATCTGGGACAATCTCACTACAACAGACGGTCATGATACAAGACTTGTCTCGGGGTGTGTGTGTGTGTGGGTAGGTGGGTGTGCATACAGCACAATATTTGCTCACAGATGATGAGTAAAACTCAGTCTACACTCAGTGTATGACTAATCTGGTGTATAGAAAACGTTGGTAATGCCAAAGCTACAGTATTGTGATGAAGTTCTTCCACTTTCAAGTTCTGCTTTCAAAACGTTGTTGATAAAATCTGTCTTGGAAAGCAGTGGGGTATTTTCTAAAACATGGCAGTGTGTTTGAACATTTTCATCCACAAATAATTGTTAGGTTTCTTGGGTCTTAGAAAGTGTTTGTTGTCTGGATACCTTTATTCTGTTGTGAGGGGCTACACATTCCCTCTCCACCTGTCAAAATACAAAGAGGAAATTACTTGTTTGTTTGTTCTTTTGCATTTCTATCAAACAAAAAGCATTCTTTCTTTGTCAGTCTGGGCAGACACTTTGATGGAGGCAATTTTCTGTTAAATGTTAATTGAGGCTAATGAAAGGAAAGTAACAAACAATCAATATAACTCCATAGGCACTCAGTGGTCCAGCAACATTCTTACTGTAGGTGATTCAGATGTCCACAATCACATTGGTCCTTGTCTAGTGTCATAAACCACGTTTCCATCCAGTTTTTATGTGAGTAAACTCATATTGTATAAAATAAATATATTTTATAAATGCCGACACATTTGTTTGTTGGACATGGTGGGATCTTTTTGTGTCAGTCAAATTAAGTATACAAGAAATGGCGGTGGAAACGCCGCTATGCGCAAATATTGATATAATAACCATCATATTGAAGTAGACTTGGAGTCACGCGATGATGTTGTGTGTGGTCCTCCCACTATGACTCGGGAAACAATACAGTTTAGTAGGCCACAGATTTACATTTACATTTAAGTCATTTAGCAGACGCTCTTATCCAGATGAAATATCTTATGAACTTCACAGGGTGGTGAAAGTGCACGGCGATTTTGGTACTCCTTTCCAATAAATATCGAGGGTCTTATTCTGGTGACATGATGATCGATGCTTGACTGCCTTTTTTTTTTTTCAATTTAAAGTTTTATTAAGTTTTCAAACAACCAACCAAACACATTCCACATTCACAGATGTGACAGACTTAAAAAAAAAAGAAAAAATTATAATAATAATAAAAGAAATGTTATATATAGGTATATACTATACATATATACCATACCTCCATATACATACATAACATACACACATACACAGCGGCTGCAGGGCCATGAGAGAAAAAAAAAAAAGAAAAAAAAAAAGAAAAAAAGAGAAAAGAAGAGAAAAAAAAAAAAAAAGAAAAAAAAAAAAAGAAAAAAAAAAGTAGGTCAAAGAAAAAGAAAAAAGAGAAAAAAAAAAAAAAAAAAAAAAAAAAAACAAAAAGAAAAAAAAAAAAAAAAAAAAAAAAAAAAAAAAAAAAAAAAGAATAAAATAAACAAAAACATATATAAAAAATAAAATACACAACATACACACAACACAAAAAATAATTATAACAAAATTTAAAATGTAGAACTTGCAGCAGCACTATCAAGGTTCTTATTTGCTATTTCCAGCCTTAGCTGAGATGACGAGCCAATGATTAGTTTTTAGATTTTACAGCACCTTACACAAACACGCATCTGCTCACCTCCCCGATCCCCATTCACTCTGTCCAATTTGAGATATAGTGGAGTAGTGGAGACCAGAGTCTATCAAACTTGGGCTGTCTCTTGTGGAGGTCATAAGTGAGCTTTTCAAAGGGAGAAACAACAATCTGGTCAATCACATTTTAAATGTAGGAGAGGTACTAGAGGCCCACAATAGAAGGATACATTTCTTAGCAAAGTATGTAATGGTCATGAGCAAATTTTCTCTGTCAGGATCAAGAACAAAGTCCTGCTGGGCATTAAGAAGTAGAGACACGGGGTCATATCAACTGTACATCTAGTATTTTCTGTGCAGCAGTATGTATAGTTGCCAAATCTGGCAATCTCTCTACAGCTCCAAAATACATGCATATAGGTTCCACTTTCAGAGGTACTTCTTTTACAGTTAGGAGAAATGTCTGTTTTATTTTTGGAGTCTCAAGGGTGTAATAAATTTGTACAAATTTGTAATTCGATTCTTTCATTTTTACATTAGTAGAGGAGCAGTATACCCTGTCGCAAACCTCCGCCCATAACTCATCACTGATAGTCAGACCAAGGTCCTTTTCCCAGATTATTTTCAAAGGAGTAAAGGAGGAGCCTCCTTTCTCAGAAAGGAGTCTATAGATATAGGATATTTTGCCTTTAATGGATTGTGCTGTGACAAGAAGGGTTTCAACTTCGTTCAATGAGTTCTAAACCTCCTCTTGGAAGTAAATGAGGAGATGACATGTCTAATTTGAAGATATTTAAAAAAAAATGGGATCTTGGCACATTGAATTCACTGCAGAGTCTTGAAAGGATTTCAGTGTAGTGGTCTTCTGATGAAATAGGTCTGAAAAGGTCCTGATTCCTAGAGTATGCCAAAGATTAAAGTTGGCATCCCTCAGGGCTTTTGGCAAGTCTGGGTTGCCTACTATAGGCGAGTGAGAGCATATTTGGGAGGAGATGCCCAGGTATTTCTTACAGTCCCTCCACGCTAGTAGGGTGCTGTAATCACAAATGTTTTGGCTATGTTGCCCACTTCACTAAAGTTATTAATGAATATAGTTTGAGCTTAGTGGCAATGAACCACAGGATTGGGCTTCTATCTGGATCCATGTTGACTCTTGTCTGTTTGTGATCCATGTTAGCATGTTGCGGATTTGGGCAGACCAGTAGTACAATTGAAGGGAGGGAAGGGCAAGACCGCCCTTAGATTCAGGTTTCGATAGAGTGGAGAGCTTGATCCTAGGTTTTTTATTGCCCCATATAAATTTGGTGATGCTTTGGTTAATTGTTTT
The DNA here is from genome assembly GCF_002910315.2 of Salvelinus sp. IW2-2015. Taxonomy (NCBI): domain Eukaryota; kingdom Metazoa; phylum Chordata; class Actinopteri; order Salmoniformes; family Salmonidae; genus Salvelinus; species Salvelinus sp. IW2-2015. The sequence continues at coordinate 23,085,490 of NC_036871.1, forward strand.
GAAAAAGGAAGCTGGGAGATCGCATGGGAGCATCTGAAATAAATAGTTCAGTCTAGGAGGATGTTCATACGGATTACATTAATTCTTCCTACTAAGCTATTGGGAGGGAGATCCAGTTTGGAGGTTGTTTTTGATTCGATCCAGGAGTGGAAGATAATTCTCCTTGAAAAGCCTATTCAGATCTGGTGTTAGAATATCCCAAGGTATTGAAACCCCTGTGTCTTCCATTGGAATGGGCATAGTGTCTTCATAGAACTGGTGAGTGTAAATATTGAGAGGGCAGACAGTGGATTTGTTAAAATTAATCTTAAACCTGAAAACGGTGCATACTGAGCAATTGTGTCTAAAATGGGAGGAAGGGTATTTCTCAGGGTTGGAATATGTAGAGCAAGACATCATCCGCGTAAAGCGAAATTCTGTGCTGCAGGCCGCCTGCAGGAACACCTGTAATACTTGGATTGCTCCTTATCAACTCTGCCAGAGGCTCCGCCCCCAACAAGTAGAAGGCAGGGGGATAGCGAGCACCCTTGTCTTGTGCCCCGTCCCAAAGGGAATCTGTCAGAGTTCAGTCGTTTAGTAGTCACCATGGCATTTGGATGAGAGTATAGTGATTTGATCCATTTAATAAAGTTTGGGCCCATATTGAACTTTTCTAAGACTGAGAACACAAAAAGCTCCACTCCATCCTGTCGATTGCCTTCTCAGCATCCAGTGAAGCCAGCAGGACAGGGGTCTTCTGTGCGTTTACTTGATCAATAATATCAAAAAGACGGCGAATGTTATCAGAAGAGTATCTGTCTCTAATAAATCCAGTTTGGTCCGCTTTTATTATTTTGGGAAGAAGAGTGTTTAGTCTTTTGGCCAGCAATTTGGTAATTAATTTTGTAGTCGAAATCCACAAGCTTATGGGCCGGAAGGAGGAAGCAGGATAGGGGGTCCTTGTCTTTTATGAGCAACACTGTAATGCGAGCTGTGGCGCATTGAGTCTGGGAGAACTCCGTTTTTACAAAAATCCTCCAGCATTGGCATGAAAATAGGGCTAAGCTGGGGCCAAAAAGCTTTGTAGAACTCTCTGGGGAATCCATCTGGGCCTGGGGACTTTGTTGGGTGGGCATGGAGGTAATTGCCTCCAGGATCTCCTCAGGAGTGAAGGGGGAGTTGAGATCTTCTTGGTCGATCTCTGATAGTTTAGAGGTAGCGAGATTCCCTCTAGGAAGGAGTGGAGTTTGCTATCCGTGTGTTTTCTCTCAGAGGTATATAGTTTGGCAGTAAAAAATCATGAAAAGTTTAAATTGATCTTTTTTGGGTTCATATGTGACTCGTCCTCTGCTGTTCTGGATAGCCATAATTGTACGCTCTGACTGCTCTTTTTTTGATTGATAAGCAAGCAATCTACTAGGCCTATTGCTATACTCATGGTATTTCTGTTTAGTAAGAAAACTTTTTTTAATCTCCCGAGTATAGCTCCAAATTCAGTTTGGCTTTGGCTGCTTTAAGTTGACTCCAGGAGGTGCTGTCTGTGGATTGTTTATGTACTTTTTCACAGCGTTCCAGCTCCCTCTCCAGATCTAGCCTGTGTGCTTCCATTGCTTTTTTCTTAGAGGAAGCATATGCAATTAGATGACCTCTTAGTGTGGCTTTAGCAGCGTCCCACATTGTGGCCGGAGAAACAGGAGATCTTTGTTGTCTTGTGTTGTAGTTGTCTATCCATGTAGTTACCATGTATGGAATGCTTCGTTTGATAGCATGGAGGTGTTGAATTTCCAGCTCTTTGACCTCGCGGATGTTTTTGCAGAGGTCAAAGCGGAGGTGGACAAAGGCGTGATCCGAAAGCGCTATGGGTCCGATTCTACACGTGGCTGGAATTTATTAAACTCTTTGGGATAAAAATGTAATCTATACGGGAGTAGGTGTATGGACATTAGAGTAGTATGTATGTCCATAGATGAGCTATTAGTCTCTCTCCAGATATCTATCAGTCCCATCTCTTTAGTAAGAGAGTTATCTTTGCAGTACTAGGATTTTGTGGTGGGGACTTGAGATGATTTGTCTAGGGTTGGGTTCAGGGTACAATTAAAATCTGCCGGCAAACACTCCAAAGGAACACAATGCTCATTGAACCAGGGTTATCATTTTCGACATAAAAGCAGGAGTATCTGTGTTAGGGGCGTAATTGTTTAAGAGAGTAATTGGTTGGCCCATACAGTGACCAGTTATCAAAATAAATCTCCCCTCCGGATCAGATATGTTTTTGTCAATTATGAATGGAACATTCTATGGATAAGTATGGCTGTGCCTCTACTGTTGGATTTGAAAGATGAGAAATACACCTGTCCCACCCAAGCTCTGCGGAGTTTGGCATGTTCAGCATCACAGAGGTGTGTCTCTTGCAATAGCGCGATGTCTGCTTTTTCCTTTTTTAAGACACATAGTATTTTTTCCGTTTTTATTGCATGACCTAGACCATGGCAGTTCCATGTCAATGATTTAAGGTACTAGTCATCGTCATCGAACAGTAATCGAACTTTAGTGCAGTCATCTCTGGGTAAAGGTGGATAGTAGTTACAGCTGCGTTCACATAAAAGGAAAATAAATGGTTACATAAAATAACAGTCTCTGAACACCCCAGCGAGTTCCCACACTCGACATATCCGTTGGATCTATTTACCACTCTCCCGCTCAGTCACAATTCTGTGTTCCAACAACAACAACAACAAAAAACGGGAACAGTTAGCAACGCACAACGTCTCCCCCTCCCCACCAAAAGAAATGCCTCATCCTCTCCGCCCCGCATTGGGTAAATGACAACGTAGCCCCGCGTCCAGACCACATTAAAAATGGGAGAAAATAAAATCAATAGCCCAGCCTACATATAGTAGGCCTAGGTTATAATATGGAGCCTATCCTCTCAGCTAAAGGAAATAAATATAGATTAGACGGCTATAATGACATTTAGCAGGGCGGGTGGGTCTTTGGATATCGGCTATATGTTGTCTTACCTCCTTTAAGTAATAATAGTAATCGCATTTAGTCATTGGTCCATTCTCATTGACCGGGGTTGTCTTTCAAAAAACGTTTTGCCTCTTCGGGAGTTTTGAAGTGTCGCAGGGCTCCTTGGTAAAGAATCCTGAGCTCGTTTGGGTATTTGAATCCCCTAAAGATGCCTCGGTCAATGGAGTATTTCTTCATCTGTCAAATTCTCGGCGCTTTCGGCGTATTCCAGCTGACAGGTCCTGTAGTAAGATGAGTTTGGCGTTTCCCACTGTAATGGTGTTGGTTTTCGCCGCCTGTAGGACTCGTTCCTTGTCGGTGAATCTCAAGAAACGTATGGTGATTGGGGGCGGTGGTTGTCTGGCTGCTGGTGGGGGCCTCAGTGCTCGGTGAGCTCTCTCGAGTTCTATGGGTCTGTCGGTGGACAGGTGGAGCCACTCGGGAAGTTTGTCTTGCAGTGCAGGATCAGTGGCATGTTTCCCTCTTCTTTTTCGCCCAGATTTAATAGAACACAATTATTCCTTCGCCCCCTGTTTTCCAGGTCCTCTGTTTTCTCTTCAGCTGCTCTATTTTTTTTTTAGCATATGCTATTGTTTCCATGGCGTCTGTCAATAGTTTTCCGTGGATAGGATTCGCCCCTCTGCCTCGTCCAGGCGCCCCGCGTTTATGGTTATCTTGTTGTTTATGTCAGGCAAAGCATTTTCCAGGATTGTCACTTGCCCCTCTCGCACTGAGCTGAGCGTTAATGGCATCTAGTTTAGTGGTGTGAGTTTCTGTACGTTGGGATCTCAGCTCAGAAAAGATGTCTTCGACAGAGTGCGAGGTTGGCCTTCGTTGGGCCTCGGGGGGGAACGGGTCCTCTTGCTCCTGGCTAATGGCGCTAGCTTTTTCTGAAGCTAGCTGCTTCTTGGAGGCTTTTTCCGTCGCTAGTGCTCGAGTCCGGGTAAAAATGTCACCTGTAGTGTCGCCTTTTGTAGCCGCCATGACTTTTTGACTAAAGCTAAATGAGTTTAAACTTGAAGTGGAGGTAAGATTAGGAATTGGAAACTACTTGTGCGGAGCTCCTAGTTCATGCGGCCATCTCGTTCAGGGGTCACGTGATCCCCCGCTTGACTGCCTTTTGACAAATAAAAATATTCTCATCATGTAGACTACCCTACTCGCACAGCCTACCCGCACTGTATCTGCTATACACGCACTGTATCTGCTATACCCGCACTGTATCTGCTATACACGCACTGTATCAGCTATACACGCACTGTATCTGCTATACACGCACTGTATCTGCTGGCTAGAGTGCACACGCCTAAACCAGACACATCTGCTGTAAACGCAACAGTTTTTGTGACTGAGAGGGACCGCATTTCAGCCGTGTGTAATTTCCATGCAATGGAAACATATTGAACTTTAGATTTTTATTTGGTATATGAAAAATTAAGCGAAAAAGTAAATTTTGTATGCACTACATCACGCAAAGCCTTTTATCCAAGTCAATTTAATATTGACACTATTCTCGCATTATTTACCAAGCAGTTGGTTTGGTGTTTAGGGAACCCTCAGGAATGTAGACAGCGGAGTTATACAGATAGTTTTTCTATAACAAATTTGGTAGGAGGTAGCTACATCGCTAAAATCTGAATCTACATGTCATAGTTTGTTAGTGAATGAGCAGTGTAACCTTTCCTTAAGTCTATAACGTTGCTTTTGAAGTCTATAAAATGTATCTGGCTTATGGCTACAGATTCAAGAGTGATAATTAACTTTTGGAAATTATGTTGACCTCTGCAGCTCCAATTAAACATGAGTGCATGGTGCATGTTGATTTGGAGGCCTGTAGTTAATGAGATTGTAGAGAGTGTGCAGTGAGTTTTGAAATGCAGCCCCGAATTCTAACCGTTGACCTCTGTAGCCAAGCAAGATTGAGCCATTAGCAAAAGTTACGCTAGGAGTCTGTTAGTCTCTTAGACAATAAGATGGCGCCTGAGAAGAAGGCAGACGTTTTACGTGCCCCCAACAGATTGTGTTTTTTGTTTGTTTATTTGCATTGTTTAAAAAAATATATATTWAATTTTTTATTTTATGGAATATCCGAAACATACAATATACTTGCGGTGAAGCCGATCAACAACTACACCATACCAGTCATCCAACAGACTCCCATTCAGAGCGACACACAGAAGCATCCAGGGTCAATGCCCTGGTCAAGGGCACGTTGACAGATCTCCCACCAGGCCAAAAAACGTGAACCCGAACCCTCCAAGATCCCCCCACAGTTCCCCAATAGCTGTCCCTCAACCATTTGAGACCCCTCCCACAGTCCCCCCAAGAAGAAAAATTTAAATAAAAAATAAAATGAATTCCATTCCCCACCCCCAAGAACACCCAATGCACCAACAACCAACAGAATGAACTAAAGAGAAAAAAAGAAAAAGACAGAAGAAAGCAGCAAACAACAATGGACTTTTTTTTATTTTTTTAAAGGACATCAAGGACAACTAACATCATAACAGCAATGCCAATTGTATATGTTTGTGTGCATGTCCGGCACTATTACATGTATGTGTGTGTTCCTGTATGCGTTTATTAGAATGATAGTGTGTATATATGCACATGTTCAAACACCTGCACGGCATCAGCCTCAGGCAAACCGGCATTAGCTGTAAAAACACTGCCCATCAGTGTCATTCAAACTTACTTTTAAATCTGTTTTACTGTGACTTTATTTTTTACTTTTATCTTTGACCATCATCTCCCGCACAGCAACTCCACTCCCACTTGTCTCCAATTCCACATCCCAACCCTCAGCTTCCCTCAGCCTGTCACGCCCTGACCATAGAGAGCTGTTTATTCTCTGTTGGTTGGGGCATGATAGTGACTTGGGTGGGTCATCTAGGTGTTTAATGGTTTATGTTGGCCTGGTATGGTTTCCAATCAGAGACAGCTGTTTATCGTTGTCTCTGATTGGGGATCATATTTAGGCAGCCATTTCCCCTTTGTGTTTCGTGGGATCTTGTCTACAGATAGTTGCCTGGGTGCACACCAGTAGCTTCACGTTTCGTTCAGTATTTTGTTGTTTTTGTTCGGTGTTCATTTAAATAAAATAAATGTACGCCTACCACGCTGCACCTTGGTCCAATCCTTACGACGATCGTGACACAGCCCATCCCACCTATCTCTGCTGGCTACCCTCTTCGGATTTCTACGTAACATATCTTTCAACTATGCTGTGATGTTTAACGTACAATTTCAATCTATCTAGATAGATTGAAATTGTACGTTAAACATCACAGAATCCACAGATTGTGAGTTGAAGATAAATACTTTTACTTAGAGTATTAGAATATTAGTAATTGACTGACCCGGTCTCTCGAGATTTTATAACAGTACTATTTCTAGGGTCAATTTTAGATCAATGCTATGCATTTTCAGCCATTCCTGAACCTGAGATCTTCATTCGGTGGGAGAGGATAAGATGGAAAGGAGAACATCTGCCTAAAATATTTAGCTTCCTCTTTTAAAATATAATTTGGAGAATCATTGATGAATCCGTCTACAGTGAAGAGTTTCTGCAAATGCTTTTGTTATCGTTCCTGTATTGGAGATTCAGGAAGAATTTTGTGCATTTTTCTCCATATTCCATCCAGTTTGATTTATTTTTGTAATAGATTACATTAGATCATTCTTGAATAAGTTCCTCAAGTTCTTTTTGTTTTTCCTCTAACTTATTTTGCATCTCTGTAGTATCGTTTTTATTGCTATCTACCTGTACTATTAGTTCATGGATTTCCCTTGTTAGTCTTGTCTATTTAGCCAGAAACTGCTTTTTTATTATTGATGAATATTGAATTGAATGGCCTCTGAAGGTACATTTAAAGGTATCCCAAACAATAAGGGGATTTCCTGAACCTATATTATACTGGAAAAATTCAGTTATAAATTATTTTGTCTTAGTTAAAAATAAGTTGTCCTCCAGTAAACTTTGATAAAATGTCCAATATCGCCGTCCACTTGGAAACTCTATAAGAGTTATGTGAATGCCAATTAGATGATGATCCGATCGCATTCTGTCTCCTATTAAAACTTTTTAAACATTTGATGCAAGAGAGAAGAGGCACGAAGGTAGTCAAGACGACTAGCTTGATTAAGTCTCCTCCATGTATATCTCACTAGGTTGGGGTTTTTTAGTCTCCAAATATCCACTATTTCTAATGTGTCCATAATATTTGTGAATTCCTTAAGGGCACTGTGATGATAGTTTGTAAAGTGATTACCTTTACTGTCCATTGAGGTACTTAACACTGTGTTATAGTCTCCTACCATAATGATATGATAATTTGTTGCCTGTAAGTTCAGTAAACTTGTATAAATGTTTTAGAAGAAGTATGGATCATCCTGATTTGGACCATATAGATTAATGAGCCAAATCTTTTTTTTGTTCACTTTCATATTCAAAAAGATCCTTACGAATCATTCCTGACTATTTGCACATTCAGATCGAAATTATTGTTAATTAATATCATCACACATTAATCACCCCATTCCTTTTTCCACGTAACTTCATCTAAGGATGTAGAGTGAGTTTCATGAAAACAGTATGTTAAATTCCTTTTCTTTTAGCCACGTAAAGACTGATCTTTTTTAATAATCCGCTAAACCGTTACAATTATAACTGGCTATACTTATTTGACCCCTTACCATAACTAGATACTATTCTCAGTCTAAATTGACCATAATTAGTGCTTGTAAAGTTACTGCCATCAGAGGTATTATGACGGTCAAAATTAGAGCTTTCAAATGTCTGATTTAAAATTCAAGAAATAGGTTTGAGCAATATTTGTTTTATTCACTTGCCTGTTTGCCTGTGAGCCAATACCACAGATGTTAGAACATTGAGACAAGATATTATGTGTGTAGTAAATCTGAGTAGGTTGATGAGTATGATATTGGATGTGATTTAGTGAGAGTGTGTACGATGTCTGTATAAGAGTAAGACTATAATGTGTGCTGTCCAAATAAATAATTACTCTGCCAATTTGCATGGTTGAGTGTCTATGTGTGTAACATGTAGTGCGTATAGCCTTAATATTCATGATGATAATTGTAATCCATATCGTATCACCGTCATAGTTGCATCATAATTACCTTTAACATCATTGAAAAACACATCCCAGCATTTCCATAGCAATTGCCGTTTCACATGATCATGAAAGAGACCTTGCATTACTCTAGAGACGGCTTCACTACAGTACAAATGTATTCCGTACAATATGTTATTATTCCCCAATGCCACTATTCTGATATCTTCCCCTTGCTTGTTTAAACATATATAAACTTGTAGACAAATACATAAAAAAGATAGACAAACAAGAAACATATTAAATTATAAAACAGTTCTCGACAATAGAGAGAGAGTGAGAGAAGAGAAGAGAAAAGAGAGAAAGAGAGAGTGAGAGAAGATTACGAGATCAGGTGTGTGTGTGTATGTATAAGTCCATATGTGTAAGCGAGCATGTAATTGTGTACGTGTGTGTTCATATCCACTTCATAGTGTTCAGATATTTTTATAGTTCCCATACTTTCTTTTTTTTGTAACCTGAAGTCCCTGTAGAATTTAGTACAGCGATGGTGTTATGTAGCTGTCTCAGAATAGCTATCCATCTATAATGAGTTTGTCCACATTGAGAAAGGCACACTTAACCTTTTCCCTCTGTTGCCTTTGTACCGGACACAGTCTCCTATGATGTTCGTTTATCTCCCTTGGAAATTGGTGATTGAGACCGAATTTGGTCCCTTCCTTTAAGCTCCCTTCCCCTGCTTTTGATCAGCTCCTTTTGTTGGTAGTGTTCAAATTTTGCGATGATCGGTTGGGGACCCTTGGTCTTGTCGCTCCGAACTCCAAGTGTGTGTACTCAGTAGAAAGCCACCTTGTTTACAGTCTCTATACGAAGTTTCAAGGCGGATTGCATGAATTCTCTGATCGCGCCCTCTGTATTATTGGATGCGTCCTCAGGAATCACAGAAGAAAAAAAAAATCACGCATGCTACGACTTTGTATGTCTAGTAGCGACTTCTTAAAGTCCTGTTTTTCTTGAGTATACAATCCATGTTGGAATCGTTGATTTTTACCTTGGCTGTGAGTGCCTTGTTCTCTGCTTGGAGAATGAGAATTTCACTCTGGCTAAACTCAAAACTCCCCCTCAGCCCTGCTACCTCCTCACACAACCTTTCCAGTGTTGCATCGATTCCAGCCAGAGCACTAGCCTCTACTTCAACGGTAAGTAAATTGTCCGTGTCTGTAGATTAATCTGTTTATCTTTTTTGTGGGGGTTAAAGTTATTTTGTGAGGTAGTCGGATCTTTCCATGATGGGAGTATGTTGTTCCCCCATAGCGTAAAGCGGTTGGTACTCGTCGATTTCCGATTTCCGGATCTCCTTAGTATCCAGGTTGTCTCTTTACTGCAACCAGTTGTTTTACGAAAAGATAACAATGAGTCTTTCTCACGATGACGACAGGTGTCTGTAGTACAGCCAGCTAGCACTCCCGGAATCCACGCAAAAAATGGAACACAAACTTGCAGTCCCAGACGTAAAGGATAACCGCGTCGTGGAATCCTTAGCAACAAAAATCAATTTAATGAAAAATATTTAATATTAACAACAAACCAAGTGTAGACAGTACAATGTTCTGTTGCATGCTCTGATTATGTATGCTGCGTGATGATGTCATCTTGTGTTTCTTGGCCCACTTTATTTGCGTTGTTTGTAACTTATTTTTTTACTTATTTTGTACATAATGTTGCCGCTACCGTCTCTTATGACCAAAAATAACTTCTGGACATCAGGACTGCGATTACTCACCACGGACTGGCAGAATCCTTTTTTTCCTTTAACAAGTCTGACGAGGCCGACACGAACGATATACTGCTTTCTTGGGAACAGCCCCAGATCCCCGTGATTTGCGTGAAGTTGGGGCAGAGAAAAAGGCGGGCTGCCTTCTGAGAACTCGTAGGCGATTGAATAAATCCCCACTTCCTTCCATTCTGCTAGCAAACGTGCAATCTTTGGACAATAAAATAGATGACCTACGCGGAAGATTAAACTACCAACGGGACATTCAAAACTGTAATATATTATGCTTCAAGGAGACGTGGCTGAATGACGACACTATCAACATTAAGCTGGCTGGCTGGTTATACGCTGCACCGGCAGGATAGAACAGCGGCGTCTGGTAAGACAAGGGGCGGCGGGCTATGTATTTTTGTAAATAACAGCTGGTGCACGATATCTAAGGAAGTCTCGAGCTATTGCTCGCCTGAGGTAGAGTATCTCATGATAAACTATAGACCACACTGTCACGGCCGTTGAAAGAACTGGACCAAGGTGCAGCGTGGTGAGCGTACATTTTCTTTATTATTATGAAAAGACGCCGAACAAAACAATAAACACTACAAAACAAACCGTGAAGCTAAAGGCTAAGTGCCATAAACAAAGTCAACCTCCCACACAGACAGGTGGGAAAAAGGGCTAGCTAAGTATGGTTCTCAATCAGAGACAACGATAGACAGCTGTCCCTGATTGAGAACCCTACCCGGCCAAAACATAGAAATACAAATAATAGAACATAGAATACCCACCCCAACTCACACCCTGACCAAACCAAAATAGAGACATAAAACGGTTCTCTAAGGTCAGGGAGTGACACACACTACCTACCTAGAGAGTTTTCATCTGTATTTTTCGTAGCTGTTTACATACCACCACAGTCAGAGGCTGGCACTAAGACAGTATTGAATGAGCTGTACTCTGCCATAAGCAAACAAGAAAACCCTCACCCAGAGGCGGCGCTCCTAGTAGCCGGGGACTTTAATGCAGGGAAACTTAAATCCGTTTTACCAAATTTCTATCAGCATGTTAAATGTGGAACCAGAGGGAAAAAACTGTACCACATTTACCTCACTTACAGAGACGCATACAAAGCTCTCCCTCGCCCTCCATTTGGCAAATCTGACCACAATTATATCCTCCTGATTCCTGCTTTCAAGCTAAAATTAAAGTAGGAAGCACCAGTGACTAGGTCAATAAAAAAGTGGTTAGATAAGCAGATGCTAAGCTACAGGACTGTTTTGTTGGCACAGCCTGGAATATGTTCCGGGATTCTTCCGATGGCATTGAGGAGTACACCACATCAGTCACTGGCTTCATCAATAAGTGCATTGATGACGTCGTCCCCACAGTGACTGTATGTACATACCCCAACCAGAAGCCATGGATTACAGGCAACATCCACACTGAGCTAAAGGCTAGAGCTGCCACTTTCAAGGAGCGGGACTCTAACCCGGAAGCTTATAAGAAATCCTGCTATGCCTTCTGACAAACCATCAAACAGGCAAAGCGTCAATACAGGACTAAGATCGAATCGTACTACACCGGCTTTGATGCTCGTCGGATGTGGCAGGGCTTGCAAACCATTACAGACTACAAAGGGAAGCACAGCCGAGAGCTGCCCAGTGACACGAGCCTACCAGACGAGCTAAACTACTTCTATGCTCGCTTCGAGGCAAATAACACTGAAACATGCATGAGAGCACCAGCTGTTCTGGAAGACTGTGTGATCACGCTATCCGCAGCCGATGTGAGTAAGACCTTTAAACAGGTCAAAATTCACAAGGCTGCAGGGCCAGACGGATTACCAGGACGTGTACTGCGAGCATGCGCTAACCAACTGACAAGTGTCTTCGTTGACATGTTCAACCTGTCCCTGACTGAGTCTGTAATACCTACATGTTTCAAGCAGACCACCATAGTCCCTGTGCCCATGAACACTAAAGCGACCCTCCTAAATGACTACCGACCCATAGCACTCACGTCTGTAGCAATGAAGTGCCTCGAAAGAATGGTCATGGTTCACATCAACATCATTATCCCAGAAACCCTAGACCCACTTCAATTTACATAGCGCCCCAACAGATCCACAGATGATGCAATCTCTATTGCACTCCACACTGCCCTTTCCCACCTGGACAAAATAAACAGCTATACGAGAATGCTATTCATTGACTACAGCTCAGCGAACAACACCATAGTGCCCTCAAAACTCATCAATAAGCTAAGGACCCTGAGACTAAACACCCCCCTCTGCAACTGGATCCTGGACTTCCTGACAGGCCGCCCCCAGGTGGTAAGGGTAGGTAACAACACATCCGCCACGCTGATCCTCAACACGGGAGCCCCTCAGGGGTGCGTGTTCAGTCCCCTCCTGTACTCACTGTTCACTCATGACTCCACGGCCAGGCACGACTCCAACACCATCATTAAGTTTTCCGATGACACAATAGTGGTAGGCCTGATCACCGACAACGACGATACAGCCTTTAGGGACAGCCTATATTAGAGACCTGGCCGTGTGGTGTCAGGACAACGACCTCTCCCTCAACGTGATCAAGACAAAGGAGATGATTGTGGACTGCAGGAAAAAGAGGACCGAGCATGCCCCCATTCTTATCAATGGGGCTGCAGTGTAGCAGGTTGAGAGCTTTAAGTTGGTGTCCACATCTCCAACAAACTAACATGGTTCAAGCACACCAAGTCAGTCGTGAAGAGGGGGCAACAAAACCTATTCCCCCTCAAGAGACTGAAAAGATTTGGCATAGGTCCTCAGATCCTCAAACGGTTCTACAGCTGCACCATCGAGAGCATCCTGACTGATTGCATCACTGCCTGGTATGGCAACTGCTCGGCCTCCGACCGCAAGGCATTACAGAGGGTAGTGCGTACGTGTTAGGAATTTTATGAATAATAACTAAAACTATGTCTACATTTTTATAAAACTATAACTAATTGAACTCTGCACGGTATTATTATTATATCTGATTAATAATGTTAATTCATAAGGAAGGGATTAGGTAGTATGAACAATGAGGATAAAAACACCATTCCAACTTAGTTGGAGAGATTTGTGCTGTGGGTTATAAAGTAAGCAAAAAGGGTCGTTAAACTATGGTTGAACTGACCCAACTTAGCCCTGAGATGTTTAGATAAGGCAGTGAGTAACTTTTTAGGTCTTCCATTATCTTGAGTTGTCTGCTAAAGTGGTAATAAATTATAGTGAGCCTTCAGGAGAATAAATGATATTGTGTGTCATGTGTGTGCGCTGGGGAGTTGGAATGAACTTTTGAACCTGTTTTATCTTGGTCAAGAGGAGGAGATTTATTCTGTAACCAATGACGTCATATCTTGTATATAAACTGTTGTTCATGGTTAAATGGGAGCGTGCTCCGAGAATAAATACTATTATCTAATTTTAATAAGACTGTATCCTGTCTATTTTATGATAATAGGTATCTTACAAATTCTTATAAATAGACAGATTGATTTTAATTAATGAGTACATAAAGGAATTATGAAATTCCCCAGTACATCACTGGGGCCAAGCTTCCTGCCATCCAGGACCTCTATTCCAGGCGGTGTCAGAGGAAGGCCTTAAACATTTTCAAAGACTCCAGCCACCATAGTCACAGACTGTTCTCTCTGCTACCGCAGGGCAAGTGGTACCGGAGCGCCACGTCCAGGTGCAAGAGGATTCTAAACAGCTTCTAACCCCAAGCCATAAGACTCCTGAACACCTAATCAATTTGCTACCCAGACTATTGCCTTGCCCCATCTAGATGTGTATAAGACACCGCTGCTACTCTCTGTTGTTATCATCTATGCATAGTCACTTTAATAACTCTACCTACATGTACATATCACCTCAACTAACCGGTGCCCCGCACACATTGCCTCTGTACCGGTAACCCCTGTATATAGTCTCGCTATTGTTATTTTACTGCTGCTCTTTAATTACTTGTTACTGTTATTTCTTATTCTTATCCGTATTTTTTTAAACTGCATTGTTGGTTAGGGGCTCGTAAGTAAGCATTTCACTTTAATGTCTACAGCTTTTGTATTCGGCGCATGTGACTAATAACATTTGATTTGATTTTGATTTGATCTTTGGAAAGTTATTCATCAAGATTGAGTGTGTCTACCAGGAACATGACAGGCTGAACGTTTGATTTATTTTTCAAAGCTATTCATGTATTGCTATTGATGTGTTCAATAATAACCAAACCAGACAGAAATTGGCCTTGCCAGTATTCATATTGTACTTATATTGAATGGCCTTTGCTTCCAGTCATTACCACCACGGGCCTGCTATAGAAAAGGATGTGAATGGTAAGAGACGTCACATGTGCTATTCTCTCCAAAAACCTGTCTATGGTAAGGAGCAGTAACGTAAAATACAATTGTAAGGAAGAAAAGAAAACTTAATCAAATACATTGTTAAAACACACTGAAGTGTCATTTTATGGGACGATGACTCATTCCTCCATTGTCTGTATCTTGTGTATTGTGTTGCCCTCCAGGGAAATGTGATGAAGTGTTGGCCACACCACTCTCTCACACAGCTTTTACCAGCTCCTCAGTGTACTCCGGTGGATATGGGGCTGGATACGCAAAGCTCAACAGGAGAGGAGGTATTAACTAAAAGAATTCAGAATGAAAGCTTAACATCGAAATATTTTTATTTTATGATTATTTTAAGCTGCAGTCTCATTCATTTCACTCACATATGTTTTGCCACATAGAAGCAGAGGATACTAACGGTTGCTGGTTTGATTGTTTCTCTCATCTCCAGGTGCTGGAGGCTGGTCTCCGGGGGACACTGACCGTTACCAGTGGCTGCAGGTGGACCTGGGCACTAGGAAGCAAGTCACCTTCATTGCCACACAGGGCCGGTACAGCAGCTCTGATTGGACAACCCAGTACAGACTCCTCTACAGTGATACAGGAAGGAACTGGAGACCGTATCGGCAAGATGGCAACATATGGGTGAGTGTGTTAGTTGTCATTCGTGTATCAGAAATGCCTACTTAATCAGCAATCATTTCTAAATGTCTGTACTTTGTTCATATAATTATAGCCCAAAGAGAGCAATAGTAATGGCATATTTTTGTAGGCACTAACGCCATGGTTTGTTGAACAAATCCTATGGGAAAATTTTGTTGTAGGGTTATTGTATAAATGCTGAAAATAAGGTCTGTGGTGAACACAGGTTTAGGAGATCTTATACATTTTGTTCTATGAGATAATCTTCATCAGCTGACTCACTTTTTGTAAATCTTTAAGCGTTTACTGTATGTAATAAAAAAAGCACATAAAAGGCTTCATAATTAATGAAGGTCATGTTAACTGACTGATATTACCTCATAGAACAAAACATATAATATCTCCTAAGCCTGTGTTAATCTCAGACCTTTTTTCGACATTTACCCCAAAACCCTATACTTTCCCCATTAATTTTCCCCATAGCAATTGCTGAATGAACCAGAAGTAACTCATTTCCGGTTTTTAGGACTACAAACTTTTTGGTTGTGCACCTGTTATACCCCCGAAAGGGGGAAATATAGAAATAAATCACACAGAGATGTAGCTTCAGCTTCAAGTCACTTGTAATTAGTATTTTTCATATAAAATCATTAACCATTTACATAGGTACAATATATAATTTTTTACAAATGCACAAAATATATTCTCTTTAAATTAGATAACTGTTACAATTGTTCAATAAACCAATATTGTCTCATTTATACATTGCAATGGCTTGATTAATCCTCTATTATCGCTCTTTAAATTGACACTGAAAAGCATCACGTATTCCACTATTTATTATCACCATTGATTATCCTTGTATATACTGTTCCTATATTTATTAGATACTGTATGGATTAATTCCTATCAGCATGCAAACTCCTCCTAATAACAAAAACATGTATAACCTTGAATTAATTCATATTTAGTGCTTTAGATTACAACAACATTCACATTTTCCGAAAGTTTTCCATTGTTCCCATTCACCAACCACACACACAGGAGCTGTGCTCGGTCTCTCTTGGGCACGCTCTGATCACGAAGTCACCTCGTGTAAGTGAGCAGCCTTCTAGCAAGCTAGCTAGAAAAACGGCAAATTTTGACGTGGTCTAAACATACAAATAACACATTTAATGTTTTAAACATCTTTGCTGCTGACTAATTAACACACAGTAACATTCTTACATTAACAAATATATTCAAAATCACATTCATACCTGAAAGGGGGAAATATAGAAATATATCACACAGCTTCAGCTTCAAGTCGCTTGTAACGAGTGCGCTGGGAAGCCCTGTGCGCCCCTATAGGAATTCCTAGGTATAGCCTATCAAACTCACATCAGACAAATGAACAGCATATTACTTACTGGTCCACATTATGATTCGGTTTTATTATTTCGTTATTATGGCACTTTTAATTCTATCACACACCATCTAAAATGCTCCCCATGAACAGTAATTGGCTTCAAAATGTGGAACCTAAAGGTTCTGTTTGCTTTTCAAGGCATTTTCAGGCAACTCCAACAGCGAGAGTGTGGTCCGCCATGATCTGCAGCATGCAATCATAACACGCTACATCCGCATCGTCCCACTTGAGTGGAACGAGGAGGGGAGGATCGGCTTGAGAGTGGAAGTCTATGGCTGTTCTTACTGTGAGTGTACGGCACTGTACATCCATGCACATCTCACACTACTGTAGAAGAGATAGTATATGCGAACATCCTTTAACATAAGAACATAAAAAGGAATCTCTTAATTCAAAACATCCTTTATTGCGTGCAGTTTGGATAATTTCTACATGAAGAAAATATGAGAATAATCATGTGTTGGCCAATATGGGCTTAATTAATATGTAATACTGAAGGTTTCAATTATCTTGGTATCATATATCATATCTGTCAGGTGGGTGTATTAATATGCTCAGTAATGTAGATTCATTGAGTTTAAATAATTACATTACTGATCTATGTGCCAACAGCGACATTCACACAGCTACAGGTTTTTGATAGAGTAGGAGATAGAGAACAGCTGTTTACTTTCGCTGGTTTCTGTTGTTACCTTCTACTACAGAAAAACACGCTTTACTGATCAATTTCTTTATTCAAAGCTTTCACCTGCCAAACCACCCTTTGCTGTGTCCATTCTATGCTGTATTACACACTGTAGAAACTGATAGACAGGAAAAACTGACCAGGAGAAACTTGTTTGCCCTAGTCATTGACCAGTCTAGTTCCCCCTGGCCACTTACTGCAAATACTCCATCCATGCCCTTAAGATTGAACAGCAAATAGATGTATCCGACTGTCAGACTGGGTAAAGAGATGAAAGCACCTTTGAAAGGAGAAAGTTGCCACAGGGTGATATCACAATGCCATGCTGCTGTCTAAAGACACGTAGGCTGGCACATCTCAACAGACAGAAAAGTATTTGAAGTAGGCTTATATACCGTATACCGGGGTATTTCAATACCGCCAATACCGTTGAAACTGTTTCTTTTAAGTATATACAGTGGGGCAAAAAAGTATTTAGTCAGCCACCAATTGTGCAAGTTCTCCCACTTAAAAAGATGGGAGAGGCCTGTAATTTTCATCATAGGTACACTTCAACTATGACGGACAAAATGAGAAAAGAAAATCCAGAAAATCACATTGTAGGATTTTTAATGAATTTATTTGCAAATTATGGTGGAAAAATAATTATATTGGTCACCTACAAACAAGCAAGATTTCTGGCTCTCACAGACCTGTAACTTCTTCTTTAAGAGGCTCCTCTGTCCTCCACTCGTTACCTGTATTAATGGCACCTGTTTGAACTTGTTATCAGTATAAAAGACACCTGTCCACACCTCAAACTCCACTATGGCCAAGACCAAAGAGCTGTCAAAGGACACCAGAAACAAAATTGTAGACCTGCACCAGGCTGGGAAGACTGAATCTGCAATAGGTAAGCAGCTTGGTTTGAAGAAATCAACTGTGGGAGCAATTATTAGGAAATGGAAGACATACAAGACCACTGATAATCTCCCTCGATCTGGGGCTCCACGCAAGATCTCACCCCGTGGGGTCAAAATGATCACAAGAGCGGTGAGCAAAAATCCCAGACCCACACGGGGGGACCTAGTGAATGACCTGCAGAGAGCTGGGACCAAAGTAACAAAGCCTACCATCAGTAACACACTACGCCGCCAGGGACTCAAATCCTGCAGTGCCAGACGTGTCCCCCTGCTTAAGCCAGTACATGTCCAGGCCCGTCTGAAGTTTGCTAGAGAGCATTTGAATGATCCAGAAGAAGATTGGGAGAATGAAATATGGTCAGATGAAACCAAAATATAACTTTTTGGTAAAAACTCAACTCGTTGTGTTTGGAGGACAAAGAATGCTGAGTTGCATCCAAAGAACACCATACCTACTGTGAAGCATGGGGGTGGAAACATCATGCTTTGGGGCTGTTTTCTGCAAAGGGACCAGGACGACTGATCCGTGTAAAGGAAAGAATGAATGGGGCCATGTATCGTGAGATTTTGAGTGAAAACCTCCTTCCATCAGCAAGGCATTGAAGATGAAACATGGCTGGTCTTTCAGCATGACAATGATCCCAAACACACCGCCGGGCAACAAAGGAGTGGCTTCGTAAGAAGCATTTCAAGGTCCTTGAGTGGCCTAGCCAGTCTCCAGATCTCAACCCCATAGAAAATCTTTGGAGGGAATTGAAAGTCCGTGTTGCCCAGCAACAGCCCCAAACAATCACTGCTCTAGAGGAGATCTGCATGGAGGAATGGCCAAAATACCAGCAACAGTGTGTGAAAACCTTGTGAAGACTTACAGAAAACGTTTGACCTCTGTCATTGCCAACAAAGGGTATATAACAAAGTATTGAGATAAGTATTTGGTCAATAACAAAAGTTTATTTTCCACCATAATTTGCAAATAAATTCATTAAAAATCCTACAATGTGATTTTCTGGATTCTTTTTTCTCATTTTGTCTGTCATAGTTGAAGTGTACCTATGATGAAAATTACAGGCCTTTCTCATGTTTTTAAGTGGGAGAACTTGCACAATTGGTGGCTGACTAAATACTTTTTTGCCCCACTGTATTTTTAATACATTTTAATATTTGTAGCTATTTTTTAAGTAAAGAAGATTGCGTTCTTCATTTCAACTGTCACATAAATTTTCATAATGAAGCTTACCGGTAGTCCCCACTCACGTGGTGTTTGTTTACAAGTACAGAACGATGAGAGACAGGAGCCTTGTGAGTCACTCACTCTTGAGCAGCACGCACCAGGTAGTTACAGTATGGAGTTCACAACTAAATGTTTGCCAGCTAGATATCTTATGACTATTAAGTTAATTGTCTAAAATGTGCTGAATGCTCTACAGTTGCGCATTTGGTTTGCCAATTTAGTAGCTGGTTAGCTATTAAGCTAAGTGGTTAGCCCTTGATTATGACTCTCAGTTCCATTCTATTACACATAAGTCATTGGACGAAGGCGTCTTCTCTTCGGGAGAGTTTTGTTAAGAGCCCTGACGCTCAATCTGAAGATTAACACGCATCGCTTGCGGTACAGTTTAGGTAGAATAAGGACCTTATCTGTCATATCAGCAAGAAATAATAAAAAAAGAAACTAAAGGTTAAATTGATACACACCTTGATAGGGTTAGGGTTAGAGTTCTCACGCAGCCATAAGTCAACGTTACAACGCATGTTTACGAAAATCAGACAGAAGACAAGAGGTCTTCTGTACTAATTGCTAACTGGCGTGCTCTGAACAACTGTGTGTAAGCATAACTAAGGAAGTGTAGCTGAAGTGTAGTTTCGTCGGATGGAGGCACCCATAGCTGTATGGATATGTGCAAAACTGCTACAGTAAATGTATATTTTATATTTGAAGAATTCTTTCTCACTGATGAACGATAAGGTCATATGTTTCAAAAGCCGTACAGCAGTGATGATTGTTGAAATTTCTAAACTTTAAAACAGGATCGGGATTGTAGTTAACATGAGCCAGTCGGAGACGAAGCTAATGGCTGAACATTTTAGGGAGAAGTGAGAATGCCGCCTAGAGCTTTCGAGAGCTAACTAAGTGGTTAGCTTCTTCCAAAATCAAGCTTCACTTGGTAACAGCAGGGAATCCCCTCCTAAATCAAGAGCCTCGCTGTCTAATATTTGTTTTGTGCTTGTGAGTAGCATTTTTTAGTTACTTGTATAACTTTATGAGCTGGGATGTCGTAATACTTTAGGTCAGATGCACTAAATGCACTCATTAGCATTTAGATAGCATTCTCTATGGGATTTTAGCATGTACTTTTTAGCATAGCTAATCTTCGGATTACAGAGTCAGTGGTGTTTGAAAATAGCGCCCCTTGCTTGTGTTCAGTGCCGGTATTACCGGATATCTCGATATGGCACAAGGTCAGTATGAAGGTATGACAATCTGGATACTGCCCAAGCTTACTTTGCAGCCATGGTTATATGTATTAGAGACAAAGTAATTTCTCCCGCAGTTGTTCTTTTCCTCCAATTAGAAAAAGAGAAATCCGTATAAGCTGCCTCACCTTTTTGACATTGCTTGTGATTGCATTAGGTGATCTCTAAAGGACAATAGGTTCTTCTCATTAACACTCATATTACCTTTTATGTCAAAAGCCTTGACACAGGACAGTAGAGGTATTTGAGGGGATATTAAGCTCTGTAACCTTTATCACTGTTCGGTGACCTCAGGGGCGGATGTGATCAACTTCGAAGGTCAGGGTGTGATCTCCTACCGCTTCAAGATGAAGAAGATGAAGATCTTGAAGGACGTCATCTCCCTGAAGTTTAAGACCACGGCCAGTAACGGTGTGCTCCTGCACGGGGAGGGACAGCAGGGAGACTATATCAGCCTGGAGCTGAAGAGATCCAAACTACTTCTCATGATCAACCTGGGTAATGGACCATTATCTTATCCTGTCTATGGGATATCTGTGTGCATCCCAAATGGCACCCTATTCCTTATTTAGTGCTCTACTTTAGATCAGGTCCATAGTGCTCTGGTCAAAAATAGTGCACGATATAGGGAACAGAGTGCCATATGGACGCACACCTACTGTAGTGTACTGTAGTCACTGATAATATAGCTTCTTATGGCAACTACTTACGGCAGTTGATGAAACTTGATACAATTCCTGCATATTTGCTAATATGACTGGCCCTTATGCATTAATCATCTTCAGTTTTTATTTGATGGATTTCAGTAATGGTTGTTGTCAGAAAGATAATTATTCATCACAGTAGCCTACACAAATTAGCATTTGTAAAATGTTATCGCACTATGTCAGACTGTTGTTTATAGGAAAAATGTCGCCTTAAGCATTTTCTTGAATTCAATCTGTTTATGTCTTGTAAACTTCAGGCAGCAATCAGTATGGCTCCATCCTCGGGCACACCTCCGTGACAAGCGGAAGTTTATTGGATGATGACCATTGGCACTCTGTAATTATCGAGCGTTACCGACGGAATGTCAACTTTACCCTGGATCGCCACACGCAGCACTTCCGCACCAACGGTGAATTTGATCATCTTGACCTGGACTATGAGGTAGGCCACAGTTTTATTGTGTATTGTCTTAGTGGTTACTCTTTTTGCTTCCCTCCCTATCAGGGTTGGGGTCAATTCCATTAAAATATCAGTCAATTCAGGAAGTACACTGAAATTAAAATTTTCTTCAGTGCTTTTCAATTAGGAAAATCTGAAATTTGAATATGATTTACTTTCTAAATTAACAGGAATTTTTATGACCCCAATCCTATATAGTTTGTATATTGTCTTGGTTAATTTCTCCATCCATTCCTATAAAATTGTATTGTATATTGTCATTGGTGCGTTTCTACACCCCTCCCAATAAAGTTGTATTGTATATTGTTCTGGTTCATTTCCTCACATACCTCCCTATCTCTACAAGGAGAGGGGATATGAGAGATTATTTAATTAGATCCTTTGGCTCCTGTGAGTCAGGTTACTCAGAGGTCTGTGTGAAGATGTGTTAGTTCACAGATGCCAAATCGGAGCAAGCTCTCTCTGTACTGCGGCTCCCCTGTGTGTACAAAGCTCAGCTTTTAGGTTTGTCTGTGTAATTATCGGTGTGCGATACCGAAGGAAATTACTTTGGCTCCGCAGGGAAAGAGAAGGAAAAAAACACAACACCATACATACATTCATTATAAAGTGGAGATTAATGCAATCAGGCACAAGTGAAAACCAATATACTCTCTGAAGGGATGTATGCTGCTGTATTGATTTGATTCAAAGCGACAAATTGCTCTGAGGTGTGGCTCCTGCTGCAGAGCCTCTTCAAATAATACTTGACCCCTTTTCCTCTTCTCCTTCTGTGTCCTCTAGATCAGTTTTGGAGGCATGCCCTTCTCTGCCAAGCTCAGCTCGGGAGGCAGGGAGAACTTTGTTGGCTGCATGGAGGGCATCACCTACAACGGAGATAACATTACCAACCTGGTCAAGAGGAAGAAAATTGATACTTCAAGTTTTGTAAGAACCTTTCTCTGTCATGTTTTGTACATCTGAGTAGCATCTTTTCTAGGTGGTTTGTGATTCACTGGTATACCTTGAAAACATAAACGGTAGGAACAGCCATGTATTTGTGATTACTTACTTGGAAAGTCCAGTGTTGCAACACCTCACTTAAATATAATGATCCTTTTTCACTGAGGCACTACAATAAAACAATATAGTGCATCTCAGTACACTCACTGTAGTATAAATCAGAAGAGAAGAAACTCTTACCTTGTGGTGATTATGACAGAAAACAAATTAATTTCTTAGAAGTCATCCTATATGGAAACATTTTTAAAGTATTTTTAGCTAACTATTTAAGGATACATGTGAAATATTTTAAATTGGCCAAATAATGTATAAAATCATTTTCATTCATACATTTTAAATAAATTACAACAGATATTATGGAATGTATTTAAAGGCCTAGTGCAGTCAAAAATGTTTTGTATATATTTCAATACTATGAGGTCGGAATAATATTGTGAAAATGTGACTGACCGGCTCGATTCGGTCTTATGTAGCAACATTTTAAATTGTGTTTTTTACATTGGATAAAAGTAGAGACTCCAAGCTAGAAAATTGTATATCATACACCACAGTTGAGGAACAATGGGAAAGTAATTCTGCTTTGAAAGTTGACAAACTTGTAACCTCACTTTTGAGAAAATGGCCATTTAATTTTTTGGTGAACCACTTCTTTCTCTACACTCATTCAGCATCGTTCACACCCTCTTAAGCCTTAGCCCCACCAATCTCTTTAAGGATTCACATGTGAACAACCAAAGATTTCAAGGCTGGCTAAAGGCTGGTTTATTTTTTTATTTTTTCACCTTTATTTAACCAGGTAGGCTAGTTGAGAACAAGTTCTCATTTACAACTGCGACCTGGCCAAGATAAAGCAAAGCAGTGCGACACAAACAACAACACAGTTACACATGGAATAAACAAACATACAGTCAATAATACAATAGAACAAGTCTATATACAATGTGTGCAAATGAGGTAGGACAAGTGAGGTAAGGCAATAAACAGGCCATAGTGGCGAAATAATTACAATATAGCAATTAAACACTGGAGTGATGGATGTGCAGAAGATGAGTGTGCAAGTAGAGATACTGGGGTGCAAAGGAGCAAAATAAATAACAGTATAGGGATCAGGTAGTTGGATGGGCTATTTACAGATGAGCTATGTACAGGTGCAGTGATCTGTGAGCTGCTCTGACAGCTGACGCTTAAAGCTAGTGAGGGAGATATGAATCTCCAGCTACAGTGATTTTTGCAGTTCGTTCCAGTCATTGGCAGCAGAGAACTGGAAGGAAAGGCGGCCGAAGGAGGAATTGGCTTTGGGGGTGACCAGTGAAATATACCTGCTGGAGCGCGTGCTACGGGTGGGTGCTGCTATGGTGACCAGTGAGCTGAGATAAGGCGCGACTTTACCGAGCAGAGACTTGTAGATGACCTGGAGCCAGTGGGTTTGGCGACGAATATGAAGCGAGGGCCAGCCAACGAGCGTATACAGGTTGCAGTGGTGGGTAGTATATGGGGCTTTGGTGACAAAACGGATGGCACTGTGATAGACTGCATCCAATTTGCTGAGTAGAGTGTTGGAGGCTATTTTGTAAATGACATCGCCAAAGTCAAGGATCGGTAGGATAGTCAGTTTTACGAGGGTATGTTTGGCAGCATTTGTTACGAAATAGGAAGCCAATTCTAGATTTAATTTGGGATTTTAGATGCTTATTGTGAGTCTGGAAGGAGAGTTTACAGTCTAACCAGACACCTAGGTATTTGTAGTTGTCCACATACTGTAAGTCAGAACCGTTCAGAGTAGTGATGCTGGACGGGCGGGCAGGTGTGTGCAGCGATCGGTTGAAGAGAATGCATTTAGTTTTACTTGCATTTAAGAGCAGTTGGAGGCCACAGAAGGAGAGTTGTATGGCATTGAAGCTCATCTGGAGGTTAGTTAACACAGTGTCCAAAGAAGGCCCAGAAGTATACAGAATGGTGTCGTCTGCGTAGAGGTGGATCAGAGAATCACCAGCAGCAAGAGCGACATCATTGATGTATACAGAGAAAAGAGTCGGCCCGAGGATTGAACCCTGTGGCACCAAAATAGAGACTGCCAGAGGTCCGGACAACAAGCCCTCCGATTTGACACACTGAACTCTGTCTGAGAAGGTGGAACAAACTCCCTCACGACGCCAGGTCAGCGGAGTCAATCACCACCTTCCGGAGACACCTGAAACCCCACCTCTTTAAGGAATACCTAGGATAGGATAAAGTAATCCTTCTAACCCCCCCCCCCCCCCCTTAAAAGAGTTAGATGCACTATTGTAAAGTGGTTGTTCCACTGGATATCATAAGGTGAATGCACCAATTTGTAAGTCGCTCTGGATAAGAGCGTCTGCTAAATGACTTAAATGTAAATGTAAATGTAAGTAGTTGGGGAACCAGGCGAGGCAGTCATTTGAGAAACCAAGGCTGTTGAGTCTGCCGATAAGAATGTGGTGATTGACAGAGTCGAAACCCTTGGCCAGGTCGATGAATACAGCTGCACAGTATTGTCTCTTATCGGTGGCGGTTATGATATCGTTTAGGACCTTAGGCGTGGCTGAGGTGCACCCATGACCAGCTCGGAAACCAGATTGCATAGTGGAGAAGAAACGGTGGGATTCGAAATGGTCGGTGATCTTTTTGTTAACTTGGCTTTCGAAGACCTTAGAAAGGCAGGGTAGGATATATATAGGTCTGTAGCAGTTTGGGTCTAGAGTGTCTCCCCTTTGAAGAGGGGGATGACCGCAGCAGCTTTTCAATCTTTGGGGATCTGACAAAATAAAATACAATTTTATTTGTCACATACACATGGTTAGCAGATGTTAATGCGAGTGTAGTGAAATGCTTGTGCTTCTAGTTCCGACAATGCAGTAATATCCAACGAGTAATCTAACCTAAGAATTTCACAACAATTACCTTATACACACAAGTGTAAAGGCATAAATAAGAATATGTACACAAAAAATTAATATATGAATGAGTGATGGAATAGAACGGCATAGGCAAGATGCAGTGGATGGTATAGAGTATAGTATATACATATGATATGAGTAATGTTAGGTATGTAAACATTATATGAAGTGGCATTGTTTAAAGTGTTAAAGTGGCTAGTGCTACAATTATTACATTAATTTTTCCAGTGGCTGGAGTTGAGTCAGTTGGCAGCAGCCACTCAATGTTAGTGGTGGCTGTTTAACAGTCTGATGGCCTTGAGATAGAAGCTGTTTTTCAGTCTCTCGGTCCCTGCTTTGATGTACATGTACTGACCTTGCCTTCTGGATGATAGCGAGGTGAACCGGCAGTGGCTCGGGTGGTTGTTGTCCTTGATGATCTTTTTGGCCTTCCTGTGACATCGGGTGGTGTAGGTGTCCTGGAGGGCAGGTAGTTTGCCCCCGGTGATTCGTTGTGCAGACATCACTACCCTCTGGAGAGCCTTACGGTTATGGGCAGAGCAGTTGCCGTACCAGGCGGTGATACAGCCCGACAGGATGCTCTCGATTGTGCATCTGTAAAGGTTTGTGTGTTTTTCGTGACGAGCCGAATTTCTTCAGTGTCCTGAGGTTGAAGAGGCGCTGCTGCGCCTTCTTCACCACGCTATCTGTGTGGTTGGAGCATTTCAGGTTGTCCGTGATGTGTACGCTGAGGAACTTAAAACTTTCTACCCCTAGGGGAGTGCTCCCTCTGCTGTTTCCTGAAGTCCACAATCATCTCCTTTGTTTTGTTGACGTTGAGTGTGAGGTTATTTTCCTGACACCACACTCCGAGGGCCCTCACCTCCTCCCTGTCGGCCGTCTCGTCGTTGTTGGTAATCAAGCCTACCACTGTAGTGTCATCTGCAAACTTGATGATTGAGTTGGAGGTGTGCATGGCCACGCAGTCGTGGGTGAACAGGGATTACAGGAGAGGGCTGAGAACGCACCCTTGTGGGGCCCCAGTGTTGAGGATCAGCGGGGTGGAGATGTTGTTACCTACCCTCACCACCTGGGGGGCGGCCCGTCAGGAAGTTCAGGACCTAGTTGCACAGGGCGGGGTCGAGACCCAGGGTCTCGAGCTTAATGACGAGTTTGGAGGGTACTATGGTGTTAAATGCTGAGCTGTAGTCGATGAACAGCATTCTTACATAGGTATTCCTCTTGTTCAGATGGGTTAGGGCAGTGTGCAGTGTGATTGCGTCGTCTCTGGATCTATTGGGGCGGTTAGCAAATTGGAGTGGGTCTAGGGTGTCAGGTAGGGTGGAGGTGATATGGTCCTTGACTAGTCTCTCAAAGCACTTCATGATGACGGAAGTGAGTGCTATGGGGCAGTAGTCATTTAGCGCAGTTACCTTAGCTTTCTTGGGAACAGGAACAATGGTGGCCCTCTTGAAGCATGTGGGGACAGCAGACTGGGATAAGGATTGATTGAATATGTCCGTAAACACACCAGCCAGCTGGTCTGCGCATGCTCTGAGGACGTGGCTGGGGATGCCGTCTGGGCCTGCAGCCTTGCGAACGTTGACACGTTTAAATGTTTTGCTCACGTCGGCTGCAGTGAAGGACAGCCCGCAGGTTCCGGTAGCGGTCCGTGTCAGTGGCACTGTGTTGTCCTCAAAGCGAGCAAAGAAGTTGTTTAGTCTGTCTGGGAGCAAGACATCCTGGTCCGCGACGGGGCTGGTTTTCCTTTTATAGCCCGTGATTGACTGTAGACCCTGCCACATACCTCTCGTGTCTGAGCCGTTGAATTGTGACTACTTTGTCTCTATACTGACGCTTAGCTTGTTTGATGGCCTTGCGGAGGGAATAGCTACACTGTTTGTATTCGGTCATGTTTCCGGTCACCTTGCCTTGATTTAAAAGCAATGGTTCGCGCTTTCAGTTTTGCGCGAATGCTGCCATCAATCCACGGTTTCTGGTTTGGGAATGTTTTAATAGACGCTGTGGGTACGACATCGCCGATGCACTTGCTAATAAACCCGCTCACCGAATCAGCGTATCAATGTTGTTGATGAATACCAACTGAGCAGGTGAGCAGAAGGACTTGAGTTCCTGTATGTTGTTATGATCACACCACATCATCGTTAATCATAAGGCATACACCCCCGCACTTCTTCTTACCAGAAAGATGCTTGTTTCTGTCGGCGCGATGCGTGAAGAAACCAGCTGGCTGTACCGACTCCGATAGCGTGTCTCGAGTGAGCCATGTTTCCGTGAAACAAAGAACGTCACTTTGATATCTCTCTGGAAGGCTACCCTTGCATGGATTTCGTCTACCTTGTTGTCAAGAGACTGGACATTGGCAAGTATTATGCTCGGGAGCGGTGTGCGATGTGCCCGTCTACGGAGCCTGACCAGAAGACTGCTCCGTCTGCCCCTTCTACGGTGTTTTGTTTTGGGTCGCCGGCTGGGATCCGATCCATTGTCCTGGGTGGTGGGCAAATCAGAGGATCCGCTTCGGGAAAGTCGTATTCCTGGTCGTAATGTTGGTGAGTTGACGTTGCTCTTATATCCAATAGTTCCTCCCGACTGTATGTAATGAAACCTAAGATTACCTGGGGTAGCAATGTAAGAAATAACACATAAAAAAACAAAATACTGCATAGTTTCCTAGGAACGCAAAGCGAGGCGGCCATCTCTGTCGGCGCCGGAAGTTCTTGGGGCGTCGGAAGTTCGGGTTGAACGAAAGAGTTTGAACAGGCTAGTAATAGGGGTTGCAACAATTTCGGATAATTTTAGAAAGAGGGTCCAGATTGTCTAGCTTGGCTGATTTGTAGGGGTCCAGATTTTGCAGTTCTTTCAGAACATCAGCTATCTGGATTTGGGTGAAGGAGAAATGGGGGAGGCTTGGGCAAGTTGCTGTGGGGGGAGCAGGGCTGTTGACCGGGGTAGGGGTAGCCAGGTGGAAAGCATGGCCAGCTGTAGAAAAATGCTTATTAAAATTCTTAATTATCGTGGATTTATCGGTGGTGACAGTGTTTCCTATCCTCAGTGCAGTGGGCAGCCGGGAGGAGGTGCTCTTATTCTCCATGGACTTTACAGTGTCCCAGAACTTTTTGGAGTTTGTGCTACAGGATGCACATTTCTGTTTGAAAAAGCTAGCCTTTGCGTTCCTAACTACCTGTGTATATTGGTTCCTAACTTCCCTGAAAAGTTGCATATTGCAGGGATATTCGATTCTAATGCAGTACGCCACAGGATGTTTTTGTGCTGGTCAAGGGCAGTTAGGTCTGGAGTGACCCAGGGGCTATATCTGTTCCTGGTTCTACATTTTTTGAATGGGGCGTGCTTATTTAAGATGGTGAGGAAAGCACTTTTAAAGAATAACCAGGCATCCTCTACTGACGGGATGAGGTCAATATCCTTTCAAGATACCCGGGCCAGGTCGATTAGAAAGGCCTGCTCGCTGAAGTGTTTTAGGGAGCGTTTGGCAGTGATGAGGAGTGGTCGTTTGACCGCAGACCCATTATGGACGCAGGCAGTGATCGCTGAGATCCTGGTTGAAGACAGCAGAGGTGTATTTGGAGGGCAGGTTGGTTAGGATAATATCTATGAGGGTGCCCGTGTTTACGGATTTGGGGTTGTACCTGGTAGGTTCATTGATAATTTGTGTGCGATTGAGGGCATCAAGCTTAGATTGTAGGATGGCCGGGGTGTTAAGCGTGTCCCAGTTTAGTTCACCTAACAGCACAAGCTCTGAAGATAGATGGGGGGCAATCAATTCACATATGAATTGAGTCCAGGGCACAGCAGGGGGCAAAAGGTGGTCTATAGCAAGCGGCAACGGTGAGAGATTTGTTTCTGGAAAGGTGGATTTTTAAATGTAGAAGCTCAAATTGTTTGGGCACAGACCTGGATAGTAAGACAGAACTCTGCAGGCTATCTCTGCAGTAGATTGCAACTCCGCCCCCTTTGGCAGTTCTATCTTGTAGGAAAATGTTGTAGTTAGGAATGGAAATTTCAGGGTTTTTGGTGGTCTTCCTAAGCCATGAATCAGACACGGCTAGGACATCCGGGTTGGCAGAGTGTGCTAAGGCAATGAGTAAAACAAACTTAGGGAGGAGGCTTCTAATGTTAACATGCATGAAACCAAGGCTTTTAGGGTTACAGAAGTCAACAAATGAGAGTGCCTGGGGAGTGGGAGTGGAGCTAGGCACTGCAGGGCCTGGATTAACCTCTACATCACCAGAGGAACAGATGAGGAGTAGGATAAGGGTACGGCTAAAGGCTTTAAGAACTGGTCGTCTAGTACGTTCGGAACAGAGAGTAAAAGGAGCAGGTTTCTGGGCACGGTAGAATAGATTCAAGGCATAATGTACAGACAAAGGTATGGTAGGATGTGAATACAGTTGAGGTAAACCTATGCATGGAGTGACAATGAGAGAGATATTGTCTCTAGAAACATCATTTAAACCAGGTGAGGTCACCGCATGTGTGGGAGTTGGAACTAAAGGGTTAGCGAGGGCGTATTGAGCAGGGCTAGAAGCGCTACAGTGAAATAAGGCAATAATTACTCACCAAAACTGCAATGGACAAGGCATATTGACATTAGGGAGAGGCATGTGTAGCCGAGTGATCATAGGGGTCCAGTGAGTGGCTCAGGCGGCCGGTGACACGGCGATTCAGGCAGCTAGCGGGCCGGGGCTAGTAAACTAGCAGAAGGGCCTTAGAGGGACGTCGCGACGGAAGAAATACGGGTGTGTTCGTAAATTCAGTCTGGAGGGCCAGAGTGTGCTCTGGGCTTTTGTAAACTCAGAGCATTGTCGGATTGTCAGTTTGTAAATTCAGAGCATTTTGCTCTCGGAGCGTTCAGAGCGCACACTGGACTCACACTCTCTGGCCGAGGAGTAGGTTTTATCCGAGCGTTCTGACCAAACAGCAGTCAAGCACCCAAGCTAACTGGCTAACGTTGGCTACTTCCAGACACAAACATTTTACTCACCCTAGCAGAGCTGGTTAGGCTGTTTTTATGTTATCCAGAGCGTTGGTGACTGTAACTGTGCTGCTGGCAACAATTGAATTATGCTTTTTTTGCCAACGTTTACTGACACCGGCCATATTCAACGGGTGTTGAGCGTTCGTGACTTCATCAGTTATTCTGCGCTCTAGCACACTCAGACAAGAGTGCTCTGAAATCGGAGTAGATAGCCAGAGCAAATTTATCAGCTACGTCTATCGACAGTTTTTTAAAAATGTATGTTTATTTAACCTTTTATTTAACTAGGCAAGTCAGTTAAGAACAAATTATTGTTTACAATGACGTCCAGATGGTCATCTGAATCAGGGTTAGTTTGGAGGCTGGAGTGAAAGAGGAGCTATTATGATAGGGAAACCAAGTCTAGATTTAACCTTAGCCTGCAGCTTTGATATGTGTTGAGAGAAGGACAGTGTACCAGCTAGCCATACTCCCTCTAGCTATAAACCCTTAGACGTATTTATCACACGGATGGGGAGAGCGGTATTCTTCTTACCAAACCACATGGCCTTTGTTTTGGAGGTGTTGAGAACAAGGTTAAGGGCAGAGAAAGCTTGTTGGAGATGAAGAAAGCTTTTTTGTAGAGCGTTTAGAATAAAATCTGGAGAGGGGCCAGCTGAGTATAAGACTGTATCATCTGTATATAAATGGATGAAAGAGCTTCCTACTGCCTGAGCTATGTTATTGATGTACATTGAGAAGAGCGTGGGGCCTAGTACCGCGCATTGGGGTACTCCCTTGGTGACCGGTAGTGGCTGAGACAGCAGATGTTCTGATTGTCTACACTGCACTCTTTGAGAGAGGTAGTTAGCAAACCAGGCCAAAGACCTCTCAGAGACACCAATACTCCTTAGCTGGGCCACAAGAATGGAATGGTCTACCGCAGTGGTTCCCAAACTTTTTATAGTCCCGTACCCCTTCAAACATTCAACCTCCAGCTGCGTACCCCCTCTACCACCAGGGTCAGCGCACTCTCAAATGCTGTTTTTTGCCATCATTGTAAACCTGCCACACACACACACACACTATATGATACATTTATTAAACATTCGAATGAGTGTGAGTTTTTGTCACAACCCGGCTCGTGGGAAGTGACAAAGAGCTCTTATAGAACCAGGGCACAAATAATGATATAATAATAATCAATAATTTTGCTCTTTATTTAACCATCTTACATATGAAACTGAAAATTGTGAATAACTCACCACAGGTTAATGAGAAGGGTGTGCTTGAAAGGATGCACATAACTCTGCAATGTTGGGTTGTATTGGAGAGTCTGTCTTAAATCATTTTCCACGCACAGTCTGTGCCTGTATTTAATTTTCATGCTAGTGAGGCCGAGAATTCACTCTTACATAGGTACGTGGTTGCAAAGGGCATCACTGTCTTAACAGCGCGATTTGCCAAGGCAGGATACTCTGAGCGCAGCCCTAACCAGAAATCTGTCACTGGCTTCTGATTAAATACAATTTTCACAGAACCGCTTGTTGCAATTTCGGTGGGGCTCTCTTGTTCAGATATTGGTAAGTGGACTGGAGGCAGGGCATGAAAGGGATAACGAATCCAGTTGTTTGTCTCATCTGTTTCGGGAAGGTACCTGCGTAATTGCGCAACCAAATAACTCAGGTGCTTCGCTATATCACATTTGACATTCTGTAAACTTGAGTTCATTTGCACACAAAAAAAATCATACAATGATGGAAAGACCTGTGTGTTGTCCTTCTCCAACTTCTTAATCATAGCCTCAATTTTGTCCACCACATTGAATATAGTTGCGTAGAGTCCCTGTAATCCTAGATTCAGATCATTCAGGTGAGAGAAAACATCACCCAGATAGGCCAGTCATGTGAGAAACTTGTCATCATGCAAGCGGTCAGACAAGTGAAAATTATGGTCAGTAAAGAAAACTTTAAGCTCGTCTCTCAATTCAAGGAACCGTGTCAATACTTTGCCCCTTGATAACCAGCGCATGTTGTGAAAGCGTTACATGGTCTCTGCCCATATCATTGCATAGTGCAGAAAATACACGAAAGTTCAGGGGCCTTGCTTTAACAAAGTTAACCATTTTCACTGTAGTGTCCAAAACATCTTTCAAGCTGTCATACATTCCCTTGTCAGCAAGAGCCTCTCGGTGGATGCTGCAGTGTACCCAAGTGGTGTCAGGAGCAACTGCTTGCACGCACGTTACCACTCCACTATGTCTCCTTGTCATGGCTTTTGCGCCATCAGTACAGATACCAACATGAGCAACAGCTACGTTTGGCTACATACGGACCGTTAGTGGATTTCCCGCGAGAGAGTAACGGTTAATGTGATTGGATGTTAATTATTTGACTAGGCTACTGTCACGAGAATTTTCACTCCCAATGATAATAACAATCAATCAATAGCTTTGACCAATCCCTGAGGTTTGTAAGACCATGGGTTTAATAATAATTAGTCAACGACTCAGCTTATGCAAAAGGCTAGTACAGTTTCTTCAGAGAACGTTCTAAAGTCCATTATACAAAGACATCCATTTTATAGCTGCGCACATACTTCCACACAAACAGTAGATATCCTACGCACATACATACACACGAACAGTAGGCGAGTTGTATCCACTGTTTATCACTACCAAGCCGGCAGTTCCATTCCCCCGAGATTAGAGAAACCTTGAGAAGTACTCCCTATGCTATCATAAATTCCTTAGAGGCCTAGCCAGGTCAGTCCAAACACAGTTTCAATTGTTCTTCGGTATTTTCCTAGGCACCCACATCCAAGTTCAAATCCTAAGCTACGCCTTGCTCAGACAGTCTGTGTTTTTCCACTATACAGATACATTGTTTAACTTCTTGCCGCACGGATCCCTTTAGCGGGATCATTTTCGTAAACAACCGCTGAATTGCAGAGTGCCAAATTAAATTTAAAAAATATATATATTTATAATCATGAAATCACAAGTGAAATATACCAAAACACAGCTTAGCTTGTTGTTAATCCACCTATCGTGTCAGATTTTGAAAATATGCTTTACAGCGAAAGCAATCCAAGCGTTTGTGAGTTTATCAATCACTATACAAAACAGTAAGAACAACTAGCCTCAAATTAGCTTGGTCACGAAAGTCAGAAAAGCAATAAAATTAATCGCTTACCTTTGATAATCTTCGGATGTTTGCACTCACGAGACTCCCAGTTACACAATAAATGTTATTTTTGTTCGATAAAGAATAGTTTTATAACCAAAAACCGCCATTTGGTTTGCGCGTTATGTTCAGAAAACCACAGGCTCGTTCCGGTCCTGAAAGGCAGACGAAAATTCCAAAAAGTATCTGCAATGTTCGTAGAAACATGTCAAACGTTTTTTATAATCAATCCACAGGTTGTTTTTAACATACATAATCGATAATATTTCAACCGGACGGTAACCTATTCAATACTACAGAGAAAGAAAATGTTGAGCTACATCTCTCGCGCGCAGGAACTAATCAAAGGACACCTGACGCGTTTTGAAAAATCTCGCTCATTTTTCAAAATAAAAGCTTGAAACTATGTCTAAAGCCTGGTCACAGCCTGAGGAAGCCATTGGAAAAGGAATCTGGTTGATACCCCTTTAAATGGAGGAGGGGCAGGCAACGGAACAGGGATTTTCCCAAATAAAAGGCACTTCCGGGTTGGATTTCCTCAGGTTTTCGCCTGCAAAATCAGTTCTGTTATACTCAAAGACAATATTTTGACAGTTTTGGAAACTTTAGAGTGTTTCCTATCCTAATCTGTCAATTATATGCATATTCTAGCATCTGGACCTGAGAAATAGTCCGTTTACCTTGGGAACGTTATTTTTCCAAACATAAAAATTCTGCCCCCTAGCTGAAAGTTAACCTAATTCCGAGTAAAACTACACACATCATCAGATTATAATTTTATGATTCTAATCAATTTAATACAGTTATAATGTTTCAGAGTGGAATTATTTTATCATTATCTTTCAACATATACATTATTTTATCAGCTACCTGTATTTGACATTGTGTTGTTATTTTGCTGAACACTAGATGGTTTAATTTTATTTCTGGAAGTGAAACGAGGCTACTCAGGTGAGAAAAAAACTCTACCCAAAATATAATTGGACTGTTTGAAAATGTGAATTTAATTTTAATTTTATTATCAATAAAAAAACATGTGAATCACATTTTTATTTGGCGTACCCCCGATGGCATTGCGTCGTGGGAATACCTGGTCTACCGTATCAAAAGCTTTGGCCATGTCAATAAAAATAGCAGCACAACATTGCTCAGAATCAAGGGGAATGGTGACATAATTTAGGACCTTTAAGGTTGCAGTGACACATACATAACCTGAGCAGAAACAATATTGCATACCAGCGAGAATACTATAGACACCAAGAAAGCCAGTCAGTTGATTATTGACAAGTGTTTTCCAAAACGTTTGATAAACAGGGCAAAATAGATATTTGCCTATAACAGTTAGGATCCGCTTAATCTCCCCCTTTAAATAAAGGACGCACCATGGCTGCCTTCCAAGCAATGGGAACCTCCCCAGAGAGGAGAGACAGGTTAAAATGTCAGAGATAGGCTTGGCGGTGATTGGGGCATCATGAACATTCTATTGAAATGGTTACTTGCATATTGGAGTCTTTTGTTAAGACATGTAGCTAGCTAGCTAGCTAAACAGTGAACCATAATCCCAACTCATAACGTTACTACCATGCATGAATCTGCAGGTAATGTTAACTAGCAATGAAAATGGCTCTGAGATACAAATAATATTACTACACATCATACACGTAACATTAGCTATCGAGACAGCCAGCTAAAGTTAGCTAGCTACCTAACAGAACACTTTAACTTTAAATGAAAATGACTTTCTGACCATTAGAAACGTGTCATTTCTGAAAATGTAGCTAGCTAGACTATCTTACCCGTGTACATGGATAGACGCTTCTTCCTCTCTGTCACGGATGCCATGGTTGCCCTTAGTTTGAAGATGTCATCTGGAAACAGGTGTTTTATACAACAGCTTTCTGTGTTCTCTTTTCGACTCCCTCTGCATATTTGCAATCAAACGGCAGAAGTTTCTCCATCTCCCTAGCTATCATACTCTAATTCCACAGGGCATTCCACTAATTTCAACTCTATCTCCCAGAAAGTGGAGAGCAACACTTTTGCAATTCTACTATGTGATATCTTTTTTTTAAAAAGCACCTTTACCGAATTACCTACACATACTGGCCAGCTCATGTTATAGACAGAAGCTTGCTACATGGCAGACCAATCCAAACTCATCTCTCAGCATGTCCCATTATCTCAGACAATCATGGCTTAGCCTTTGTTATTTTGTTGCTTTGACAAAGTTATTTCGGGAAGATTATTATTAATTTAGTGTGATTAGTTTACTTAGTGATTAGATTCATTTACGTCTATCTCTCATTTTAAGGTCAACCCTGTTACTCAAACTAAACTCTTTAATATGGTGAAACTATTCCTTTTAAAATATTTATTTGAAAATAAATATTGAACATCTACAGTAATAGTCAAATGATAGTGTAAAAACAGGTGAGCTGGTTTTACTCTTTTTGGCCATTTTCTGGTGTTTTGTGGTAAGAATCTGAACGGGTCGAGCATAACACGTCAACCCATAGATAGACAGGCAAGACATTTTTTAACAACTATGTTTTTGTGGTAAATCTTGCATTAATTTGCCCCTCCTTGTTGCATACAACAAGCTTCCAAGGGGATTCATGGCTGATTTAACTAGTAATTACCAGTTGGAGGGCCGTTCAAGTGGATTTTTCCCGTATGTGGTAAATTCCCACTTCCCACTTGGTTACGAATTCACCATAACACCGGTAAATCATCCACTGTAGAGCCGTATAATACCACTCATTGGAAGCGCAAGATCTAGACCTACACTTTGACATAGTGTCTTTGTTTAAATCGATAACTAACTAAAATAAAAACATATTAGAAAAACCTCTTGAGATGGGGCATGTCTTTTATTAAGTTGGACATGTGCTCTTTATGACAATGTTAAAATTAGGTGAAATCAAAAGGTTAAAAAAAAATCACAAAATTGGCTTTGTGGCCCCAAAAAAATTCTCCATTGATCAATACATAATTTAAGAAGCCGAATTAGGAACCACTTTGGCCACCCTATAGACTAGATGTCATAGCCATGCATTTCTGGAATATTGTCATGCATGCATATGAGCAAAGATGCAAATGTATCTACATGCATCTCTGGAATACATTTAAAGCATTACATTCATTTTAGCAAAGATGCAAAAATGTTTATTATGTGTCGTTAAATATATTGCAATGTTTTTATCTTTTCGTTTGGGAAATGTTGAATAAAAAAGTATTCCATGCAATGGGATCGAACCCACTAAATGTGTCAAGCTTCAGAAGTCCTCAACGCTTAGCACAGGACAATTACTGCTCAGTTGTCAATGGTATGTGATGGTGTGTGAGCCATTACTGTGCTGAAGTATGGATCCAACCATTATTATTGATTTCACTTCTTATGTGCCTCTTAGCTTGTTTTTTTCCCTGTGAGCATGTTCCTTGTTGTTGAATTGCATGCTTTGTGTTCAGCACAAGTAGAGGGAGAAAGGTCAGCTTCGATAAGAGAAGCCAAAATAGTTTTTTGTCAAGTGCTGCTGTATGATGAGTGATTTTCTGTGTCTCTCTGAAATAATGCAGGCGCTTGCATTAAACCGCACAATGTACATTTAAAAAGCACCTTAGGTTTTCTGATGCGCCTCTTATGCAAAGTATATGCTAACTATGTTTATATGGTTGTGCCAATGTCTTGAGCTTAAATCAACAGGGAAAATCTGCCCTAATTTATAGACCTGTTTGCTATCTTAAAAGCACCTAAAAAATTGTATAAATGCAAAATATATGCTAGCTTTGTTTATACGTTGTGTGAATAACATTTTTGTTGTTGTTGCTAAAGTCAAGAAGGAAAAGCTGCCCTAACTTGTAGACCCATGTACTATTATACTTTCTATCCACCTTACAGAGGAACCTGACGTTCTCCTGCAGCGAGACACACTCCTTCCCCTTGTTCTTCAACGCCACCAGCTTCCTGCGTCTTCCGGGGCTGCCGGACAGTGACACCCTGTCGGTCAGCCTGTCCTTCCGAACGTGGAACCCCAGCGGTCTGCTCCTCTACACGGCCCTGGCCGACGGTGTGGTGGAGGTGGGCCTCACCGAGGGGAAGGTCACTGTCTACATCAACGTCACCCAGAAGAAGAACACGCGCATAGACATCTCCTCAGGTACGGTCTAGTTCAGGCCTCTCCAACCCTGTTCCTGTCGGTTTTCAATCCAATCCCAGGTGCGCTAGATTAGGGTATGAACGAAAACCTACAGGACGGTAGATCTCCAGGAACAGGGTTGGAAAGCCCTGGTCCCGTTAGTACTGCCATGCTGACTAATGCACTACAGTAGACCTGTTAATTTAGCCTGAAGACCTTCCCCTCCCTTGAAAGCATTAATTGCTTCTCTCTATCGATCTGGGGAGGCCTTCCCCAGGAGGGTCTTCTGTAGCTGAATCTCTGTCTGTTAGGCCCTGTCTGTTGGGCCCTGTCTCTTAGGCCCTGTATATGTTTGTATTTTTGTCTTTAATATTACAGATAGATTGAAAGTTCTGTACATTTTATTGTTTGCATAATTTATTTTCTCTATACATTTTTCCTCCAACTCTAATTGGAGTAAACTAACAGACAACAATATTTCTACTGCTACTTCCAGCTATTTTGCTCACATCTACAATACCTGTAGTTCAATAATTATACATATATTCCTAATTTCCTTTTTCTTCAAGTGCTGGATATTCACGCACAGCGGGCAATCCACCATTTATTTTGATTTTAACTCCAACCCTTTGATGTCCACAGATTAAACCATCTTTCCAGTATAATGCCATTTTGCTATTTACTTTTGCTATACAACTCTCCATTTTACTATGATGTCTTACAAGGCTCCTGAACCTTCCTATTTGTAACATTTCTACCGATATTGCCCTAAAAATATATACTTTACCCTAGAGTATAATGATATTTCCCATTGACTGATTGTGGTTTTTCGGATCCCCTAACAATTTGGTTTGCAGGTCCATCGGAACCCTGATATTATGACATAACAACCATTCCTGGACCTGACTCCAAAAGCGAGCCACCAATGGAGAGTACCAGAAAATAAGTTCTAATAATTCTGTTTCCTCGTGTCTGAACAAGGCTGACTGTTCAATGCCCCATATATTGTGCATTATTTTTGTATGTGCCTGCCAATTTTTGTTTTACAGTGCCTTCAGAAAGTATTAACACCCCTTGACTTTTTCCACATTTGGTTGTTTTACAGGCTGAATTAAAATGGATTTAATTGAGATGTGTTGTCACTGGCCTACACACAATACCCCATAATGTCAAAGTGGAATTATGTTTTTAGAATGTTTTATTTTTCTTCAGTCAATAAGTATTCAACCCCTTTGTTATGGCAAGCCTACATAAGTTCAGGAGTAAACAGTTGCTTACCAAGTCACATAATACGTTGCATGTGTTTAACTTTATTTTTGAATGACTACCTAATTTCTGTACCCCACACATACAATTAACTGTAAGGACCCTCAGTCAAGCAGTGAATTTCAAACGCAGATTCAACCACAAAGACCAGGGACGTTTTCCAATACCTCACAAAAAAGGGCACCTATTGGTAGATGGGTACAATAAAATAAAAAAACAGACATTGAATATCCCTTTGAGCATGGTGAAGTTATTAATTACACTTTGGATGGTTTATCAATACACAAAGATACATGCGTCCTTTCTAACTCAGTTGCCAGAGAGCGCTCATGGATGGTGACTTTAAAACAGTCCCAGAGTGTAATGGCTGTGATAGGAGAAAATTGAGGATGGATCAACAACATTGTAGTTACTCCACAATACTAATCTAATTGACAGAGTTAAAAGGAAGAAACCTGTACAGAATAAAAATGTTCAAGCATAGTGGTGGCTGCATCATGTTATGGGTATTCTTGTAATCGTTAAGGACTCGGGAGTTTTTCAGGATAAAAGAATAAGCAGACTAGAGCTAAGCACAGGTAAAATCCTAGAGCAAAACCTGGCTCAGTCTGCTTTCCACCAGATGAAAGACTCAGCTCTAATCGCTGCTAAAGGTGATTGTAACATGTATTGACTCGGGACTTGAATACTTATCTTAGTGGGGCGGGGGGTTATTATATGTATTTTTCTTCCACTTTGACACGAGTATTTTGTGTAGATCATTGACAAAGAAAAGACAATTAAATCAATTTTAATCCCAATTTGTAACACAACAAAATGTGGAAAAAGTCAAGGGGTGTGAATACTTCTGAAGGCACTGTATTCGGCATTCGACCTGATGCCAAGGATTTGAGACAACAAAAAACCAACTGACTTGAATTTTATACGGTATTGCTGTCAAACCTTTAGACTTTAAGTTAAACAAATATGTTGTATTTATTTATACTAAGCCATTTATGATTTTTATTGGGTGTCACACTAATTCTTAAATTTCTTCTTTCATCAATTGTCTCTTCCAATTTTGTGGCTGAGCTATGAGGAGTTGGTTATAATTTTGTATTGAGCATACACCTCCATACACTGTTAGTTGCTTGTGCCAATTTACTGTTCTCGTTTACAATGGCCTTAATAAATAATTTTATTATTGTACATTTAAAAATAAATATTTAAATGTTTTCTCTATCAGTATATTGGAGTTTAGCCATATAATTTGTTGTAATACTAGATCTGCCTTTTCTGGAAGATGACATTTTAATTGTAGACAACTCTGTATGTGTAATGAATACTCAGGGAGAAAAATGTGTAGATTCACGAGCAGAGGGCGGCACATGTTTATTAAGCCTTCGCAGAAGGCAGGAATTGTGGTCACAGGCAGGCAATGGCCAAACACAGGTAGGCAGTCACAAACAGACAATACCCCACAACCATACAAACAGAAAGAACTGAACTAAATAGGGAGCTGATGAGACCAGGTGAGAAACGAACACAGGTGAAATCAATGAAAAAAAGAAGAAAAAAAAGTTCCAGAACACAAATAAACAGGTGTACGTTCAAGAACACAAAGAAAAAGAACACAAGGTTGACAAAGAAAAGCAGAACCTTACAGTATGACTTAATTTAAAAAGGAGCATACTTTAAACAGGGATCCATTGTCGATCCACTGAAAATGTTAGGTTTTAATCTGAAAAAAGTCAAAGAGCCCACTCTTCAACATAGGATGGACCTCTCTTAGTGGCTTGCTAGAAAACAAATTTGGATTTAGATACAATGGAGGCTTTAAGAGAGGTTTAATGCCTTAATATTAAATAGTTCTAACCTTCCAAACTTATGTTTGTTATATAAGTATGCTCATTTAACTTTATCTGGTTTGCCATTCCAAATAAAGAGAAAAAATAAATCTTGCATGTTTTGAAAATGGATTCCCCTGGAGTCAGTAGAGCCATGAATAAATATGTAAACTGCGATATCAGCAGAGAAATAATCAGGGTAATCTTCCCGTAAATGGATAAGTGTTTCCCTCTCCAGGGGTTCAAGGTTCTATATTTTTTGCTAAGTTTTTGATCAAAATGAATTGTTGCAAGATTGCTGAACTTTTCCTGGATATGTACACCAAGTACATCGACTTCACCATCCGCCCATTTAAATCGGGAGACCATATGGCAATCTAACGTTTGTATCTTTTAGAGACCCAATATGTAATATAGTACACGTATCATAGTTGGGTTTTAGTACAGCGAAAATAGAGAAATTATCCAGGTCTTCAATGAGACCCTGCAAGGTTGAAGATTGAGGATTCAAGAGAG
The DNA here is from genome assembly GCF_002910315.2 of Salvelinus sp. IW2-2015. NCBI lineage: Eukaryota > Metazoa > Chordata > Actinopteri > Salmoniformes > Salmonidae > Salvelinus > Salvelinus sp. IW2-2015. Next base: position 23,126,810 of record NC_036871.1, read on the forward strand.
AACTTGATTCATCGGCGTACATTGATACTTGTGTCTCTAATCCCTTAATAGTTTGCCTCTTAATGTTATCATTAGATCTGATTTTTAAAGCTAACAATTTAGGGGGCTACCGAGTGGTGCAGCAGTCTAAGGCACTGCACCTCAGTGCAAAAGGCGTCACTACAGTCCCTGGTTCAATTCCAGGCTGAATCACATATGGCTGTGATTGGGAGTCCCATAAGGCGGCGCACAATTCGTCCAGGTTTGATCAGCGTAGGCCATCATTGTAAATAACAATTTTTTCTTAACTGACATGCTTGGTTAAATAAAATGTCCATAATATATAGGTAAGGTGACAGAGGGCAACCTTGTTTTACACCTGTTGACAATTCAAAGTTCTCCAAGAAGTAACTGTTATGTTTGTTCCTTATATAATGACAAACCGGGGCGTAGGTTTAACTACTTTTAATGAACATATACTTCAGCTAGAAAACTCCATGTTTAGCCATGCAAGGCATTCTTTAACCATCTCCCGCGCCCGCATAGCCTGCTGGGTAACGTAGTCTAAATGTTATTAACACATAACAACACTTTCCTTTAAAAGAAAACTACTTTTCTATGTAACTACACATGTCACGTCACATTTGTTTACTCAACCTGCATAACATGCAATTTTCAATAACACACATTTCTTTCCCAAAAATGTTTTTCCTTAAAAGAAATTATATATATTTTTTCAACTAAATATAGTCTGTCCAACAATACTCTATTGTGGCTCTATTTCTTTTCACATTAACAAAACATTCAGTCCAGGTAAGTGTCTTGCACTTTTGTCGTGTCGCTGTTTTTGTTTGTCTTTCTGTTTTTCCTTTGCGAGTTTGACTTTGTGAGCACCTCTGGGTGTTAGCAAGTCCTTATGGATGGGTAGGTTGGTTCTGATGCGACGTGCCATCAACATTTGTGCAGGTGAAAGTCTGTTCTGCAGYGGTGCGCTGCGGTAGATCAGATTTTTTAGGAAATGCTCCTTTCCATCGTGTGCCTTTTTCATCAGACCTTTGACAATTTTGTAGTAGGGTCTGTTGGGTACTGGATGARGCATTAGCGGCTCTGCTTGCTGCTTTGGCCTGTAGGTCAAACACAGTACACATGAAGCAGTGGTCTGGCTGATTTCCTGGTTCATTCTTGGCCAGTACATTACTTCTCGTGCTCGTCGTTTGCATTTGTCCTCACCCAAGTGGCCCCCGTGTATTTTCTGTAGCATTTCTTTGCGTAGTGTCATGGGAATGACACTCTTGTTGCCTTTGAACACTATGTCATCCACAACGGTGAGCTCTGCTCTGCACATCCAGTAATCCTGTATTCTCCTTGGACAGTTGTTTTTCTGTGCAGGCCATCCTATCAGTGTTGTTTCTTTCAACTCTGTCATTGTTTGGTCAGCTGCGGTCTCCCTTTTGATCTGCTCCATTCTCTCAGAAGACACAGGAAGTGATGCTACGATCATGTCGACGTAGGCCTGAATCTCAGTGTTCTTCTGTGTGTCGAAGCTCTCCTTCTTGTCGACTGCTCGAGAAAGAGTGTCGGCGGCGAACATTAACTTTCCCGGGGTATAGATCATCTTCACATCATACTTTTGCAGTCTGATCAACATTCTCTGGATTCTCATTGGACAATCATTCAGTGGCTTAGACATGATTGACACCAATGGTTTGTGGTCGGTTTCTACTTCGAAGTCTCGTCCGTAGACGTATTAGTTCTTTCTCTATTTGTGCATACCGTGTCTCTGCGCCTGTCAAGGCTCTGGACGCATAAGCGACGGGTTGCCATGTGTCGTCATGCTGTTGCAGAAGAACTGCTCCCAGGCCAAACTGTGACGCGTCTGCAGAAATCCTTGTGCTTTTCTCTGGATCACAGAACCTGAGCACGGGCTCTTCTGTGATTGTCTTCTTTAGGTTTTTGATGCAGTTTTCCTGTTCATGGGACCATTCCCATTCATTTTTCTGTTCCAGAAGACATCTGAGTGGAGCAGACTGTGCTGACAGTTGAGGTATGAACTTTGCAAGGTAGGTGATCATGCCCATGAAGCGTCTCACATCGTCCTTGTTCTTCGGGCGCTCCATGTTGTTGATGGCTGATGTTTTCCTCGGGTCTGGTTTGACTCCGTCCTCTGAAAGTACATCTCCCACGAAGGTAAGTGTTTTCACACCAAACTCGCATTTGTCCTTGTTTAGTTTTAGGTTGACTTTCCGTGTCAGGTCCAGCACTTGTCTCACTCTCGCATCGTGTTCTTATTTTGTGGACCTCCAGACAATGATGTCATCTATCATAGTCTCCACTCCTGGAATGTGCTCGAAGATCATGTGGATTGTCTTGTGGTAGACCTCTGGCGCTGAGAGAATCCCATATGGTAGACGAAGAAATCTGTACCTGCCCTCAGGTGTGTTGAATGTGCATAGCCTTGAGCTTGCATCATCTAGCTTCATTTGCCAGAATCCTGATGAGGCATCAAGCTTACTGAACCACTCTGCTCCAGCAAACTGCAACATTATCTCTTCTCTGGTTGGCAACTTGAAATGCTCTCTCTTGATTGCTTTGTTGAGATCTCTCGGGTCTAGACATATCCTGAGATCGCCGTTCTTTTTCACCACAATAACCAGTGAGCTTACCCAGTCTGTAGGTTCATCCATTTTTGTGATGACGTCCATCTTTTCCATGCGTCCGAGTTCCTCTTTGAGCTTTTTCCTCAGTGCAAATGGAACTTTTCTGCATGCATGCACAACTGGAGTAATTTTGTCATCAGTACATATTTTGTGTTCTCCTGGTAAACATCCAAGACCCTCAAACACATCCTCATACTCAGCCAGTAGTGATTCTTGGTCATTTTCAGTCTGTGATGTCACTACATACACTCTTTTCAACAAATTGAGCTTTTCACATGCATTGATTCCTAGAATAGGCTGTACACTCTTTTCCACAATCAGCAGCTGTGCTCTGAACTGTTTTCCTTTGTGCTGTAAAGTTACTATGCAGCTACCGTTGACTGGTACGTTCTCCCCAGTAACCTTAATTTTCACCGGGTGTATTTTGCTCTTCACCTTCAGTGTTTTGTAGTCATCCAGCGACAACAGGTTTACCTGTGCTCCAGTATCAAGCTTGAATGGTATTATAGTTTCATTCACAGTCAATGGCACAATCCATTCAGCATTTACTGCATTGCATATTTCCACAGAATCAACAAAGAATTCTTCCATCTCCTCGACTGTGTGAACCTTTTTCTTTGTAGCCTCAGCTTTACAGCATTTTGAGAAATTATTATTTTTCCCACAGTTGTTACATGATTTGCCATATGCAGGGCTTTTTTTTTTGCTTGTGGATAAATCCACATTTTCCACATGTAGTGTTTTGATTTCTCTCTTTTGCTTGTTTTTGTTTTGTAAGGCGTTGTGTGTTGTTTATTGCATACACTGACATCTCATCCCTGCACAGCTCTTTAGCTTGTGCTCTGGTGGTTTCAGCTGCTCGACACATATTCACTGCTTTATCCAAAGTTAAATCTTGCTCACGCAGCAATCTCTCCTTGAGTCCATTATCAAGTATGCCACAGACTATCCTGTCTTTCACTGGTGAGTCTTTCAGATTTTCAAATTCACACGTTTTGCTCAGTGTGTTCGGCTCAGCCAAATACTGGTCAAAACTGACTCCCTGTTTCTGATCATGAGAGAAAAACTTGTATCTCTCAAACGTGACGTTCTGGCTTGGTACAAAGTACTCCTCAAATTTAGCCATTAGCACAGTCAATGTCAAGTTTGCCTCGTCTTGCTGAAAGCTATTGTAAATGTCCAATGCATCCTCTCCAATAACATGCAGAAAAATGGAAGCTTTCAATTTGTCATCATCTCCCCCTGCACCACTGGCTGCTAGGTAGATATTGAATCTCTGCTTGAAACGTTTCCAATTGTCAGCTAAATTGCCTGTTAACGGCATAGGAGTAGGAGGACTAAGCCTATCCATGACGGAGAACAGGAACAGTGTCAATTTCTCTTACTTCACAGTATGTTGCTTATCAACTTGCTCGTCAACAGATTCCAATGCAGCCTCGCTCTCGCTGCTGTCACTCTCGCTGCTGCGGCTCGTTGTCCTCGCTCTTGCAAGCTAGCATCTTAGACTACTCACGTCATTTGACTTGTGGTAGAATGTTCACTTTTTGTCGCGGAAATTTGCAGAGCTACTCCTTTCTTTTCTCTGTCTCTTCATAGCGACTACCAATCTGACACCATGTTATGTTTTAATGAACATATACTTCACCTAGAAAACTCCATGTTTAGCCATGCAAGGCATTCTTTAACCATCTCCCGCGCCCGCATAGCCTACTGGGTAACGTAGTCTAAATGTTATTAACGCATAACAACACAGTAACCGTTATTTATTATTTTACATAAAGGATTGTTGTACATTACTTTTACCCATTTTATGAAAGATTATCCAAAGTTGAAAAAATCCAGGCACCTATAAACAGATTCTAGACGTACTGTATTAAATGCTTTCTCAAAATGTGCTAAAGGGATTATACCTGGTTTACTTCTATTCTCATAGTTTTCCATTATTTTAGTAGTTGTCTAATGTTGTCTCCAATATATCTTCCTTTTAAGAATCCCGTCTGATTGTGATGAATAATGTCCGGTAGGACCTTTTTTATTCTATGAGCAATACATTCAGCCAAAAGCTTATTTCTCTCTAATTTTGTGCACACATTTGTTTATATCCCTGTTAGTGAGCGTTTCTCCTTTGCCAAGATAATCCATCCACCTGACAGGTGTGGAATATCAAGAAGCTGATTAAACAGCATGATCATTACACAGGTTCACCTTGTGCTGAGGACAATGTAAGGCCACTTTTAAATGTGCAGTTTAGTCACACAACATTATTCCACATATGTCTCAAGTTTTGAGGGAGCAAGCAATTGGCATGCTGACTGCAGGAATGTCCACCAGAGCTGTTGCCAGATAATTTTATCTTAATTTCTCAACCACAAGCTGCCTCCCAATGTCGTTTTAGAGAATTTTGCAGTACGTCCAACTGGCCTCACAACCACAGACCACGTGTAACTAAACCAGCCCAGGACCTCCACATCAGGATTCTTCACCTGCGGGATCGTCTGAGCAGGGGTGGAGGTGCTGTGGAGTATTTTTGTCTGTAATAAAGCCATTTTGTGGGGGAAATCTTTTTTTTTTTTTTTACTATACCCCCTTTTTCTCCCCCAATTTTGTGATATCCAATTGGCAGTTATGATCTTGTCTCATCACTGCAACTCCCCTACGGACTTGGGAGAGGCGAAGGTCGAGAGCCGTGCATCCTCCGAAACACGACCCTGCCAAGCTTCATTAAATAGTACCCGCAAAACACCAGTCTCAAAGTCAACAGTGAAGAGGCGACTCTGAAATGCTGGCCTTCTAGACAGGGTCCCTCTGTCCAGGGTCTGTGTTCTTTTGACCATCTTAATCTTTTCTTTTTATTGGCCAGTCTGAGATATGGCTTTTTCTTTGCAACTCTGCCTAGAAGGCCAGCATCCTGGAGTCGCCTCTTCACAGTTGATGTCGAGACTGGTGTTTTGTGGGTACTATTTAATGAAGCTGCCAGTTGAGGACTTGTGAGGCGTCTTTCTCAAACTAGACACTCTAATGTACTTGTCTTCTTGCTCAGTTGCGCACCAGGGCCTCCCACTCCTCTTTCTATTCTGGTTAGAGCCAGTTTGCGCTGTTCTGTGAAGGGAGTAGTACACAGTGTTGTACGAGATCTTCAGTTTCTTGGCAATTTCTCACATGGAATAGCCTTCATTTCTCAGAACAAGAATAGACTGACAAGTTTCAGAAGCAAGTGCTTTGTTTCTGGCCATTTTGAGCCTGTAATCGATCCCACAAATGCTGATGCTCCAGATATTAAACTAGTCTAATGAAGGCCAGTTTTATTGCTTCTTTGATCAGAACAAAAGTTTTCAGCTGTGCTAACGTAATTGCGAAGTGTTTTCTAATGATCAACTAGCCTTTTAAAATGATAAACTTGGATTAGCTAACACAACGTGGCATTGGAACACAGCAGTGATGGTTGTTAATGGGCCTATGGAGATATTCCATAAAAAATCTGCCGTTTCCAGCTACAATAGTCATTTACAACATTAACAATGTCTACACTGTATTTCTGATCAATTTGATGTTATTTTAATGCACMAAAAAATTGCTATTCTTTCAAAAACAAGGACATTTCTAAGTGACCCCAAACTTTTGAACAGTAGTGTATATATACACTATATAGTGTATATATACACCACCAGTCAAAAGTTTGGACACACCTAGTCATTCAAGGGTTTTTCTTTATTTTTACTATTTTCTACATTGTAGAATAATAGTAAAGACATCAAAACTATGAAATATCACATGGAATTATGTAGTAACCAAAGAAGTGTTAAACAAATCAAAATATATTTTATATTTGAGATTCTTCAAAGTAGCCACCCTTTGCCTTGATTACAGCTTTGCACACTCTTGGCATTCTCTCAACCAGCTTCATAAGGTAGTCACCTGGAATGCATTTCAATTAACAGGTGTGCCTTAAGTTAATTTGTGTAATTTCTATCAGTTGTGTCGTGACAAGGTAGGGGTGGTATATCAAGCTAGTCGTCTTGATTACTTTCTTATGTCATTCTCTCTGGCACCAAAAGTTTAAAAAGTGTTGATAGGGGACAGAATGCGGTCGGATCATCACATAACTGGGATATACAGTTGAAGTCGGAAGTTTACATACACCTTAGCCAAATACATTTAAACTCAGTTTTTCACAATTCCTGACATTTAATCCTAGTAAAAATTCCCTGTCTTAGGTCAGTTAGGATCACCACTTTATTTAAAAATGTGAAATGGAGTCAGAATAATGGTGGAGAGAATGATTTTTTCCAGCTTTTATTTCTTTCATCACATTCCCAGTGGGTCAGAAGTTTACATACACTCAATTAGTATTTGGTAGCATTTCCTTTAAATTGTTTAACTTGGGTCAAACGTTTCGGGTAGCCTTCCACAAGCTTCCCACAATAAGTGGGATAAATAAGGAAATTGAAGGACTAACAGTATAGTTAGATAGTAATAAAAACTGTACCATAGAGGCACAGAATAAGTTAGAGGAAAAACTAAAATAAATGGAGGAACTTATTCAAGAAAGATCCAGTGAAATAATATATTGTAGAAATAAAGCGAACAGGATGAAATATGGGGAAAATGCACAAAATTATTTTTCAGTCTTTAACATAGAAATGCTACCAAATTATGTTTTATTTAAACTTGTTACAAATGATAGAGTCACGCATGAGTCACCAAACAATATTTTGAAAGAGGAAATAAAGTACTTTTAGGATTTGTTTTCGTTTCAGTCTCCTCCATCTCCACTAACCGAAGCTAATTGTATGGATAATAATGTAAAATTAACATCTGTAAGGAAAGACTCATGTGAAGACCAAATTACAGAGGAGGAACTTCTTGATGTAATTAAAGCCTTTAAATCTGGGAAAACTCCAGGGCTGGATGGCATACCAAACTTTTTTGATATACTCAGAGGACCATTATTAGCATGCTTTAACCACTCCCATGTAAACGGTAGATTAACAGACACGCAACAAGAATGTCTGATTTCATTATTACTGAAACAGGATCCAAGTGGTATATGTAAAGATCCAGTCCATTTAAACAATTGGAGGCTTCTTACACTTCAGTGTTGTGATGTAAAAAAAATTGCTAAATGCTTGGCGCATAGAATTTTAAAAGGTATTGTCAGATATTATTAGTCCTAATCAGACAGAGTTTTTACATGGACGATACTTTGGAGATAATATAAGACAAGTACTGCAATAGAATACTATGAAATATTGGGGAAAGCAGGCCTGGTTTTCATAGCTGATTTGAAAAGGCTTTTGATAAAATACAACTGGAGTTGATATATTAATGCCTGTAATATAAACATTTTGGAGAATCTCTTATAAAATGGGTTAAAGTTATGTTTAGTAACCCTAGGTGTAAAATAGTAAATAATGGCTACATCGCAGAAAGTTTTAAATGTTGAGGAGTAAAACAAGGTTATCCACTATCGGCATATCTATTTATTATTGCCATTGAAATGTAAGCTGTTAAAATTAGATCCAACAGTAATATTAAGGGATTAAAAATCTGTGGCTTAAAAACAAAGGTGTCATTGTACACTGATGATTCATGTTTTCTTTAAAACCACAATTAGAATCCCTCCACAGCATCATAGAGGATCTAGATTATTTTTCTAGCCTCTGGATAAGTGTACTATATTACGTATTGGGTCTCTAAAAAATGCAACTTTAACATTACCGTGTAGTTTACCAATAAAATGGTCTGACAGGGATGTGGACATACTCAGTATACATATCCCGAAGGAAAGAAATGATATCACTCCAATACATTTTTATAGAAAGTTAGCAAAAATAGATAAGATCTTGCTACCATGGGAAGGAAAATACCTGTCTATTTGTGTTTCAGTTTCTTGGCAATTTCTCGCATGGAATAGCCTTAATTTCTCAGAACAAGAATAGACTGATGAGTTTCAGAAGAAAGTGCTTTGTTTCTGGCCATTTTGAGCCTTTAATCAAACCCACAAATGCTGATGCTCCAGATAGTCAACTAGTCTAATGAAGGCCAGTTTTATTGCTACTTTAATCTGAACAGTTTTCAGCTGTGCTAACATCATTTCAAAAGGGTTTTCTAGGAGTGATGGTTGCTGATAATGGACCTCTGTACGCCTATGTAGAGATTCCATAAAAAATCTGCTGTTTCCAGCTACAATAGTCATTTCCAACATGAACAATGTCTACACTGTATTTCTGATCAATTTTATGTTATTTTAATGGACACAATTATTATTATTATTTTCAAAAACAAGGACATTTCTAAGTGACCCCAAACTTTTGAACGGTAGTGTGTATATAGATATATATATATTAACCCCAAAAATATATGGGGTATTGGAAATGATGCAGACAATTACATTGATGGAAGCAACAATCTATCCGCAATATTAAAGTTGATCCACCACCTGAAAAAAAAATAGTAGGGGTGCTATACAGAAGATAGCCCTATTTAGTAAAATACCAAGTACATATTATGGCAAGAACAGCTCGAATAAGCAAAGAAAAACGACAGTGCATCATTACTTTAAGACATGAAGAACTTTGAAAGTTTCTTCAAGTGCAGTCTCAAAAACTAACAAGCGCGATGATGAAACTGGCTCTCATGATGACTGCCACAGGAAAGAAAGACCCAGAGTTACCCCTGCTGCAGAGGATAAGTTCATTAGAGTTACCAGCCTCAGATTGCAGGCCAAATAAATGCATCACAGAGTTCAAGTTACAGACACATCTCAACATCATCAACTGGGCTCCCGAGTGGCGCAGTGATCTAAGGCACTGCTTCTCAGTTCAAGAGGCGTGACTGCAGTCCCTGGTTTGAATCCAGGCTGCATCACATCTGGCGGTGATTGGGAGTCCCATAGGGCGGCGCACAATTGGCACCAGCATTGTCCTGGGAAGGCCATCATTGTAAATAAGAATTTGTTCTTAACTGACTTGCCTAGTTAAATGGAGAGAAAAATACATAAACAACTGTTCAGATGAGACTGCATGAATCAGGCCTTCATGGTTGAATTGTTGCAAAGAAACCATTACTAAAAAACATCAAGAAGAAGAGACTTTGCTTGGGCCAAGAAACACGAGTAATGGACATTAGACAGGTGGAAAATTTGTCCTTTGGTGTGATGAGTCCAAATGTGCATTTTTTTGGTTCCAACCACTGTGTCTTTGTTAGACGCAGAGTAGGTGAACGTATGATCCACAGCATTCTGCAACGATACGTCATCCCATCTGGTTTGCGCTTAGTGGGACTATCATTTGTTTTTCAACAGGACAATGACCCAAAACACACCTCCAGGCGGTGTAAGGGCTTTTTGATGGAGTGCTGCATCATATGACCTGGCCTCCACAATCACCCGACCTCAACCCAATTGAGATGGTTTGGTATGAGTTGGACCGCAGAGTGAAGGAAAAGCAGCCAACAAGTGCTCAGCATATGTGGGAACTCCATCAAGACTGTTGGAAAAGCATTCCAGGTGAAGCTGGTTGAGAGAATGCCTCAGATGTGCAAAACTGTCATCAAGGCAAAGGGTGGCTACATTGAAGAATCTAAAATTAAACTTTTTTGGTTACTACATGATTCCATATGTGTTATTTAATAGTTATGATGTCTTCACTATTATTCTACAATGTAGAAAATAGTACAAATAAAGAAAAACCCTTGAATGAGTAGGTGTGTCCAAACTTTTGACTGGTGCTGTATTTTTCAATTAATATATCAGTTTCTCCGTTATCATGCCTTAATTTGGCAAAATTAAATAAGAAAAAGGAAGGAAGGGAGAGAGAGAGAGCAACGGAAATGAAAGGACAGCGTGCTTACAATTTCAGCATCTTAGGCTCTATAACATTTTATCTCTCCCAGTCTTTTTTCATATTTGGCCATTTAAATTCATCCCATCTACTCAGGCCTTTATAGCCTGTCTGCGAAGGGAACATTCCATTTTTTTTTCTTCAGATCATAGCAATCATCATGTTGTTCTGTTCCCTTGTCAGTTCGTTATTTAAAGAAATAGATCATGTCTATAGCCTACCAATGAATGGGTTGCCATTTAAGCTGCATAGCCAATAGTCATTAAAGTGTTATTCATTTAGACAGATCGCTTGAGTGGTACTGTGATTGTCTTTTCAGTAGGTGTGTGAGTGAAGGCATTAACAACACATACCTTTCTCTTTTGTGTTTGATGTGGTAGGGTGTAATAGTCAATCTTCATTTCAGTTGCCTAAACAGTTCAATAGTCCAGTGACCCATCTGTGGTACATTGTCTTTAAGAGGCTGTCCTAGTCTATGCAGTTCATTCAAATCAAATCAAATTTTATTGGTCACATACACATATTTAGCATATGTTATTGCGGGTGTTCCTAGCTCCAACAGTGCAGTAGTATCTAACAGTGCAGTAGTACCTAAAAACAGTTCACAACAATACACACAAATCTAAAAGAATGGAATTAAGAAATATATAAATATTAGATTAAGCAATGTCAGAGTGGCATTGACTAAAATACAGTAGAATAGAATACAGCATATACATATGAGATGAGCAAAGCAGTATGTAAACATTACTTAAACTTTATTGAAATGACTAGTGTTTCATTATTAAAGTGGCCAGTGATTCCAAGTCTATGTATATAGGGCAGCAGCCTCTAAGGTGCAGGGTTGAGTAGCCAGGTGGAAGCCTGCTAGTGATGGCTATTTAACAGTCTGATGGCCTTAAGATAGAAGCTGTTTTTCAGTCTCTCGGTCCCAGCTTTGATGCATCTGTACTGACCTCGTCTTGTGGATATTAGCGGGGTGAACAGTTCGTGGCTCGGGTGGTTGATGTCCTTTATGATCTTTTTGTACTTCCTGTGACATCAGGGGCTGTAGGTGTCCTGGAGGGCAGGTAGTTTGCCCCCGGGGATGCGTTGGGCAGATTGCACCACCTTCTGGAGAGCCCTGCGGTTACAGGCGGTGCAGTTGCTGTACCAGGTGGTGAGACAGCCCGACAGGATGCTCCCAATTGTGCATCTGTAAAAGTTTGTGAGGGTTTTAGGTGCCAAGACAAATTTCTTCAGCCTCTTGAAGTTGAAGAGGCGCTGTTGCGCCTTCTTTACCATACTGTCTGTGTGGGTGGACCATTTCAGATTGTCAGTGATGTGTACAGTGTGAGTTTAAGGGTTAAGCCAGCTTCAGCCTCCTCCACACGTTTGCCCAGTTCAGTCATGTCAGTTCATATTTTTTTGACATTGGATATTTTCTTCATATGCTTAGACAGTTTCTCATTGCCAGTGCAAATTTCTGTTAGTAGTGACTCTAAACTCACTTTAGTCGAGTCAGTAGCTACTTGGTCCATGGTCGTGTTGTTTGTTTGTCTCCATTTCTCAATCTAGTGTTTGCCATAACATAAGAAGGATATTTTAGTAAAGAGAGGGAATGCCAAACAGATCTGTATATCATAGTCTTTCTCAGAATTTATTGTTGTTTTTCTGATGTTTCAGTAATTGCAGTTCTCTGCTTATCACCCACCGTAACTGTGATTCATGAAGCCATATTGTTCTGTCTGTGGTCACTGTTAAGGTTCGGGGCTCAACGACGGCCAGTGGCATAACGTCTATCTCCATGCTCTGGAGAACTGCGCCATGCTGACCATCGATGGTGACGAGGCGTCCACGGTCAGAACGGTCATTCCCATTCAGATTAGAACAGGGGGCCAATACTACTTTGGAGGTATTTACACAGATGGTCTATAACAGAACCATATAGCTCTATACCGGACAGGTATATGGCTCTGGGCCCGATTTCTCAAAAGCATTTTAAGGCTTAATTCATCGTTAGAACCTTCATAAGAGCATCTTTACATTCTCAAGCCGTTTCCCAAACCCGTCTTTATTAACGTTGCACTTCAAATCGCTTGTAATCTAACGCCTGCCTCAGACCACTTGTTGAACAGCTGAGTGCATCGTTAAATCACCGTTTGTCCTCCCGCGTCACTTTACACACAGGAAATATCTGCTAAACATAGAATGAAGATGTTTATCTGTCTCTCTGTGACCGCCGAAAACTTCCTAATTGAATATAAATAGCCTAAAAAGTGTACATATAGGAGCAGAAGGCATTATACATTAGATATGCACACTTGCAACGCGTTTCAACTTCTAGTTGGAATCTTTCAGGCAGTGTGAGGAAGATTCTTGAAGTCGAAACGTGTTGCCGTTGTGTATCCTGATGTGCACTGCTGACTGCTCCTATATGTATTATTTTGTAAATATATTCTGTTAATTCTGCCTACTCGTCTTTCTTGGATTACCTGCCATTTAGGGGCCTACCGTCCCACTGCCGTCTCTCACCCTGCAATGCATCGTTAAAACACCTGTAAGCGATGGAATTTAGGTTTACAAGTGTTTTAACAATGCATCGTTACTATAACTCAGATGCATTTCCCAAAACACCTCCTAGTGAGAACTTTCACTTTCGTACAAGCTTGTTTTTATATTGATAGGATTGAAACAGTGCTGCTATCAGATCAGCTTTCTTCATTCACATTTTACATTCACATTAGAATTATAGCCTATATGGCTGCAAATATTGAGACAGTTTATTCCAATGCTTAGCCTACCCTATAATAATAAACTATCGTAGATTTGGCATATCATTGCGCACATGTTGTTACATATTAAATATTAAGGAAAAAATTTGACAGCCTACAGTTAGCAAAATAGAACTCAATGGAATGAACATGAAATTGATTTTAATATGATTTCAATATTGTCCTATGTAGTCTATAGGCCTACTGTATTCAATACTGCATTCATCTCTGTTTTTATTTGAAGCATGGTATTATCTTTTGCTTCTTTGTAACAATTGCAAAGACATTGGCAACTTTGGATTTGTAGTCATCTTCGTTCTGAAGTTGTCTGCGGTCACAGAGAGACAGATACACATCTTGATTCAATGTTTAGCGGAGATCTTATGTGTATAAAGTGACAACACACTTAGCTGTTCTACTAGTGGTCTGAGGCGTTAAATAACAAGCGTTTTCAAGTGCAACTTTAGTTAAGATGGTTTTAGGAAAAAGCTCTGAGATTTAACAATGCGACTATGAAGGTTCTTACAATGAGCATACCCTTTAAATGCTTTTAGGAAACCAGGCCCTGGTCTATAATGTGTAAACCCTCGTAATGGGCTTGTTACTTACTTATTCATGATGACATGTCTATAATTCAGTCTGACAAACAGTCTTGTGATTTATTGTGTGTACAGTACATGTTTTTGTGTGTTTGATGGCTTTGTAAGAAAATCCTCTTTGTTACATTTGATTGGTTGCCTTTTTGTTTTCTTTGTGTTTTGTTAGCCTTTAAAGTTGTTTCTTTTAAGACAGTGTCTTAAATATTGAATGAAACTCTTCCCTAATGATTCAAACCAAAACACAACACTCAGAATTAATGTTGCTTAATAGTTGTAATGTATCTCTAGAGTTTACTTTTCAAACAGAAAGCTCTGTCTTGATCATATGGTTAACTTTGGATTCTTTCTCCCTCTTGTTCTCATGCAGGCTACTTCCTGCGTACCAACACTCCCCCTGCCCAGCGCTCCTTCCAGGGCTGTATGCAACTGATCCACGTGGACGACCAGCTAGCTGACCTGGTGGCGGTAGAGCAAGGCAACATGGGAACCTTTGAGAATGTCAGCCTGGATATGTGTGCCATCATAGACAGGTAATATTCTATACCATTCCCCAAAGATCTTATTGAGCTTGATAATCTAAGCAGCGTATAAAAACCTACTGTAACATTACCTGAGGGGCTGGTTGCTCATGGGCATGCATTACACAGTCTTTTCATAAAGACGGTAGGTGGCCCATCAAGATCAAGAAAGCATCTCACACAGCGAGAGGCAGGGATCAGAGGATCACACAAGGCTTTCCTAGTGGATGTCTTAGTGTGCAATATCTGTGCTCCTGCTGGTAAATGCCTGTGTACACAAGCACACAGCCAAACAGGCACACATCCCCAATGCAAAACTCATCAAAACAATGAAGTGGAAAAGCTCTGTTGCTTCTCCCGAGATATGGAAATGCAATTTTAGCAAAAGGTTACTCAGTCCGCCTGGAGAATTTGGACATGCGCTTACATTCTTATCAAGATAAGCACATAAAAAGTATTCTCACAGTATGTTGGTTCACTCCAACACATGGTTCTGGTTCATAATTGGAATCTTATCTCTGCTTCTTATTCTCCGTTAGTGATTAGTAGTCAAACTGTAGATCCCGTTATTCCAACCTTTTGTGCTGGAATTGTTAACGACACCCTTTGGAATGTCAGAGGGAGACATTTTCAAGACCGCAGAAAAAGGTTCTGGACGGTCATGCAGATTTGTTTTCAGCTTAACGTCCTTAGTCAAATCAAATGATATTATTGTTCTAGGGACATTTGTGTAATATGTACGTATGATAAATCCATTTATGGCTGAATACTCTTGATGTGTAGTTCATTTGACTGATCTATTATGGCAAAGGTTATCCGATACACCAGATTTTCTCTCCTATTAAATAGGAACGTTCCAACATCATTGCCCTGTGTAAATTTAAAGGATTGTGGTGATGAAATCCTCATTCTAAACTATGCTAGCAGGGGGAGTTCAACTAACTTCAAAGGGAACTACATGTTACCACAGCCCTTTGATCACACCAGCAGGTTTAAGGAGGTCCTGAACTGGAAATGGACTAAGAGAGTACAGTGATACACCCTAACGTTCACCATGAAGTGGTATCAAAAATACATGAAACAAAGGTCACAAACCTCCTCACAGCACCGTGTGTTGACTGATTACTGTCATGACACGGCGACAGCACGGTAACATCCTCTGTTGTCTCACAAAGGTCAACGTATTTCAATTAGATGTCTTCTTGTTGAATTTGATTTGAAGAAGTACCAAATGAATGTATTGTTGTGGTAATTTCCTGTATTACTAAATGAGGAGAGTTTACAAACCACACACAAGTCAGAGTTATATCTAAACTTCATCTTTAATTATATGAGCTTCACCATAGCCCTTTGACTCTCAGATCAATTCAGTGTCTATAAATGATTTCTGAGAGTGCCTATAAGAGAATACAAAGACCTTTTATAGCCAAGATACACCCCTCTCAACTTACATGACGAACCACAGATCTCAGGAACTTCACAAAGGGCCTTTTACTTGAGAGAGGAGTATCCCATAGCCAGATAGCATTAGCTATAAATGATCGTTCAGTTTGGTCTCTAAGACGAGGTTCTAATCTTGTTCTTGGTACTTCATAGTACCAAAACATTACCTCATCCAATGGCATATATCAATTGTCAACTTTAGATACTCCCATCTCAAATACACCCCCTCTTCTCCCCACTCCTGGACAAACTCACTGAGGGGAGTGACTTCTAGGTCATATACTATCTCAAGATTAGTGCAACATCAGAGGGGTAATACAATGGTTCCAGACACTGCCATACTCCTCCCCCCAATGAGAAAAGGAGGGAGTGACTGGCGTACAGACATTGTGGAGCCCTTCACATTGTTTAACAGATACATTCACATATGAAGACAATGTTCAAACCTGACCTCTCCCTTTCTGATATTCCTGCATATTACCAGACATATAAAAGACAAGCCTGACCTCTCCCCTCTCTGGGCCCCAAGTGACTGAGCCCTAGCTGAGAAGGGATAACTGCAACTGCCAACCCTATAGTCCAAAAGGAGACATCCTAATGACAAGTATCTCACATAAGCATATTATATAAATAAAACATCTTGTTTATCTATGTTACCTAACTAATTCTAATTCATTTCCAATTAATTAGTTTTTTAGCGTAAATTATATTTGAAATATGCACTCTATGAAAGTTCTTCCTATGTTGTCCTATCTATTCTCTTCTGACACATCTGTAGTTTCACAAAGGTCAAAGTAGTTAAATTAGAGGTCACGTCTGCTTCTTCTTCATGTGAGAATGATCTCCCCCCCACACAGATGTGTCCCTAACCACTGTGAACATAGAGGCCGCTGCTCTCAGACCTGGGATAGTTTCAGCTGCTCCTGTAACGGGACAGGATACACCGGGGCTACATGCCATACCTGTAGGTATCCTCCCCTTCCTCCTCCTCCTCCTTAGCCTATCAAGACATCTTCATCTATGGTCTGTCATTATTCATACCCTCAGGGACCCATCTGAAATGTCAGTCACATTTTTGCACATCATTCACCTCCCTTACAAATGGGGAAACACCTGGATTTGTAATGATGAATAAGTCATTCTACTGCAATGTCAGCTTCATAATAGATGTGGTTTCCTCTCTCGCGTATGTATTCCTCCTCTCCAGCCGTGTATGAACAGTCCTGTGAGGAATACAAACACCTTGGTAAAACATCTGGCACGTACTGGATCGACCCTGATGGGAGTGGTCCTGTTGGCCCATTCAAAGTCAACTGCAACATGACTGGTAAGAGTACCTCTCAATAAGACTCAAGATGAAAATCAACCTAACCATCTCTGCGTCTGATGATTTTGTCCCATCCCAGCGGGCCAATCATATTAAAATGACATCATTATAACCAGATTACAACCTAATCTGGTATCATTGCAACCAGTTTTGACTGCAGGGATGGCTCTGACCCACATTTAATTATTCACCTGTAAATATTGTACTGGTTTGTTGATGGTGTTGTTGACTGTGTGTGTTGCAGAGGACAAGGTGTGGACGACAGTGAGAAACAACCTGTCTCCCCAGACTTCAGTGACTGGCTCAGACCTGGAGGGGAAGGCTGTGCTGCAGCTCAATTACAACATGTCCACAGAGCAGGTAACCTTATGACCTTATGACATCTTCACCCATTGAATCATTCATGAAGGAACCATCTCAATGGGAAAGAAATCTGTATTTTATCAGTGGGTTTAATGGACCAGGATGAAGCCTAGTTTCGTACAAAAAAACAATACTCAATGGAGAAACTCTATATTTTCAGTCTAGAGAAACCAGCCCTATGTGTATTTTCTATGTATTTTGATGTTACAGCCGAAGACACTAGCTAGCTACGTTGTTTATTAAAGATGTTCTCACTGTATTTTCACTCAGCTCCACTAATATTACTAAATGTTATGCATTCTGCATTGCTTAAACCCTATTTTTTTATCTCCCTACGACAGGTGACAGCCATCACGGGAAGTGCGGAGTACTGTGAACAGCATGTTGCCTACGCCTGCCGAATGTCTCGACTGCTCAATACGCCAGGTAAAGAGAACATTGGTGTTTGTATGTTAATTGTTGTGTACATCTGAGAATATTTTAAGGATCTGTTTCTATTGGACAATACTGTAGTATCCTTTCCAACAAAGACACAGCAATTTAGGCATCTGGAGAGAGAAAATGGCAATAATATGTTATCTTCTCTTTCCCCTTCCCAGTGTTTGTTATTGATGAATGTCCATTTAGGTGTTGCTAAATTGTTTAGCCAATTGTTATTAGCATTATGGCTACACGTGAAGAATACTCTTATCTATTTGATTTGGCAAGTGTTTCACGAGATGTGAAGGCAAGCTGACGTACATTAGACAGCGACAAGCTGACGTACATTAGACAGCTTGTCTCTGTCGTACATTAGACAGCGACAAGCTGGCGTACATTAGACAGCGACACAGCAGTTGTCATCCCTTGTCATTACTCATAGAATTGAGCCAAGCGTTTATTGCAGTGGCTCTGAGGAATACTACCTGTGATAAATGGAACTGGTTTATTCCCTTAAGCCAACCGTAGGGAATATTAAAACTGAAATTCCATGACAGCCACAGAACCTAAAAGCTTGCCAGTTTCTTCCAACAATGTAGTGTTTTATTTTTTACCTTGTTTGATTTTTATCTCATCTGGCGTTATCAAGCAACAGCCCGTTCCCCCTGAGGGTCCATAGAGTTCTGAGCCTGAGGTTTTGTTAGCAGCAGGGTAGCCCCAGCTCCCAGCCTCTAGAGTAGACACTGATTTGTGCATCACTTGGTGTATATGTGCAGCATAACAAGCTTTCATCATGTCCTTTGAATGTGTTAGGATCTGAGACAGGGGCCTGACTGACTGGAGACGTTGACAGATAAAACCCACACATCATTAGTGTTCTGGTGAGCTCTGTACACCTTGCTGCTCGACAGCCGTTTAGCATGGTGAAAGGGAGCGTGTTGGTTGGCAGGATCAGAGAGCTGAAAGAGACAAGGAGTCAGAAATTCCTGGTCAGAGCTGCTGATCGGTGGTAGTACCTCTCCCTCATTTGGTAGTCTTATTGTGTTGTCCCCAGTGGTGCCCATTCATCCAGTATTGAGGAATAGAAGCTTACTTTACCTCCCAGTATCACCGCTGCTGGTTTGTCTCTCTCCCCTTACACAGACGGGAGACACTTGGCCTCCAGGCCCTCAGCTTAGCCTGTTTCCCTTCTCATCACCATAAAGAACCTGAATTATTGATTACTCTATAACCAGGGAATACCCACAACCCCACAATGGTCCATACCGCTCCCCTCAATCTCTCTATCCACCCTCCTCTCTCCATCCACCCCCCTCTCTCTGTCTCTCTCCATCTCCCTCTCTTCACCCCCCCTGCCCTGCATGTGGACCAGTGTGGAACATGGGTACCTTGCAGGGGAACAGCCTGTGTAACAGCCTTTGTTCTCTCCCTAGAGCCTCACCGCCTCACTCTGTGTCCCCTTGGCTTTTACTGAAACATTTTAGCCGATTTCTGAGGCATGTGATGAACAGACCACCCCTGTGGCTAGAAACAGCAGTCCCATTGTCCTTCCACTATTATTTCCCCATTGATGCAAACGTTGCGTTAATATTTCACTGTCAGTGGCTTGATACCGCACCCCTTCAATAATGTACTACCAGCCAATTATTATTTTTCATAAAATTATTATTTSTCATTCACTGGAGGGCAAATTCAGCCAGGTGCTGCTGATAAGTAACAATGACAAGATGGAAAATGGCAAATGAAATTATATTTTCTTGTCTTTCCCAAATTACCGTCGTGTAAACATTGTTTTTTCCCACTGCTTATTGTTAAGCATGCCTGTTGTTTGACTACTTGAAATTCAAAAGCATAATTCACATTGTAAACAGCAATACACAAGAGTTGTTCAGAGATCCCACAGTAGTCCGTATGACTACACAAGCATGGTGGAGTTGTTGAACAAGAACAAATGCCCTGGGGAGTGTTTGTCTTGATAAATGATCTTGTTTGTCCATCTATACAAACAGACATTTCCACTTGATGTGATTCCTCACACCAGTTATTTTCCCGTTCCTTAGAGCAAGTCATTTTTGATTACCTGGAGTGCTGAATAACACTATCGGTCTGTGCTGCTGTTGGTGTGGGGGTGGAACAGGATGAATAGCTGATTAATAGACCACATAGCTTGTCTCAATCAATAAAAAAGTAAATTGTCAAATAGAGTGAAGGAAAATGGATCAGCTGGTTACACTTGTCTAAGGATCTAAACATAGGACTGCACATAACATAAGCAGTATATGACCTCTGACGTATTCATCAATATGCATCAATAGCCTCTTCATCTCAGTTTCAAGGCTATTTGCCATGCGAGTTTGACATCAACAAAGGTAGCATGTTATTGTCTGTGTACCAGTAGAGAAGAGTACATTTAAAAAACTGCTTAGACTATCTATGGTCATTTGTTTACTGTAGATATACACAAATATTGTAGCATGATGCTTATGTATTGAGTATGTTGTTGTTTTGGTATGTTCTGTGCTGATTCATGTTGTTGTTATTTTGCAGAGGGATCTCCATTTACATGGTGGGTTGGCAGGGCCAATGAGAAGCATTTTTACTGGGGTGGTTCAGGCCCAGGGATCCAGAAGTGTGCCTGTGGAATCGAGAGGAACTGCACCGACCCCAAGTACTACTGCAACTGTGACGCTGATCAAACACGGTGGTGAGTGACTGAACAAGACCATAGATTCGATGTTACCGTATTAAAACGTAGTTTTATAATCTAGTTATCCTGAAATGTCATCCATGAAATGAATCAAGACGTAATACATTGTAGCACAAAGCAAATGTTACAATCTTACTGTTGTGCCTTTTGTAGTGAAAATATTCCTCTGTACCTCACATATTTGATTTATTTTTAATTTAGGAGAGAGGACGCTGGTCTTCTGGTGTATAAAGACCATTTGCCTGTGAGTCAGGTGGTGGTTGGTGACACTAATCGTGCTGGCTCTGAGGCTAAATTGACTGTGGGTCCACTGCGTTGTCAAGGAGATGGTGAGTTTGTTATAATTTCCACACCTATGGTAGTATTTTGGGCCATTATTCTCTGCTTTGTATGACTAGAATGCACAATCAGTGATGTGGATAGGCAACACACTGAGTGATTCATGTTTCCTGTCTGTTTCCCAGGTAACTACTGGAACGCAGCATCCTTCAACACGCCTGCATCCTACCTGCACTTCCCTACCTTCCAAGGAGAGACCAGTGCTGACATCTCTTTCTATTTCAAGACTTCCTCCTCTTATGGCGTCTTTCTGGAGAACCTTGGCAACGCTGACTTCATCCGCCTGGAACTAAAAGGTGAGTATACCACTACTCAGTAACAGGTCGATATACACTACCTGMAGACTTATATTATGGATGTGTGTCTGTGCAGTTCCATATCAAAGCTCTGGGTCCACATCTGCAAAAAAGTATCCCATTACAATATATAATGTATAGATGCAGTATAAATTCAGTGGTTTTGGACAGTGTTGGTAAGGCTTATTCACAGTAGATATCGACTTTGACTTTCCACTATGACTTTCCACTATATAAAAAGGATCTTGTCTGTCTTGTGGCCACAAAACAAGAATCTTGTGTTCCTACTAAAAACAAACCCCCAGCCACTAAGCAATTGTCACCTGCCATGTTCCCTGTGAGCTACCATTCAGTTCTTAGTACAGCTCCTCAGTCAACTCTTGGGGACTGTAACAAGATGGTAAATTGAATTTTGGGGGACAAGTGTGTGTGTACTGTAGAGTCTCAGTCTGAGAACATTGTGAAGGTGAAACCTCCCAAGGTACCTCTAGGGCTCTCCATAAAGGCTGCCATCCATCTCATCGATCGCAGTCCATACTTCTCTCAGCTTATATTCAACTTCAGTGCTTTAGAAATCTCCACTTAGAAATGGCTGGAAGTCAGTATTAACTTAAAGTTCACCAGCACAGTGGGAACCCTGTTTGGAAATGGTATTGTTAGATGAAATTGGTTTCCAGTGACATTTAAGCATGATTTGTGAGCTAGTGGGAGAGCAGTTTCCTTCCGCTGGGAAAGATCAATGGTCAGAAATATCTTTGAGCTCCTTCCGTCGCCTCAGAACCCATTGTTATTGTTTCTGACCCTTTTTCTCTGGCAGGTTTGAAGCTTTACTGACGCCATCTTTTGGTGCAATGCGTTGACAATATTTGAGCAGTATTATTAGTGATTCAGTTGCTCTGAAGAAACACGGTCTCTTCTTTGGAGACAGAGACAGACAATATTCTGTAAAAAAAACATTTCATATTTAATATTTTCCCCCCATTTTAATATTCACAAGGTATAGTATTAGTCTGCCAAGGGAAATGGATTTACTAAGCCTCTGGTGAGCTTTTGTATTTTAAACAGTTTTAAACACTTGAGTACTGGTACACATTAGAATTTCTCTTTAGAGCTTGGCACTGGCAGTTGTTTTAATGAGACTTGGCTCCACTCCAAAATTTCTCTGAGCTTCAGAATGTTATCTGCCAGTCCTGCAGGCCAAGCATCTGCTCTGAACAGGTGGATCTATGATTGACAAGGCTCCCCCATGTCATCTCCACAGCTTCAGTACATGCTCTGAATGGAGAACAAATGCAGTCAGACAGCTCCCTTTATTATAGATCTATTGAGTCGGTTGGGAAATAAAATCAAATAATGATTCTCCCAATGTGGTCCAGGGTGAGACCCCTGGTAAGTGGAAAAGAGCTCAATCACAATCGCTGTGAAATCTCATTACTCGATGGCAGCCTGGAGTCTGTGATTTATGTGGATTAAGCAATCGGACAGGGTGTTGGGTGATTAGACTAGTTGTCAGTATGTAACGTACGTCTCTGTAGAATTGGACCCAACAGGGGGTATGATGATACCTGTCAACAGGGTTTCAATAAAGTAAATGATGATAGAGGGGGGAAATGAGAGAACTGTGTCGTTGTGAAAGGGAGAGCTATCTCTCACTGCTCCCTGAAGTATTTGTCTGCGTTACGCATTTTTAAGTGTTAGCTGATAGGTACTTGTCAAATACACATCTAGAAAGTGATCAGTTTTTCAGAGCTGTGAATTATACATAGTGTCATTTCATTTTTATTTTGAAGTCATCATGATTTCAACAAGAATATTTCAAATCATCATGATTTCAACAAGGATATTTCAAATCATCATGATTTCAACAGCAAAGGAAATTATATAACAGTTTCCTTCGCATTCATGGGAAAAGTCAACACTGTATGTAAGCAAACTTTCCATTTCGGTAAAAATGCTTGTTAGCTTTTCAACCACTCCGAAACAGACCAAGGTCTTTCAAATCTCCTGTATAGCACAGGCCTAATCCTTGTTTCAAAAACTACCTCCTTGACACATTTCCACCTCTTAATTCAGTTGTTTCTCACCGAAAATTACTTACTTAGACTCTTACTTACTTATCCTCTTTGTGCCCACCTGCTCATAAGGCAGAAACAAGACCTCTCCACTTCTGACGATCCAAAGCCTGTTTGGCAGCACCCAAAACCTTATCTAACTCCTTGCCCTTTCTCCCCTCCTGCCCAGCTGCCACGGTTGTGTCCTTCTCTTTTGATGTGGGCAACGGTCTGGTGGAGCTGAGTGTGAGGTCGTCCACTCCTCTTAATGATGACCAGTGGCACAGGGTGGTGGCTGAGCGCAATGTGAAGGAAGCTGTGCTGCAGCTGGATGGGCACTACAAGGAGGTTCGCCCTGCACCCCCACAGGGTCACACCCGCCTGGAGCTATACAGCCAGCTCTACGTGGGTAAGATATCCTGCCTACCTGCCTCCCACCACATAGCGTAATGATGATCCGGGTTTATATGTCTATGTGGGTTAGACTACTGCTGCTCAGCTCATGGTGTTATGACCCGACTTATACAGGCTGCACTGTTGGATACAGGCCCACACAGTATTCACATTGCACACAACAACAATGTCAAAAGGTATAAGGATGTCAATTCAACAACTTCAACAACAACAAAAAAACTTGAGTTTAGGATGAGTTTACCTGTTTGTTTGTTTTTTGTTTTTTTACCAGAAGTGTACTTTGTAACATAAGTTGTTGTAAACCAAAATACCTAATACAACTTCTTGTCATAAACGTTATCATTCAGGTGCATCAGGTGGCCAGAGGGGGTTCCTAGGATGTATCCGTGCCCTGAAGATGAACAGTGTGACCCTTGACCTGGAAGAGAGGGCGAAGGTCACCCCAGGGGTTAAGCCTGGCTGCTCTGGCCACTGCACCAGCTATGGGCAGCACTGCAGAAACGGTGGCAAGTGCATGGAGAAATACAACGGTTACTCATGCGACTGCACCTTGACTGCCTATGATGGGCCCTTCTGCACTGAAGGTAAAATACAGTCATGTGAGAGAATAGTAACTCTGAATATGTCCGGGTATTTTTTTTTTCAACTTTACACTGTGGTTCAACTATAACTTTACACGGTGCTTTAGGGAGGCTAATATCGATTCGCTTGTCAATCTCTCAAACTTATGCTGATGTTTTGTTTTGCTGCCAAATGTCTCCTGTGTGTATCAGATGTGGGCGGCTACTTTGAGAGTGGAACACTCGTTCGTTACGACTTCCTTCCCGAGAGGGGCCTTCCAGCCATCAGGGATGTGAAGAGCCTGTCTCCCTTGCTACCCACAGAGGGCAACCTGACCCAGGAGGAGCTAGTGTTCAGCTTCAGCACCTCCAACGCCCCCAGCATCCTGGTCTACATCAGCTCCAGGACCCAGGACTACCTGGCTGTGGTGCTCAGACACAATGGTGAGAGAGAAACTGCTCAAAGGGTTTGAAATGCTTGAAAGAACAAGAGAGCAACCCTGGCCGTCCGTTTATAGGGTTTGAAACGCTTGGAGGGTGAAGTTAATGGCTCGGTCAGCAAAGAACCACAGAATGTACTGTAAATTAGCTCAATAGCTAATTATATAGTGCAACACACAGGTTGGGCATGGTCCCAGGCACATACATATTTCACTGAAAAAGCAGAAAGAGAGAGTGATAGTCAATTTAGTATTTGGCAATGTAAAGCGTCATTTAAAATACAATTTCCACTTGAGTTTGATACTCTTACCATGTTACTAAGCCTATCAGAATATGGACTGACAACCATATGAATTACGATGGTGATGGAACATTAGGACTGACTCTCCATTCCATCTGCCTCTGTCAGGAACACTTCAGATCCGCTACAGCCTGGGAGGCCTGAGGGAGCCGTTCACCATCGACCTGGACCAGCGCAACATGGCCAACGGGCAGCCTCACCACATCAACATCTCCAGGCAGGAGAAGAACATACGGCTGCAGGTAATAATAATGAGAACAGTAATGTGGTTTTATGTCTCTATATAGCACTTTTCAGCTGCAGGTCCAGTATGACCCTAGTGTTCCCCTGTCATAAAGGGTGATCTAACACACAGTGGGATTTGCTGAAGTCATGAAATTCAAAAAAATATGTTTTATTTCCTTTCAGACTACGTTAGGCCGCAGGTAAAAATCATACCAATGATGTAGCTTTATTTAAAGAACAATTTTCATCAAGCAGTTGAAAGGTTGGAGTTTAATGTTCTACTTGTCCCAGGGAGTGCACTGCTCTCAGTGGGAGATTTGCTGACGTCATGAAATACAACAAAATACAACCTTTCCCTGTCCTCTGACTACATTAGGCTGATTGATAGCTACATAGATGAAGCACTTCATTAAGGAGTTGAAAGGTAGGACTCTAGTGCTCTCAGGAGGGGAGGACACCACTCTGTGAGAGTGTGCTGTCCTCTCAGACTGCATTAGGCTGTTGACACACCTGACCCACCTTGTCTGTGGAGATGGTTTTTAGTGCATTGTGCTATTAGCACAGTTTTTTTCTTTGTGTATCTTATTTGGCCAATGAATGATACTGTACACTGGCATCAGCTCGGATTTTCAGAAAGATACTCTCTAAAGTCTACCACTAGGGGGCAGTAATAACAATACAGTACAGCTGAACTGGGTTTATAACTGACTGTAATACATCATGATTCATGACCATATGGTATTATTTTCCAGTTGGATCATTACCCCCCAGTCAGCTACACTCTGCCTGATGACTCTGACACTCAGTTCAACCTGGTCAAGACCATATTCCTGGGGAAAGTCTTTGGTAAGTGCAGATATAATCCATGTATTACTGGAGTGCAAATATAATAAATGCCATCAGAGGTATGTGTACAGATCTCTTAGAATTCGCCCCCTAAGTAATTTTAGGAGTTTGGTTCTGTGTGTTCTGATAAAAAACAGAACCATAATTTGTGTTGCCCATCCGTGGCTAAAAAGTGATGAGTTCTGGTTTAGTCCAGGTGTATTAATATATGTAATGAGGGTATCAATATTGATGGTAAAGGTGATGTTGCCTTGACAGAAAATCATGTGTTGATACGAAGACATGTACATGTATTTAGTGGCCATATTGTCTAGGTCTTAATCTGACTGATGTAGTACACCTCCCCACACCACTCAGAAAAAAGCAGGATAAAACGCCTATATCATAGGACCATCAGGAACCACACCACTGCAGCACACAACACAACAGTATTCTGTAACCAGACGAGGGATGGAATAGGAACTCGAATAATGTGATGTGGCGTGGTGGGAGGGAGCAGTACTGTGTCAGCAGGAGTCAGACACCAGTACACTGGTCCTGTTCTGAGAACAGTAGAGTGCCCCATTCTGCCTGGCTGGTAAAGCCTTACGACTCCCCAGAGTGCTTTGCTGCTGCACTCTGTGAATATATTAACAACAGACCCACCGATCTCTGACATCATCCTCAAGGAGGGAGGGAGCACAGAGGCCCGATCCTGATCCCCCATCTTGCACTCCTATACGCACATCCAGGTTTTCTCTGAGCCACGCGGTGAATGTATTAGCTCACTGATCCATGACATCATATTTTCTCCAATGTTTTCTCTGGTCTGGCTGTGGGGAAGGTAGGGAAAGGAGGTGGACTGAATCACTCGGGGTGCATTCATATTCAGAGCTCGTTGGCTAACCAAGGCTGCAGGCACGTAGACACCCTGACAGGTACATAGACAGGCTGACAGACAGGTACACACACAGGAAAATAGACAGAGAGATTGATAGATGTATTGGCAGGAAGACGAATAGACTACTAGCTGACAGCGAGGCAGATGCAGAGGTAAATGGACCTGGTGACTGACTGACAGACAGACAGAGTGACGGACAGAGGGACGGACAGAGKGAYGGACAGAGGGACGGACATGATCATAGACAGGTGTACAGCTGCCAGTGGTAGCTCTGGATAGAGGGTCTGCAAGGTGGAGGCAGAGCAAGCATCACTACATTCAGGGAGGACAACAGGGCAAACAGGTACTACTCTTCTGTATTTGACTAACTTGAGGTGGCATAGTGTTTTGGATTACAACATAACTGTAACTACACTAAATACATAGGTATTGGGGAAACTTATTGTAAACCTTGACCTTGTGATTTGTTGTTGGAAGATTTGTTTTAGATTGGCATTTCCTATACAGGATATACTGTAGGGTAGGCCTATGTTGCTTTTAACAAACCTTGCCACTGTAGTTTTATCATTGGTTTAAGATGGTGAATTTTCTTCCTGTAGATATTGGGATGTGTTCTCAAAAGTAAAGATCATGAATGGCACAATGCATGGCTAATGTTCCAAACAGGGTGTGTTTTGTATTTTTTTTTACCCGGGGGCATATGAAACATCCTTCTTACATGTAACCTAAAATTGTGAAATTACTCTTCTTTAGCCGCCTTTGGAGAATATTGTATTGCAGTAGAATTGGATACTTTGTTTTCCCTGGTCTATTGGGAGTATATATCTGCAGTAGGAGCTTGTACAGTAGCTGCCTGTCTGTAATGTAGGGGGAGACTAGGGATTGGGAATACAGGATCACCAACCAGAGGCTAGATTCCAGTGAACATAAATSAAACTGGGGAGGCTTACAGTATTGCAGTGTGCTGAGTAGTAGTGCATCGTGGTGGTAGACCAGTATTAAGTGGTCAGATAGCATCAGTCAGCAGCTCCACACAAGCAGAAGATGATAAAACTCTACTGTGCACTGATACACTCAAGGTCTATACATTTCACATAGGTTGACAGGGATACCATAAGGAAGAACTATCTAATCCAGAACTGCTGTTATGTTTTAAATGATTTTGTCTTGGTTTTGATCAGAAACTGGCCAGATTGACCCAGTCATCATAGAGAAGTACAACACTCCAGGGTTTGTGGGCTGTCTGTCCAGAGTTCATTTCAACAACATCGCCCCTCTGAAGGCAGCACTGAGGTCTGGCATCGTCGCCCCGGTGACCACCCAGGGCATTCTAGTGGAGTCAAACTGTGGAGCGTCTCCTCTCACGATCTCACCAATGGCTGCTGCCAACGATCCCTGGCACATGGACTCAGGTACAGTAAATCATTATGTATCTATCTCCTTTGATTGTCCAGTCAATGGAACCATTTATTCATACAGTGTCATGGGATTTGATTATATTCTTGTCGTTTTACATCTTGTTCCGTCATCTTGAATACTGCATTTTTACGGTAAGCACTGTAAGGCCTTTACATTATGTATAGTAGATGAATTGTCAGTGGTCAACTGGCAGCACCAGCGGTCCACTCAGTTCTCCAAAGAGATCTGATATTTCATTATAACTTCAAGCCATTATATTTAATGGTGGTATTTTTCTTCTTCTCCAGCTATTGTACCATTTAAACCCATGTGCTGTTTAGCTCCTGCGGATAGCTCTACAGGGTGGTTATTACTGGGTCAGTGTATTGATCCTGGGTGAGCTTTTCCAGATACATGAGATATATTGCTGGGAAACACAAGATCTATCTCCTGCCTGCTCTGAGAATGGTCTGCTCTGTACTAGGGTATGAAACTCCATCTCTCAGGGACTCTCAGTGACTATGCTGTATGTTTAACCTATGGAGGCATATGTGTGGTTTCAATAGGTCAGATAAATCATTTTAGTGATACTGCTTTGGTAAGGATTAATATTAACAAGTTCAGTTGTCCTACAGCTAGGCCTAATGGAAGTAGTGGGTTGATCTTTTCAGTTATTGATTTTTACACCACTGATAGTAAAAGACTAATAGAATTTTAGATGAAAAATATGAGAATAAGAGGGAGAATCCTTTTATCATTTGATCTTAGCCTTGCATAGTGCTCCAAAGGTGACAAATCAGCCTTTGTAAGCTCCCTGTGAGAGGCATCTGTGATCCCTGCCCCACTGTGTGTGTGTACATGTGTGTATGTGAAAATAACAAAAAACAAAGTCTTTCGTGAACCAGTACTTGCACTAGATTTTTCCCCTACTAGCTCTGATTTTACTGATAGCTACTTTATTGAAGAAAAGTGTACTTACTATGACTGAGATATGTGGTTGTCCCACCTAGCTATCTTAAGATGAATGCAATAATTGTAAATCACTGGGAAGATATTTTTGATGTACCGATTCCATGGACAAGGTGTATGAGTTGATATATAAAACAACGCAAGATTCAAGACTTCATGCTTTTCAGCTAAAATTATTGCACAGAATTCTTGCCACCAACAGAATTTTGAATATTTGGGGCATACAATCATCGCAGCCCTGCAGATTTTGTTGTGAAGATAYAGAATCAATAGACAATTTGTTTTGGTATTGCACTTAGGTAGCCTGTTTCTGGTCTCAGGTTCAGGAATGGCTGAAAATTCATAGCATTGATCTAAAATTTACCTTGAAATAGCATTGTTGAGAGATCTGGAGAGACCTGGTCAGTCAATTACTAATATACTAATACTCTTAGTAAAAGTATTTATCTTCAACTCGCACTCTGGATTCTATTCGATTAGATAGATTCAAATTGTATGTTAAACATCACAGCATAGTTGAAAGAAATATGGTGCGTAGAAATCCGAAGAGGGTGGCCAGCAGAGATAGGTGGGATGAGCTGAGGGTTGGGATGTGTAACTGGAGACAAGTGGAAGTGGAGTCGCTGGGTGGGGGATAGAATGGCGGTCAAGAATAAAAGTTAAAAGTCAAAACAAAACAAAAAGTAAGTTTGAATGACACTGACAGGCATTGTTACAGCTAATGCCTGTTTGCCTGAGGTGTTTGTACACATGCATATACAGACATACACTCATTCAAACGCACACACGTGCACATTCACAAACACACATGTAAATAGTGCCATACATATTGTTGGCCTTGCTGTTATGATTTTTGTTGTCCTTGATGTCTTGTTTTTTGCATTGTTGTTTTCTGTTTTCCTTTGTCTTTCTCTTCTCTTTTGTTCATTTTGTTGGTTGTTGATGCATTGGGTGATGGGGGGGCCGGTGTCTTGGGGGAAAGGAAATATTTTATGATTTGTTTTCTCGGGGGGGGCACAACTGTGGCTGGGCGGAGGTCTCTTGGGAAACTGTGTGTGTGTGGGGGGGGGATCTTGGAGGGCTGGTGGCCTGGCAGTTGGGAGCTTAGTCCGGGGGCTGATAGTTCTCTGGTTCAGGTCCCCATTTTTRACCTTGTGGGAGATCTGACGTGCCCTTGAGCAGGACGTTGACCCTGGTTAATTCTGTGGGTCTCTCTGGATGGGAGTCTGTTAGATGACTAATGTAATGTAAATTTGAGCGGCTTCACTGCAAGTAGATTATATGTTTTAATATTCAATAATAATAAGAAATACAAATTTTAAACTAAGTCGCTCTGGTTAAGAGCATCTGCTAAATGACTAAAATGTGTGTGTGTTTTGGGGGGGGGGGTTCTGCAGGATCCACTCAAATGGACTAGTGCCCACAGATGTCAGCTGAAAAGAGTAGACTGCCCCTTTTGACTCTGAGCCCACACCTACTTCCCCCATAGACTCACATACTGTGCATATACTGCATGCTATACACACAGAGTATACCAAACATTAGGAACACCTTCCTAATATTTCGTTGCGCACCCCCCCTCCCCTTAGAACAGCTTCAATTCATCGGGGCATGGACTCTACAAGGTGTCCAAAGCATTCCAAAGGGATGTTGACTCCAATGCTTCCCACAGTTGTATCAAGTTGGCTGGATGTCCTTTGGGTGGTGGACCATTCTTCATACACACGGGAAACTATCGAGTGTGATAAACCCAGCAGCGTTGCAGTTCTTGACACAAACCTACCATACCCCGTTCAAAGGCACTTATGTTTTTTGTCTTGCTCATTCACCTTCTGAATGGCACACAATTCATGTCTCAATTCTCTCAAGGCTTAAAATCCTTCTTTAACCTGTCTCCTCCACTTCATCTACACTGATTGAAGTGGATTTAACAAGTGACATCAATAAGGGATCCTAGCTTTCAACTGGATTCACCTGGTCAGTCTGTCATGGAAATGTTTTGTATACTCAGTGTACATCTCCTGTCCTGTTCTTTTAATAGATGTCAAAGTGTGCCAGTTTACAATTGACATTCTGTTTCTGTAAAACATATGACAGCATTGACATTTTTTTTGCATTGTTGGATTATTTTGGGGTGGAGATATTTTGTAGCTGAGATTTTGTTTTTGTTTACTTTTTCAGCTGGTGCTGTATTCCCATTCAATGAGGAAAGAGTTAGCCGGGATGGAGTTGATCAGAACTCTGCAGTTATCGGAGGTGAGTTGGCGCAGTAACCAACTCGCCTACTATACAGGGTTGTTGGTGTTTTTAAAGGTCATGTTCCTCATAATGTCCGTTGTACTTGCAGGTATCATTGCTGTGGTCATCTTCACCATCCTCTGCACCCTGGTGTTCCTGATTCGCCATATGTTCCGTCACAAGGGCTCCTACCACACCAACGAGGCCAAAGGGGCAGAGTCTGCGGACTGTGCCGATGCAGCCATCATTGTCAATGACCCCGCCTTCACAGAAACCATCGATGAGAGCAAGAAGGAGTGGTTCATCTAATCGGACATTCACATTTTGGTACTGGGCAGAGGTGTGCCCATTGCTCTTCGCTGTGTGAAGGCAAGGCTTTCTTTGATGAGGGATGAATGATGTGTCATTGTGGACTAGGGAGATGTTCCCATGGACAAGATGTGTGCTTTGGCAGGCTTGTCTATAATGTACTTACATTGAGTGAGGAGTTTTGTCAACATGATATYAATCATTCACATGGAGCCATTATTTCAATGACTGCATCCACTGAACTGAGAATGGGGGAGAATAAATGATATTACTTTTGCATTACAGTTGATATGTCTTAATGATTTGAGCTTTGATTGTAGAGATGTTTATGCCTGCATTTAGTGGGTCAAGCACAAACTGTATACTTATATTTCCTTCGCTGCCAAATGAGACCAAATGAGTTGCTTAGAGACAAGAATATCCCTACAGTTTAAAAAACACAAAACTAAATGTCACAGACATTGACATTTGATTGTATTGTGATGTGTTAATTTGATTGCACTGCAGTCCTTTTTGTGTGTATAATACAATGGCATGCTTCAAGATTATGGCATCCCTTCATTGCACCATTCCACACAGTAGCACTTGTATTTTCTCACAAATGTGTATATTGTCTCGCCAATTCTTTTTTTTGTA
Source organism: Salvelinus sp. IW2-2015 (assembly GCF_002910315.2). Taxonomy (NCBI): domain Eukaryota; kingdom Metazoa; phylum Chordata; class Actinopteri; order Salmoniformes; family Salmonidae; genus Salvelinus; species Salvelinus sp. IW2-2015. The sequence continues at coordinate 23,159,320 of NC_036871.1, forward strand.
CCAAATTATTCAGCGTGCTTTATCTGTTTTGCCCAGTCTTGCTACATGATGGTTCTTCCTGGAAAGATTGTAATCTGGTATGAGATGACAGGTTCACATTTGGGGACATTGTGACATTTGTGACTTTTGAAAGGGAATTGCTATGATATTGTTATGAAAAGGTTTATAGCACAAACAAGCATATCAGTTATAGAAATGACAATATCTGGCTTAACCCAACGTGCCTTCAGGGTTCAGCCACTTAGCCTTCTGTTTTGGACTATTTCATTATGGGCCCACTGACTGTCCCTTGAATATCTAACAATATAAATACTAAGCCCAATAGGGACGTATTTATGATCGTTACTATTTGCTAAAAGGAAAATTAAAGAACATGGCTTAAGTTCAGCTGTCTCCATGGACAGTGATACACTACAGTCGTGGCCAAAAGTTTTGAGAATGACACATTCATTTTCAAAGTTTGCTGCTTCAGTGTCTTTAGATATTTTTGTCAGATGGAATACTGAAGTATAATTACAAGCATTTCATAAGTGTCAAAGACTTTTATTGACAATTACATGAAGTTGATGCAAAGAGTTAATATTTGCAGTGTTGACCCTTCTTTTTCAAGACCTCTGCAATCTGCCCTGGCATGCTGTCAATTAACTTCTGGGCCACATCCTGACTGATGGCAGCCCATTCTTGCATAATCAATGCTTGGAGTTTGTCAGAATTTGTGGGGTTTTCTTTGTCCACCCGCCTCTTGAGGATTGACCACAAGTTCTCAATGGGATTAAGGTCTGGGGAGTTTCCTGGCCATGGACCCAAAATATTGATGTTTTGTTCCCCGAGCCACTTAGTTATCACTTTTGCCTTATGGCAAGGTGCTCCATCATGCTGGAAAAGACATTGTTAATCACCAAACTGTTCCTGGATGGTTGGGAGAAGTTGCTCTCGGAGGATGTGTTGGTACCATTCTTTATTCATGGCTGTGTTCTTAGGCAAAATTGTGAGTGAGCCCACTCCCTTGGCTGAGAAGCAACCCCACACATGAATGGTCTCAGGATGCTTTACTGTTGGCATGACACAGGACTGATGGTAGCGCTCACCTTGTCTTCTCCGGACAAGCTTTTTTTCCGGATGCCCCAAACAATCGGTAAGGGGATTCATCAGAGAAAATGACTTTACCCCAGTCCTCAGCAGTCCAATCCCTATACCTTTTGCAGAATATCAGTCTGTCCCTGATGTTTTTCCTGGAGAGAAGTGGCTTCTTTGCTGCCCTTCTTGACACCAGGCCATCCTCCAAAAGTCTTCTCCTCACTGTGCGTGCAGATGCACTCACACCTGCCTGCTGTCATTCCTGAGCAAGCTCTGTGCTGGTGGTGCCCCGATCCCGCAGCTGACTCAACTTTAGGAGACGGTCCTGGCGCTTGCTGGACTTTCTTGGGCGCTCTGAAGCCGCCTTCACGACAATTGAACCGCTCTCCTTGAAGTTTTTGATGATCCGATAAATGGTTGATTTAGGTGCAATCTTACAGGCAGCAATATCTTTGCTTGTGAAGCCCTTTTTGTGCAAAGCAATGACGGCACGTTTTTCCTTGCAGGTAACCATGACCGGCAGAGGAAGAACAATGATTCCAAACACCACCCTCCTTTTGAAGCTTCCAGTCTGTTATTCRAACTCAATCAGCATCACAAAGTGATCTCCAGCCTTGTCCTCGTCAACACTCCCGTGTTAACGAGAGAATCACTGACATGTCAGCTGATCTTTTTGTGGCAGGGCTGAAATGCAGTGGAAATGTTTTTTGGGATTCAGTTAATTTGCATGGCAAAGAGGGACTTTGCAATTAATTGCAATTCATCTGATCACTCTTCATAACATTCTAGAGTATATGCAAATTGCCATCATACAAACTGAGGCAGCAGACTGTGAAAATTAATATTTGTGTCATTTTTACTTTTGGCCACGACTGTATACACGCTCTTAATTAATGCCTGAACCTGTATGGCTTTGTTGGCATCATGTGGTACTATGTAATATTTGACTGTATATGATTGTTAGAGTACAGTGAGGTTGTATGTTTAATGTCTACTAATTTTATTTGCTTATTTTCAGAATGCCCCACAATATTAAACGGTTCTCTCTTACAAGTGCCAACAAGACTCAAGTATGGTTTCTTGTCAGCCTTTCCCACATTAAGATGCTCTTTTTCACATCATGTGGTTTGGGTATTTATGTGATTAATTCAGAGTGGCATAACAGACAACACAGTGTGTGCGGAAGACAAGAACTGGGGGATTAGAGAAGCTAAGGGGTATGTAGACAGCATGAGAGAGAGTAATGAAAACCTTTGCAATGAACATGAAATTATTAGCGGTTACTGCTGAAGGCTGTAACAGCATTCTGCAAACTGAAGGCATCCCTCCTTACATATAATGCCAGCGTTCCACATGCCCACAGCAATTTGGTAATTGCTTCATTGTTTGTTGTTGATATTTTGTCATGTAGGCTATTATGAATCAACACAAAACCCTCTGCATCTCGCAAGGCTCCAGTTTGGTTTATTGTTGTAAAGGGGAGCAAAACTTAGATTGTGCTTCAGATAGTTTTGCTCATTTGAATTTGGGTATCACATACTGTATGTAGTAATAGTCAAGTTGCAACTATCACAATAAAGCTCACTATTTTATAAGCTAAAATAATCAGAGGACATAATTTTACTGTAGAGCAACACTATGACAAAGCATGAGCTCACGTCAGACTAATACTTCAATATTATAGCATAGAGGATATCATAGAACAATATAGCATACTGATATAATGGAGAATACACTTTTTAATTATGTTGCATTACCCGTAGCATATGTGTAGCTGATAACCACTTGTCAAATGAACGATTGGCATTAGATTTCAAATGTCATTGTTTGATAAATGTTTTACTTTCATTAGCAGCATGATATGTAAACTAAAAACAGTACCACATTGCAGTACAATATATTTTACATTAATTATTTGGAAATATTTTGTATGTTTCTATCTGAGGGATGATGTGCAAAAGCCTTTTTATAATATATTTTAATTTATTTCATTACAATTAAATGGCAGTTATTTTTATTACATTGTGTTGAAAACAAAAATTGTTAATTTGAGATCATGTCCCCCAAAATGCATTTAATTTGTTATTTATGTTCAGTATTGTATGTTAAGCCTGAGATTGCATACATAATGTGATTTTGTCTTAATATAAATCATTAAACAAGCCTTGCCATACAAAGAGTGTGGTTGCTTTATCATCAGATGTCTCCCCATCAGAACCTTACCCCCCCCTGACATTTATGGTAGACACTAGCCTGGTCCGTCAAACTATGCTGGACCTAGCCTTTTGGGGGCCCTTAGTGAGATTTGGTTGGGAGGGCCCCCACCTCGCAATAAAAGATTTTAGTGGCCCCTCTCTTGACAGTGGAGAAAAACATGCTTTAAAACTAACAAGTTTTCTGCAATTCTACACATTTTGCCATGGGGCAATGAGAAAATGTAATTTTATAAATTCCTACAATTCTACCCATTTTACTATTGAGGGGATAATGTTTTTTTTCTTCCAGTTTTAAGGCAAATTCCCTGCAATTCTACACAGTTTGCCATGACTTACACCATGTTAATCAAATATCTGAGTGAGAGTGACCAACGTACCCGGTGGGTATTTGGCTATGATTACTATAGATTTAGATAGCTGACTAGACTAATTTACCAATCTAAAAATTGTTAGCTGACATGGCTAATTGAGTGACTGACAAAGAAAAAATGCTGATACACAACCAAATGTCAGAATTGCACCTTGTGTATTATACTATTCTTACTCTCACTAGTAAGTTATGACCTGACTGAATTCCTAAAATGAGGGGCCCTAAAGTCACTTTTGGCTGGGGCCAGCCCTGCATAAAACCAATACTAATATCATTAATTATAGGATGTTTCAGAATATAACGACAAATTGTATTCTGTTGTAGTGGCATACATGATTATCAATCAGTTTTCATTAGAACCTTGACCTTCTCACAAATCATGCTGTTCCATGCACAACATACAGTATGTCCATTATAATCAGCCGTGCGTGTCCGGAACCTTAAATTCCACTCAAATACCATGGGACATGTTTCTGCAAACACATTTGTAAAGTGTTATTTCTATGCACTGCCGCAGCTATTGTTGTGGCAGTGAAAAGTACATAATTTAGAGGGAAACGGGGATGTGTCTTTGAAAAGGAGTATTCCAATACTTTACTCAGATTAAAAACGTAATATTTGTTTCTAATTGGTACTGTTTTGTTTCATTTTGAGCCAAGAACGAGCACTACTACTACTACACGATGGTAAGCTAAAGTCAGCTGGCTAGCTAAGCATAACGACAAATCACCAGTGAACTTGGATATTATTCTAGCTAGCTAGTTATACAAAAACGGAACACACACACACGACTATTGTGTGTTGTATTTATACAGAGAACACTGCATGGCTGTTTATCCGTAACGTTAATTGGCTTCTGTGGTCAGGTAGCTTAAGTTAGCTCTAGCGTTGCGCCTGAACAGGCCTCATTTCTCACGGTAACGTTAGTTAGCTAACGTTAGCCTGATAGTTCACTGGCTAATACCATGTTAGCTAAGTTGGTTATAACGTTTGTCAATCCAAATTTGCAGTTTGTATTATCGACTATTTTGTTTAAGTTACTAGCTAGCTAACAGTACACCAAGAAAATGTAATGCCAACGTCAGCTAGTCAAAAACATTGCTAACTGCTATGTTTGCTTACACTGCACCACTAACCAGGTTAATATTTCACGTTTAGCCATGGCATGACAAAGCTAGATAGCTAATGTTAAGTTCAGAAGCTTCCTTGGCAAGCTTGTGCATGGAGACTACAGGTGTAGTAGCTAGCATTATTGCCGGATAAAGTTCATATTTACTGTACAAGATATTGCCTTGGACTAGTTAGCTATCAATATTAAGTTTTGCAAATAACAAAAAGCTAGCTAACAACATACAGAGAATAGGTATATTTTGGATTGCAAGCCAGGCATTACAGTCCCTCAAAGATTGTTTGCCACCAGCTCAGTGGCAATCATTTTGGCAAAATATACTGTCCCTATCGTTGTARCTTCCTCTTTGCTGCCCACTGTTATGTTAGGCTACCTCTTTTCAGTGTGTTTGCTGCTTAATCTGCATCTTTTGCCTTGGTTAGAGACAACACTGTCCCTGTGATAAATTGATGAATACTTGGGCCTGGACTGAAATGGTAATTATCTTGAACAGTTGGTTATTTAACAATTAGCCCCAAAACTTATCTTACCATCTCATGTTTGTCATTCATGCACAATACTTGCAGTATTCTCATAAGATATGTTTAACTTTAGTATCCAAGGATATCATTATATACACTTTGATTAGCCTATATCAGGGTTAGGCAACCCTGTTCCCGGRGTGTCGCAGGTACTGCAGGATTTTTTCCCCTACTAGGCACTAGACTTAACTACTTAATAACTAAATGATCAGTTCAGTGATTGCCTAAATTCAAAACACCTGGTCTTCCAGATCAATTAAATCAATAACATGAAGTGCCTGCTCCAGGACCAGGGTTGTGCACCCCTTGTGTATTTTATGTCTATGGTTGTATTCTAAGACTTAGTAGAATCTAAGTTAACATATTTACATATACACATGTAATGAAACAAGGTCAGGTTAGGCCTCATCTTGAAATCATAGTTCTGCACTCTTGTCTACTCTTAAAAAAAAAAAAAAATCTTTGTGATTTCTCTACCTTCAATGTATTATTCAATATCACTTGAATGATCTCCTGCTCCATGCCGGAAATCAGCCCTGCCTACCCTGCACAGGTTTAACAACAGGAGCCGAGGGCAGTAGGGTTTAGGTTTCAAGCTGAAGGAAAGCCAAATCCAGTCAGCCGTATTCCCCCAGCCAGGCTGCACTGGGGTGGGCAGACACACTCACTGACACTGTAATGTAGTTACAGTATTCAGGACCAGTGAAGGTCAGATCTCAGGCCCAGCTGTTGGGTCCTGATCAAGGGGAGCATGGAGTCAATATAACACTCACTAGACTAATCTCTAACAATATGTCATACATTAGCACCTGGATAGCAGATACTAGCTTTATATGGCAGGGGAACTATTCCAATCATTTTGCTGTCTACTGTAGTCTACAATGGAAGCAGTTTCAAGTGCAAATACTCATGAGCTAGATCCTAATACATGTTTTTGTCCAGGTCATGATTTTTTTCAATTGAATGTCAACATCAGTTATTGCAATCCCAACATTCTACAATGCAAGATTTTTGCTTACACTTCAGGGCCTGCACTATGTGACTTATACAATGTGTTCTCCTTTCTTACAATGTGTTTGTTTGCAGGTTTCTTGGCAGGATGCTCTCCTGATTGCTACTTGAAGGGGGTCTTCCACGATCGTCTGCCACTCCGAAGAGAAGACCCCACCTTGTCTCTGTGTTACATTGTGGCCTCTCTTCATCACCTTATGGAGGAGTAGCTCTTGACGGTTTCATTACAAGCAATAAAAGAAGACGTGGCACGGAGCAACTGAGAGGAGAGCAACAACAAGCAAAGAGACAATGTCATCCAACAGAAGCCAGAACCCTCATGGGCTCAAGCAGATTGGCCTGGACCAGATCTGGGATGACCTGCGAGCAGGAATACAGCAGGTGTACACCAGACAGAGCATGGCCAAATCACGATATATGGAACTGTACACGTATCCTTCCACATAAATACACTCCCAGGCTTCTCTGACTGTGTGCTTCCAAGTGTGTCTCTTTATAAAGGGCAGTTTTTATGGCTGACACCAGCACAGGTTTGCCTCAGTTTAAAGCATATTTGGGATAATCCATTGTCAGTATTTTAAGTTTCTACATTTATGTTTTTGCCTTTACCCACCACCCAGACATGTTTATAACTACTGTACCAGTGTGCATCAGTCCAATCAGGCCCGTGGGGCAGGGCCCCCTCCATCCAAGCCCTCCAAAAAGGCCCCAACCCCAGGAGGGGCCCAGTTTGTGGGCCTGGAGCTCTACAAGAGACTCAAGGAGTTCCTCAAGAACTACCTGACCAACCTGCTCAAGGTAATGCTCTGTTCTGTGCCTTTTTTAAATGGACTGAGGTCAATGAATCAATTAAATGAATTGGCCTGCTACTTAATTCTCCATTGGCCCTTCCAGTAAAGGTTAAAAGGAAGTATATCAAATGTCCTACCACGTTTGCATGCTTATCTCTAACTACAGTGGTATATGAACCCTTTTGAATTACCTGGATTTCTGCATAAATTGGTCATAAAATGTTATCTGATCTTCATCTAAGTCACAACAATAGACAAACACAGTCTGCTTAAACTAATAACACACAAACAATTATAATTGTTCATGTCTTTATTGAACACACTGTGTAAACATTCACAGTGCAGGTTGGAAAAAGTATGTGAACCCTTGGATTTAATAATAGGTTGACCCTTCTTTGGCAGCAATAACCTCAACCAAACGTTTTCTGTAGTTACAGATCAGACCTGCACAACGGTCAGGAGGAATTTTGGACCATTCCTCTTTACAAAACTGTTTCAGTTCCACTATTCTTGGGATGTCTGGTGTGAACCACTCTCTTGAGGTCATGCCACAGCATCTCAATCGGGTTGAGGTCAGGACTGACTGGGCCACTCCAGAAGGTGTATTTTCTTCTGTTCAAGCCATTCTGTTGTTGATTTACTTATTTATTTTGGGTTATTGTCCAGTTGCATCACCTATCTTCTGTTGACCTTCAATTGGTGGACAGATAGCCTAACATTCTACTGCAAATGTCTTGATAAACTTGGGAATACATTTTTATGTTGATGATAGCAAGCTGTCCAGGCCCTGAGGCAGCAAAGCAGCCCCAAACCATGATGCTCCCTCCACCATACTTTACAGTTGGGATGAGGTTTTGATGTTGGTGTGCTGTGCCTTTCTTTCTCCACACATAGTGTTGTGTGTTCCTTCCAAACAACACAACTTTCGTTTCATCTGTCTACAGAATATTTTGCCAGTAGCGCTGTGGAACATCCAGGTGCTCTTTTGCAAACTTCAGACGTACAGCAATGTTTCTTTTGGACAGCAGTGGCTTCTTCCATGGTGTCTAATGAACACCATTCTTGTTTAGTGTTTTACGCATTGTAGACTTGTCAACAGAGCTGTTAGCATCCTCCTGAGATTTCTGTAAGTCTTTAGCTGACACTCTAGGATTCTTCTTAACTTCATTGAGCGTTCTGCGCTGTGCTCTTGCGGTCATCTTTGAGGGCGGCCACTCCTAGGGAGAGTAGCAACAGTGCTGAAATTTCTCTATTTCTAGACAATTTGTCTTACCTTGGACTGACTTTTAGAGATACTTTTGTAACCCTTTCCAGCTTTATGCAAGGCAACAATTCTTCATCTTAGGTCTTCTGATATCTCTTTTGTTTGAAGCATGGGTCACATCAGGCAATGCTTCTTGTGAATAGCAAACTCAAATTTCCTGAGTGTTTTTATGAGGCAGGGCAGCTCTAACCAAAATCTCCAATTTTGTCTCATTGATTCGACTCCAGTTTAGTGGACTCCTCACTCCAATTAGCTTTTGGAGATGTCATTAGCCTAGGGGTTCACATACTTTTTCCAAACTACACTGTGAATGTTTATCTTATGTATTCAATAAAGACAAGAAAAATACAATCATTTGTGTGTTATTACTTTAAGCACACTGTGCTTGTCTATTGTTGGGACTTAGATGAAGATCAGGTGAATTTTTATGTAAAATGTATGCAGAAATCAGGTAATTCCAAAGGGTTCACATACTTTTTCTTGCCACTGTAAATATCACTCTTCTCCTCCCTCTGTCCCCATCATCTGCAGGATGGAGAAGACCTGATGGATGAGAGTGTATTGAAGTTCTACACACAGCAGTGGGAAGACTACAGATTCTCCAGCAAAGTGCTGAATGGTATCTGTGCCTACCTCAACCGGCACTGGGTCCGCCGCGAGTGTGACGAGGGGCGCAAAGGGATATATGAAATCTACTCCGTAAGACCACCCTTTTTTAGTTTTTTTTGTTAACCATTTAAGAATATGAGATTTAGGTTTTCTCAATTGTATGCATTACTTCATCCTTTCCTCTCCTTTCAGCTCGCGTTGGTGACATGGAGAGAATGCCTTTTCAGACCTTTGAATAAACAAGTGAGTATCTGCTCAGATTAGCTGTGGAAAAGTTATTCCCAGTCTTAGTTGATTATGATACATTTTGTTGAAGGCATGATCCTAAATGTGTCCCCCCCAACTAAGGTCACAAATGCTGTATTGAAGCTCATTGAGAAGGAACGTAACGGAGAGACCATCAATACTAGGCTTATCAGTGGAGTCGTCCAGTCCTATGGTAGGTCCTGGCATATTGTAATGGTGTGTTCAACTAATATGGAACTGTTGTGAGATGTGATGTCATGGCTCTGAAATTATGTTGGTTGATAGTGGAGGTTGTGTGTCTTTCAGTTGAGTTGGGTCTCAATGAGGATGATGCCTTTGCCAAAGGCCCCACGTTGTCAGTCTACAAAGAGTACTTCGAGACTCAGTTCTTGGCGGACACCGAGCGCTTTTACACACGAGAGAGCACAGAGTTCCTGCAACAAAATCCAGTTACTGAATACATGAAAAAAGTGGGTTATGAAACTAGTGTATTGAGCTAAATAGATGTATCAGTAGCCTTTTGTTTAGTGTAAAAAATTACAGAATCCCCCTCTCTTTCCTCTTTCTCCATCTCTTTCGGTCTCTCCCTCGGCTCTCTTTCTCCTTCTGTCTCTCTCTCAGGCTGAGGCGCGTCTGTTGGAGGAGCAGCGGAGGGTGCAGGTGTACCTCCATGAGAGCACGCAGGACGAGCTGGCCCGCAAGTGTGAGCAGGTGCTCATTGAGAAGCACCTGGAGATCTTCCACACAGAGTTCCAGAACCTTCTGGACGCTGACAAAAATGAAGGTATGGAGGAGATTCCAAATGGCAATTGCCAGCCAGACATGCCTTTTTGCTATTGCCAGATTTGTGCTTTATGTACTTTTTGTACATTTATACATTGCCTAGAGAAATGATTCATACCCACTTATTTATTCCACATTTTCTTCTTACATCATGAATTCAAAATTGATCAAATCTATTTGTTTTACCCATCTACACACAATACCCCGTAATAACAAAGTGAAAACATGTTTTTAGAATTTATTGAAAATTAAATACAGRTCTCATTTACATACGTATTTACACCACTGAGTCAATACTTTGTAGAAGCACCTTTGGTAGTGATTACAGCTTTGAGTAGTCTTTGGTATGTCTGTATTAGCTTTGCACATCTGCATTTGGGGATTTTCTCCCATTCTTCCTTGCAGATTTTCTCAAGCTCTTTTAAGTTAGATGGGAAGCGGCAGTGAACAGCAAGTCTTTCTGACGATTTTCAATGGGAATTAAGTCTGGGCTTTGGCTCAAGGACTTTCACATTCTTGTTCTGAAGCCATTCTAGCATTGCTTTGGCTATATGCTTTGGGTCATTGTCCTGTTGGAACGTAYATTTTCGCCCCAGTCTAAGGTCGGTTTCAAGTTTTAATGTCACATGCACAAGTACAGTGAAATGCCTCTGAAGCAGGTTCTCATCAAGGATTTGCCTGTATTTGGCTCCATTTATTGTTCCCTCTATCCTTATCAGTCTCTGTCCCTGCTGCTGAAAAGCACTTCTGCCTTCAGCTCCTCAGCAATGTAGAGACCAGTGTGTCTGTTGTCCCTTGTGTCTGTGCTCTTGTAGAATACTGGTTGAGGTAGTAGAGATGATGTAGTTAATTATTCCTTGCCAACGAATATTCGTCCACCCATCAGAGATGATTGCAATAGTCTGCTTTTATGATTTGCTTGAACTTCACTTGAACTCTGAATCGAGCAAATGAGTATATAAAGCATGTCTGGTTGGAGGGGTATGCTGGGCGAGGAACATTCAGAATTCTCTTCCAATATACATTGCCTGTGAGGATCAGAGGTGAACCAGTTGCATACACAGCTCGAGCAAGACATTCATCACCATTTCTCTGACTACGTTCCTCCATTGAGTAAAAAAACCTTCTGATTCCAGGAGGACCATGAGCTGTTGCTATCGATAACGTGTCTGATTCATAATTTTCACCTGGCATAGAAGTACAGGGACTTTTGTCAGAGGTTTCTTGTTGTGAGCGCTGAGGGAACTTTATGCACTTGGCCAGATGATTCTGCATCTTTGTTGCATTCTTCACATATGATTTGGCACACTCTTTGCAAATGTACACAGCTTTTCCTTCTACATTAGCTGCAGTGAAATGACTCCACACATCAGATAGTGCCCAATGCATTTTCCTGTAAAGATTAGAAAAAAATGTGTAAAAAAAACAACAAATACAATTCCATGTTAGATAAATAGTTAGTTAGATTAAACAACTCCTTTGTAAGATAAATGTTTTAAAATGAAATGCGTATGGAAACAGGTGAATTAACACTCCTCAGTTGGCAGGCTCAAGCAAGCTAAAACCCACATGCAAGAACTAACTAGCAGAAATTGTTAACAAGTTAGAAATGATTTAAACACACTTTGCTGTAGGCTACTATTTACTAGTTAACAAAAAATCATGTATGTCATATAAAATAAATTCACCCCACCCAGTATTGTGTTTCAAAACTTACCAGAAAGCATGTGGTCCTTGGCTCAAACAGTGTAGTAGTGTGGGCTCCATAGCATCTCATTAGTGTGCAAGATCTTGAGAATCAGCTGTACATGTGAATGGAAAAGTGCACTGCACATGTGATGGAAGAATGCACTGTGCATACAGAGGGTTGCAATTCCATCKAATTGGGGATAGTTTAACCAAAATATGCCACAAGACTTAGAATTGCCTTGTGTATTCCACAAAAAAGGGTTCACTGTTATAAGCTAACTTTTTTGATGAATTTAAGAAAAAATTCCCAAATTCCTTGGCTTAACATCCCATGGAAAATTTCCGAARAATTTCCAGAAATTTCCCGAAAAGTTTCCAACCCTTTGCAACCCTAACCACAACTACCCTCGGTATTATTGGCCAATGTGCAATCATTGGAAAACAAACTGGATGATCTACGATTAAGACTATCCTACCAATGTGACATTAAAAACTGTAATATCTTATGTTTCACCGAGACTTGGCTGAATGACGACGCGGATAATATAGAGCTGGCTGGCTTCTCCGTGTTTCGGCAGAACAGCAACGTCTGGTATGACGAGGGTCGGGGGTGTGTGTATTTGTCAATAACTACTGGTGCGTGATGTCTAATATTAAAAAAGTATTGAGGTAATGCTCGCCTGAGGTAGAATACCTCATGATAAGCTGTAGACCAAGAGAGTTCACATAAGTATAATTTGTAGCTGTCTATTTACACCACAAACCGATGCTGGCACTAAGACCGCACTCAACGGCTGTATAAAGCCATAAGCAAACAAGAAAATGCTCATCCAGAAGCAGCGCTAGTGGCCGGGGACTTTAATGCAGGCAAACTTAAATCCGTTTTACCTCATTTCTACCAGCATGTCACATTTGCAACCAGAGGAAAAACAAACCTAGACCACCTTTACTCCACACACAGAGACACATACAAAGCTTTCCCTCGCCAACCATTTGGCAAATCTGAACATAGTTCCATCCTGATTTCTGCTTACAAGCAAAAACTAAAGCAGGAAGTAGCAGTGACTCGCTCAATACAGAAGTGGTCAGTTGGCGCGGATGCTACGCTACAGGACTGTTTTGCTAGCACAGACTGGAATGTGTTCCGGGATTCATCATTGAGTAGTATACCACCTCAGTCACTGGCTTCATCAATAACTGCATCGACGACGTCCCCCCCACAGTGACCGTACGTACATTTCCCAACCAGAAGCCATAGATTACATGCAACATCTGCACCGAGCTAAAGGCTAGAGCTGCCGCTTTCAAGGAGCGGGACACTAAGCCGGATGCTTATAAGAAATCCCTCTATGCCTTCAGACGAACCATCAAACTGGCAAAGCGTCAATACGGGACTAAGATTGAATCCTACTACACCGGCTTTGATACTCGTCGGATGTGGCAGGGCTCGAAAACTATTACTTACTACAAAGGGAAACCCAGCCACGAGCTGCCCAGTGACGCAAGCCTACCAGATGAGCTAAATGCCCTTTATACTCACTTTGAGGCAAGCAATACTGAAGCATGCATGAGAGCACCAGCTGTTCCGGAGAACTGTGTGATCACGCTCTCCGTAGCTGATATGAGCAAGACCTTTAAACAGGTTAAGATTCACAAAACTGTGGGGCCAGACGGATTACCAGGACGTGTACTCAAAGCATGCGCGGACCAACTGGCAAGTGTCTTCACTGACATTTTCAACCTCTCCCTGGCCGAGTCTGTAATACCTACATGTTTCAAACAGACCACCATAGTCCCTGCCCAAGAAAGCCAAGGTAACCTGCCTAAAATTATTACCGCCCCGTAGCACTCTCGTTGGTAAACATGAAGTGCTTTGAAAGGCTGGTCATAGCTCACATCAACACCATCATGCCAGAAACCCTAATCCCACTTCAATTCGCATACTGCCCTAACAGATCCACAGATGACGCAATCTCAATCGCACTCCACACTGCCCTTTCCAACCTGGACAAAAGGAACACCAATGTGAGAATTCTGTTCATTGACTACAGCTCAGCATTTAACACCATAGTGCCCACAAAGCTCATCACTAAGTTAAAGACCCTGGAACTAAACACTTCCCTCTCCAACTGGATCCTGGACTTCCTGACTGGCCGCACCCAGGTGGTAAGGGTAGGCAACAACACATCTGCCACGCTGATCCTCAACACTGAGGCCCCTCAGGGGTGCATGCTTAGTCCCCTCCTGTACTCCGTTCACCTACGACTGCGTGGCCAAGCATGACTCCAACACCATTAAGTTTGCTGACGACACAACAAGTGGTAGGCCTGATCACCGACAACGATGAGACACCCTATAGGGAGGAGGTCAGAGACCTGGCAGTGTGGTGCCAGGACAACAACCTCTCCCTCAATGTGAGCAAGGCAAAGGAGCTGATCATGGACTATAGGAAAAGGAGGGCCGAACAGGCCCCCATTCTCATTGATGGGACTGAAGTGAAGCGGGTCGAGAGTTTCAAGATCCTTAGTGTCCACATCACCAACAAACTATCATGGTCCAAACACACCAACACAGCTGTGAAGAGGGCACAACCTTGCCTATTCCCCCTCAGGAGACTGAAAAGATTTGGCATGGGTCCCCAGATCCTCAAGTTCTACAGCTGCACCATCGAGAGCATCCTGATCTGTTGCATCGCTGCCTGGTATGGCAACTGTTCGGCATCTGACCGTAAGGTGCTACAGAGGGTAGTGCGTACGGCCCAGTACATCACTGTGGCCAAGCTTCCTGACATCCAGGACCTATATATTAGGCGATGTCAGATGAATTGTCTAAGACTTCAGTCACCCAAGTTATAGACTGTTATCTCTGCTAACGCACGGCAAGCAGTACCGGAGCGCCATGTCTAGGACCAAAAGGCTCCTTAACATCTTCTACCCCCAAGTCATAAGAGTGCTGAACAACTAAACTAATCAAATGGCCACCTGAACTATTTACATTGASCCCCCCCMCCCCCCCCCCCCCCCCYCTTTGTTTTTACACTGCTGCTACTCACTGTTTTATTATCTATGCATAGTCACTTTACAAATTACCCCCGCACATTGACTCAGTACCGCTACCCCCTATATATAGCCTTGTTATTGTTTATGTAAATGTATGTTACTTTTTGATTGATACATATATATATTTTTTATAAATAAATTATCAATATTTCATTAACTCTTTCTTGAACTGCGTTGTTGGTTAAGGGCTTGTGTGTAAGAATTTCAGTGTTGTATTTGGAGCATGTGACATGCATTGTCATTCTCTGTCTGTAGACCTTGGGCGGATGTACAATTTGGTGTCCCGGATCACTGATGGATTGGGAGAGCTGAAGAAACTCCTGGAGACGCACATATATAACCAGGGCCTTGCTGCTATAGAGAAGTGTGGAGAAGCAGCTCTCAATGTAAGAACTACAATGGATTTAATAGTTAAATGTACGCATTGTGTTTTACCGGTTCACATCTTTATTAGAATAATCTGAGACAGTCCTCTCTCCAGTTCACTTGGGTGTTCCTTGACTTTGTTTTCATTTATTTCACCACAGGATCCCAAAATGTATGTCCAGACCATCTTAGACGTCCACAAGAAGTATAATGCTTTAGTAATGTCAGCGTTCAACAACGATGCTGGTTTTGTTGCTGCTCTGGACAAGGTATGTTCATATTTTACTATATTTTGTGGTGTTAGACATTTTCAGACGGTGTCACACACACTTACACTGTTGTTGTTCTTGTTAACTTTGAACACCCATTTTTTTGTCTTCACAGGCCTGTGGACGCTTCATAAACAACAATGCTGTAACCAAGATGGTGCAGTCATCCAGCAAATCCCCAGAGCTGCTGGCTAGATACTGTGACTCTCTGCTGAAGAAGAGGTGTGCCTCCGCTCTGGCACATTCACTCAATGCATAACTCAGAACCACAGTTTGAAGTGGTTCAAGTATTCAAGTCTACGTACGCCTGAGACCAGTAGCCAGCACTCCAGTATTGCTATGGACATTTGTTCTGAAATGGTTCACATTGACTAGAGTCAATATGACGTCTACTCTTCTTGTGGTTTTAATAGACACTGCTAACATACAAGAGCAGGATGTCTGATTTTAAATGAAATTATTTTCTTTCTTTTTTTGCACAGCTCAAAGAACCCAGAGGAGGCAGAGCTAGAAGACACACTAAACCAAGTGGTGAGTTGGACTGCTTTAAAAAAATATATATATWTWTTTTTTTTTCAGCTGCCACACTGGTACTGCATTTTATACATTAACTGGTTGTCTGGAGTCGACAGGATGAAAAGTGGAGCTTCTGCACTGGCTGCCTTCCATTGTAGACCCAATCTCCTCCCCCTCCTTCAGCCCGGCGTTGCATTTTAGTTGGTTTACGAGATGTGGTCTCTATTCACAACTATCTAACTGTTATGTGTTCTCTTCCCTAGATGGTGGTCTTTAAGTACATAGAGGACAAAGATGTGTTCCAGAAGTTCTACGCCAAGATGCTGGCTAAGCGGTTAGTCCATCAGAACAGCGCCAGTGATGATGCTGAAGCCAGTATGATCTCCAAACTAAAGGTACTATACCACAAACAATGTGTTTACCTCATGACTATGTTTTTAATTTGGCATTTTCAATGTGATATTGACATTACATTGTGATTGGTAACTAGAGTTGTGCAGTTTGTTTATTGTACAAATCTGTTAGATATTCTCTGGTTGCTCAGTCTTTGGACTGTTTTACCTGGGATCAGCTGTCCTAATGGCATGTCCTGCCCTCTTTCCCAACAGCAAGCGTGCGGCTTCGAGTACACCTCCAAACTCCAACGCATGTTCCAGGACATCGGAGTCAGCAAAGACCTAAATGAACAATTTAAAAAGCACCTCACCAACTCTGAGCCTTTGGACTGTGAGTATATCTGTCTGTGACTCTGATATGCGGTGGGACATTGTCCCCCATTCTGGGATTCATTATGTGATGACAGAAAGGATTTTCTTAATCTCGGAAACCCGRTTACCTGGATTGATTTAATAGGGCCCTGGTTTTTCCCAACCAAACTTTAAAACAATCACATTGAAACAAATAACTATTATAAGAAGATTGCTGATCTGTTTTCTGTGTGTGTGTGCGTCTCAGTGGACTTCAGCATCCAGGTCCTCAGTTCTGGTTCCTGGCCCTTCCAGCAGTCCTGTACATTTGCCTTGCCCTCTGAGGTGAGAGACTAACTGATCCCCTCCACAGTGACCCAATTTACTGACATTGATCACTGTTTTACTCACTGTTCTCTCTTTTCTTCTCTCCTACCCTCATTCAGCTGGAGAGGAGTTACCAAAGGTTCACTGCCTTCTACGCCAGCAGACACAGCGGGCGCAAGCTGACCTGGCTCTACCACCTGTCCAAAGGAGAGCTGGTCACCAACTGCTTTAAGAACAGATACACGCTGCAGGTGATTACAGGTGTTGTCTGATCAGATAAAATATGAATATTTCCTCTCAGACTCTAAGTTAGGGATTTTCATCAACCATCACTGTTGAACAAACATACTGGTGTGTGCTGACTATTAACAAGAAAAAATTAATGAATCAACAATATGCATGGAGCGGAGTTGTCATGGTATCCTCTATTATTGAATGGTTTTGACTTATTCCCTGTTGCTCCTCTTGTCCTCCCAGGCTTCTACCTTCCAGATGGCCATCCTATTGCAGTACAATGCTGAGGACGTCTACACAGTGCAGCAGCTCGCTGACAGCACACAGATCAAGATAGTGAGTACTGACAACTCAACGGTATCTAGTTGGCTATAGACAGAGAGACTATTCTCTTTGATGGATGGTCTTTCAAAGGAAGACATTATGCTCTGATGGGAATACAAAACATTAAGAACACCTTCTCTTTCCGTGACAGACTGACCAGGTGAATCCAAGTGAAAGCTATGATCCCTTATTGATGTTAAATCCACTGATTGTAGATGAAGGGGAGGAGACGTGTTAAAGAAGGATTTTTACAATTTAGACCTTGATTGTGTATGCGTGTCATTTAGAGCGTGAATGGGCAAGACAATATTTAAGTACCTTTGAACGGGGTATGGTAGTAGATGCCAGGCACACCGGTTTGAGTCAAGAACTACAACGCTGCTGGGGTTTTCACGCTCAACAGTTTCCCCTGTGTATCAACAATGGTCCACCAGCCACTCAACATGGCCCAGCATCCCTGTGGAATTGTCAGGACCCGGTGCGAGAAACAGTCACTAATAATCGTCAGAACCCAGAAGATGAGGCAGACACAGCAGTACTAGAGATGGTGGTTTAATTAAAGAACAAAATCTTCAGGCAAAGAAACTAAATCCACAATGTCCAAAAATAAAGCCAAAAGGCACAAAATGGAAATCCTCCAAAATACAAAAGAAACTCCACAAAGTGGTAAAAAACAGCAGGGAAAAACAAACCTCAAAAGACTACTCAAATAATACACAAGAACTAAACCAGAGRACCTCTGGAAAATCCAACAAGAGAAATATCTGAATAAACAAGGCTTGGGCAGGGGCTGGGGCTGGGTGCTAACTTACAAACACTGAGCAAGGAACTGAGGAACACACAGGGTTTAAATACTAACAAGGGAATGACCTACAGGTGCAAACAATAATTAGAGCAAGAAAAACAAAAAGGTACAAAAAAGGTGCAATGGGGACATCTAGTGACCAAAACCCGAACAGTCTTGGCCAAAACCTGACAGGAATGCTTTCGATACCTTGTACAGCCCATGCTCCAACCAATTTAAGGCTGTTCTGTGGGTAAAGAGGAGGAGGTGAGGGTGCAACACAATATTAGGAAGGTGTTCCTAATGTTTGGTATACTATGTGTATAAGCTGAAAGCAACAGCCCACTATCTGCCTTATACGTTGCCTGTTTTGTTTTTGTTCTCATCAGGACATTTTGGTGCAGGTGTTGCAAATCTTGTTGAAGTCCAAATTGCTGGTAGGTTTTATGTCTCTTATTTTCAGATAATCTACCAAACAACTCCAGTTGCTAGGGAGCCATCAATTAACTATTCTCTGAAACTTTGACTCAAGCAATGTTCTGTTGTCTAGGTCCTGGAGGATGAGAATGCAAATGTGGATGAAGTGGAGTTCAAACCAGACACCTTAATAAAACTCTTCCTGGGATACAAAAAGTGAGTGATTACACACACCATGTAATCAATATAGATCACAAACCTGCAAATTGTGGAACAAGATATTCCAAATTGCTATGTTACTGTACTGTAATATATTCTATGAACTGTTGCTGATAGATTTTGATTTGAATCTATACAGCAAAAAACTTCGGGTGAACATTAACGTKCCAATGAAGACAGAGCAGAAGCAGGAGCAGGAAACCACTCACAAGAACATAGAGGAGGACAGGAAACTGTTAATACAGGTGCACTGTACATCACGCTATTCTATTTTTTCCCCTGATCTAACTCACACTACATGCTGCCACTGTCAACATTACTCACCTTGTCAAGCATTCAGTCACACTCACAAAAATCTGTTTATTGTCTAGCGTGCACAAACAACCTCTCTGGTCTAGAATATTCACCCAGGATCATTTTGGTCTAAACCTGCTGTGTTCTCTCTTTCTCTACCCTGCTGTAGGCTGCCATTGTGAGAATCATGAAGATGCGCAAAGTGCTGAAACATCAGCAACTCCTGGCAGAGGTGCTGAATCAGCTGTCATCCAGGTTCAAACCAAGAGTCCCCGTCATCAAGGTAAATTATGCCGTAAATTAGGCCACCTTACCCCAGAGGATGTCTTGGAACCACATACTGTAAATGCAACATCTGCCATGGTAGGAACGTGCTTGTTTGTGTCTTTCAGAAATGTAACAAATCTATACTCTGTTTTTACAATAAGGGTTATTTCCTGTAGGTTTATGGAAACCACTTTCTGTATGCAACATGTGCCATGTTAGTAATGGTCATGTATGGTTTTTGTCTTTCAGAAATGTATCGACATCCTGATAGAGAAGGAGTACCTGGAGCGTGTCGACGGAGAGAAAGACACTTACAGCTACTTGGCTTAAAACCTTTTCATTGTTCTCCACCCACCCACCCTCCCTCCTTTCTTTTTTAAAAAGTTGTCTCTTGAGTAATAAACATCATTCCTTTTGACATTTGGCCAATGTTGTCAGGAATGCGAGCACAGAAGGAGAAAAAGAAGAAAAAAGTTGTCAATCATCATCAAGGTGGTTGCGAAAGCTGGACTTCCCTTTAAACTCTGACATTATGGGATAGCTGCTCGCCCAGTGTTTGTTTGAAGATCCCATCTGAACTGCTCAGGATCGACAGATACATTTTGATATGTAAATATGGACAGAGACCTTTACCTCTTTACTTTTATCTTGCAAAGTTAATAACATACAAAAAAAACKATCAAAACCCTTCACACCGAGGGTTGCATGCTACTGCCTATCTGCATTTAAGAAGCAAAAAGACGTAATAGATGAGAAGCTATTAAGACACTGCTGCTTTATGTGGCAGTAGCAAATTAAGAACGTATGTTTAAAAAAATAAAAGATGAGTGCAATTTTAGCTGCACTTCCAGAAAGCGATCTGTGTTTGAAAAAGGCCCTTAGAAGTGTAATCTGCATTGTTACCAGCTACCAGAAAAACATTTGTATAGTGTGGTTCACTTTTTTTTTTAATGTATGGTAAATAAAAATTAAAGGTTTCTGTATTCCCTCTGATGGTTTTTATTCCTTCAAAGCTGATGTGAACTTTGGCCTGAGATATTTACACACGCATCCCAATTCTAATCTATGTTCACTAATTGGTTGTGAAAAAGAGCTAATGTGATTGGTCAAAAGACCAATTAGAGGGGGGRAAATATCAGATCTGTGCAGCCTGTGTAAATGCAGCCCTGGATATTATAGATCATTGCTGGTTTCTTGATGCTACAATCCATGAATGACCTACTTAGCTGTTCATTGCCAGTCATTTGTAAACTGTAAAGCTTGTCAACAAGATGTATTGTGTGGGTATTAGAACCGAAGGTTGCTACTTTCCCATGATCAGTTTTAATCAGAATGTACATTAATGGCTGTGTTTAGACAGTCAGCCCAATTCAGATTTTTTTTTAACCACTAATTGGTATTTTGACCAATCACATCAGGTCTTTTTTTTCTGATTCGTCAAAAGACACATTTTTGAGAGAGAAAAAAAATATCAGAATTGAGCTGCCTGTCTAAACACAGCCTAAATCACTGAAAACGTTCACATCRTAGGCAGGATGCAGACAGAAAATGTATGAGATTGGATCTTGGGGTTCTCTTGCCTATTTCAATAATAAACATTGTAAATTAGGCTATCATAATGCTGTTATTTTTTACGTTTTTAATTATTTTATGAATGCAGACCCATTTCAACATACATTTGGATGACAGTTTGGCGGCGTTAAAGCCTTGTTCACACAGGTCTTAATGCTCAAATCAGTTTTGTTTTTCAAACCTGTTTTGGAATACTAACTATCCAAACAGCAAGTGACCAAATCAGATTTCTGTTTGTTCAGACAGCAGTCATTTACTGGCATGGCTATGCTATTGTCATAGTAAATACGGGTGTGTGTACAGTGGTGGTGCTTACTATCACCAAAGATGATACAAGATACTCTGGCCTAACAATGGGAGTCGTTAGGCACGGCGGGTTGTCTAGCCCCCACCTATCCTTTCTTTGGATTGGTGGATACATGTCATTATTGTAATCCTTTTTGAATATTTGATGAGGGTTGTTGACATCAACTGCCTGTAATGGAGAGAGATGCTGTGCTATTAGCCACATGCAAAGAATATGCATAGCCATTTCGAGACAACTTCTATATAAAGTGTTTTTTCTCAAATTTGCCGGGATGTCACGTGTCCTACTTATATCAGTGCACTCGTAACAACTTAGGCATTACGAACTTCTATTTGTTCAAATAAACCTTGTGTAGAAAATAAGCCATACATTTTTTTGTTGACCAAATTCGACACTTGCATTGACCTCCATACAAAAACGCCTTGCTTGGCAGGTGAAGCAACAACAAAAAATGCCACAAGCTGGAGGAAGACAGATTTTCTGCAGAGTTGGGCCTCTCTTCCTCTCTGAAATCACTCAGAAGTGTAGCAAGCTAAGGTGACAACAATGCGTTGCTTTGAATGTTCAAAATCATAGTGTAAGAACACTTTTAAAGCCGTAAAGGATAAGATGATCCAACTTTCAATCAGATTCATTTCTGGCTAGCCACAGTAGTCAACTATCTAGCTAAGTAGCTGTATAGCTTTCTAGCACATTCACTAACTTGTTTGTAAACAATCAACAAGCTAGTTAGCTACCACATGTTCTTGTCTAAATTTCAACAGAGTAGGTAGCATGCAACAAGATGTGTCAAATAACAGTCTAAAAAACACTGGAGGGCAAATAAATCACATTTGACCGTTCAGACACGGGTCGCATGGACAGGAATTACATTTGAAATGTGGCTTGAAATCTGATTCCATGTGCTTTTTTGCTGTTTAGACTGCAGGAAAAATAACAGAATCTAATCGGATATGCAAATCCATACAGGAAAATTATATATTGGAATATATTAAAAAATATATATAAACATTTTAAAATATCAGGAAAATGTATTAATTAAATATATGTACTTTTTTATATGTATATACAGTATGTGTAAAATACACACACACACCTCACAACCTTCTCTACCCCGATTATAATTTGGAGTCTATTTACCTCTGGTACCTTATGCCTAGATCACACCGACAATGTCATTGAGCAAATAGTACGCAGCATCATCTGGATATGTGTGCAACAAAAGTTTAACATTCACCTTCTGCTACCATTTCTGTCAAGCACTCTATCCATACAGTTAGATGCATACATTCGATAAATCCAACATGTGCGCCACACAGAACGCACTGGAACTGCCTCTGCAACTCAATGCTGCAATGCTGCCAGGCAAACAGAGCGTTCCATTGGAAAGGAATGTACTTCAGGAGTACCAAAACGCAATGACTCTGTGGGTGTGATCGAGGCGTAACCCAATGCTGCAAAAGCAGCGTTCCATTTGAAATCAATGTACTTCTGGTGTACCAAAATGCGATAACCCTGTCGGTGTGATCGAGGTGTTAGCATTACAGCCAATTTATGCTTGATCCGAAATGTGTCCAGAGGCGCCTTATGGATGGTGTTATGCCATTGCGGACTCTCCAATACTTTTTACCTTTTTATTTATTTATTTTATCAGGGAGTCATACAGAGACCAAGGTCTCTATTACAGATGAGTCCTGAATGACATACATAACAGAAAATACACACATCAATATAAATACAAAATGAAAGCAGAATAAACAAACACATTAATCAGTAATAAGGTCCTCAATCAGCCTTTTGAATTGCGCTAGAAGCACCAAAACATAAAATTCAAGAACATTTTGAAGATTGTTCCTGAAATAAGGTGCAAGAAAACTAAAAGCTGATTTACCTAACTCAGTAGAGACCAAAGGAATTTCCAGAATGAACCATCCCTGAGACCGGGTGTGGTAATTCCTATGTCTAAAGTTTAATAAAGATGTTAGGTACAGTGGCAGTTTTTGTAAAAGGGCTATATAAATGAAAACATAGCAATGTATCAAACTACGTGACGTCAAAGAGGGCCAACCAACTTCCTGCTAGAGAATGCAGTGATGAGTACTGAAACTGTCGCCCATAATAATGCACAGTGTGCTGTGATAAACTGCATCTTACGCTTTAATGAATTGGCAGCTGCATTCCTATAGATGAAGTCGCCATAGTCTAGGAMCAATAGGAACGTAGACTGAATAATCTGCTTTCTACTATTTAGTGAGAGGCAGGACCTATTTCTATAGAAGAAGCCCATTTTTATTAACTAACTCTTCAATATGCTTTTTAAAAGACAGCTTTTCATCTATCCAGATGCTCAGATATTTGTAAGCAGGGACACAATCAATGGACACCATGGATACCATCTAAAGTACATATGCTTAAATCATCTTAAATCAAATCAAGTTATTTTTATGCGCTGTAGAGAACAACATATACTTAATTTTACCTGCATTCAATATTAACTTCAGGTCAATAAAGTTTTCTGTAATACAATGAAGGCAGACTGAAGTTCAGATAGAGCCTGGTCAACCATGGGGGCAATAGCATACACAACAGTATCATCGGCATACAAGTTTCTATTACAGTTTTTTTGTCGATATTGTTAATGTAAACAGTAAAAAGTACAGGACCCAGAATTGACCCCTGCGGTTAGCTGAGAATTGATCAAGGATTCTAATATTTTAGCTAGGCAAGAAAGTTTAGAAATAGGGTTATAATTATTTAGGTCACAAGGGTCACCACCTTCGTGAAGATGTAGTACATGTGCCGCCTTCTAAATCTTGGGGATAGTACCAGATATAATCGTCAGGTTAACAATATGGGTTAAGGATTCAGCAATCGGGGGCAGAAAGCTGCAGCAGAAATGGATCAGCGTATCAACCCCAGTGTATTTTTTTTAACATTAATATTAAGCAAGGCATCTAGCACATCACAGATAGTAAATTGTTGAAATGAAAACAAARATTCACTAGAAGTTGACAGGTTAACCGTTGAGTCAGCTAGAGGCTGGCAGAKGGAAGAGCCCTCGATTGACTGACCAGGATCAATTTAAAGCACCATTTCTCTCAAATAAAAAGCCTGCCAAGATAAAATTATGATTAAAAGCAGCACTTATTCCATTCTTCTCAGTTATGATGCCAGAGTCAGACAGAACTTTCTTAGGCAGGGAAGAAGGGGAATTTGTACGCTTCCGTACATATACTGTTTTCCAAAATGTTGTTTATGGACACATCTACAACCAGGAGCTCAAATTTCTTGCGAACAGAAATATTTAAAGATTGGAACGCCATCAAATTAGATTTTACATGTACGGCCACTCCTCCCATTTCTGTAATCTGTCACATCTAAATTCATTAGAATCATTTACTTCAATGTTTCATCAAATACAGAATAATTTAACAATGTTTCAGAGAGAACCAGAATGAGTTCTGTAACCAAATGTCAATTGTATCCATTTTTAAATCAGATTTCGCACATTTATGTGCATTAGCCCAAGCCCCCTACAATATCTAAAGTCAGAGGGGGTATTCAGCTCATTCCCATAAGAGCATAGGGTCATCTGCAGCTATTTGTTGAGTGAGCTGAGACTTTGCCAAGGTCCATGCCAACCACGTGAGAGCAGAGAAGACTGAGCATTTGACATACTTCCTTCAAGTCGCTGGATGAAGTGGCTGGGGCGGGAACTGGGAGAGCAGTGTTGGCAGAGTTCTGTCCACCCAGCTGAAGCTCCTGCCAAAGGAGTGGAGCTGCTGCAGGGGATCGGAATGGCTGCCAATGCTCTATTCTGAGTGTGCACAGGAGGCCTTGGTGTGGCTCCTGTTGCAGGGTGGGGCTGCCATAGGGGGAAGGAGTGTCCCAGGCCTGTTCTGGGGATGGGAGTAGAGAGAGTAACTAAAACTAGGCTGGGAGGGAGGTTGTGGGTGGACTTGAGGAGAGTGGTGTGGAGGGCAGTGTGGCTGGTGAAGCGCCAAACTCTCAGAATATGAGGGCTGATGATGTGAATGATACATGGTGTGGACTGCATCATGTGGTGCACTACCCTCAACAGTGTTTTGCCAGACCCTAATGTCGTGGTCGGTGCAGTGAAGAGCTGGGCTGAGTTGAGGTGGGCCTTGTCTGAGAGAGCTGTGCTGTGATGGGCCGGGTCTGGTRGAGATGTGTTGTGATGGGCCGGATCTAGTAGAGCTGTGCTGTGATGGGCCGGGTCTGGTTGAGCTGTGTTGTGTTGTGATGGGCCGGATCTAGTTGAGCTGTGCTAAGGCGGGCCTGGTCTGGTAGATCTTTGCTGAGGCGGACCTGGTTAGACCACCACCAGATGCAGGTCTAAAGGAGCGTTTGATATGTCTCAGGGAGTTGGTGGCTGTTCTGTTGCTCCTGTGGGGTGAGGTGGACTGGCAATCCTTTAACGTCCTGGCAAGGTGGGGACTGCCTCTTTGTAAAGGTGTGCATTGTCGGGAAGACAGTCCAGGCTGAGGGTGGGATGGTGGCTCCGTATGGCTCTCCATTGACAAGGTTGGTTGATGGTAGGTGAGGGCGGGAGGTCCTGTATAAACACAAACTCAATTACTTGACAACTTCCTTCACACCAGCTCTGCGCTGCTCAGCGAAGCACAAGAAGTATGAATGCCCTGACTTCTGCAGAGGCCATATCACCATAAATGCTGCACGGCCAATGCAGACATTGGATTGAACATGCAGCGCCTTTCACACCTCGATCACACCTACAGCATTACGTTATTGCGCAAAAGGGTACGCCACATTATCTGGATGCATGTGCAACAAAAGTTCAAAATTCACCTTCTGCTACCATTTCTGTCAAGTCGTCTACGTATACAATTTGATGCATACGTTCGATAAATCAAATGTATACACCACAGAGAACGCACAGCAACTGCTTCTGCAAAGCAATGCTGCAAGGCAAACGCAGCGTTCCATTAGAAATCAATGCACTTCTGGTGTACCAAAACCCAATGACACTGCCGGTGTGATCGAGGTGTTAGGTTCCCTAAGTGGCGTTTTGCATGTAAAAGTTTAATCATTGAGTTGATATGAAAATAACCAAAAGTATGTGGACACCTGCTCGCCTGGGACAACCATCTCTGCAGCACTCCAACAATCAGGCCTTTATGGTAGAGTGGCCAGACAGAAGCCACTCCTCAGTATAAGGCACATGACATCTGTCATGAAGTTGCCCTGTTGGTGAGGTTTATGACCCCCATAAATACCTTTCTCCCTTTTCTCTCTCTGCTCTACAGAATGGACTCTTGGAAAGCCCTTTGTTAACATAGAGAGAGTATGGTAACATCAAAAGGTTGGGAACGGAACAATATTTCGGTAATCTAACCAGTTGAAAGTATCCGTTGGTACTTAAAAAATATAATGTCAGATCAGTTGTCGTCGGAGACATTATTACTGATGATAGGACGACATAAATTGTATCTTGGAAAGTCTACACATTCTAGTTATCAGATTCACATGGAATTGTGGTGCAATTTAAATGTTTAAATATGAAACTATTTGTGAAAAAATGAAATGTAATTTTATCCTTCAAAATGAGAGAATTGTTTTCATAAGTAAAATATGCTCACTCAGTGGCCACGCCCACATGAATAGGCATTGGTTGGAAATTATGAACCAACCCCTTTTCTACATTTCTATAAGAGCCACCGTGACCCAATTCACAGTGGACTAAGCCAACCTCAGCGTGAGCTCTGGTTGCGAATGGTTGAACGACTACAACCTTACGAAGTTAACATTGTGTTCCCGATGACGTGAGGACTGATGTCCATACATTTAAAAAGCTAATATCAACTACAACCTTACGAAATTAACATTGTGTTCCCGACGACGTGAGGACTGGTGTCCATACGTTTAAAAGGGCTAATTTCAACATGGAGGTGACGATCGCCACGCTGGAAGGATGAATTTTGACTATACCAGCCAGAATATAGCATGAGCTTAGTATTTCAACTTGGTATGAATGTTGAACTCTTATTCACTAAAGAAGTGATACATCCTAGATGTCGAGTTATCAGCAGCAGCTGTAAACGTGTGTGGCCTAGGAAAGGACGGACAATCTCTTCAGAACGACAGGATACTACAACATATCCGTTCTACCACACGACGACAGGGTACTACAACGTAACCGTTCTACGACACGACGACAGACTACAACGTATTCGCCCAGAAATATTCTTCAAAGGACAAGGGAGAGCTTTGCTGGGCAACCCAGCCTTCCATCTTCGACTAATCTATCGAAGCGCAGCTCAGAGTAAATATATTTCTTGCATTTTCCTTTTCCGAATGGGCAGTTATTTATAATACATAAGATTGTGTATTTACGATAGCATAGCTTTATAAGGTCAGATAGAGACCCAATCCTTTTGTTCCTCAGTCTTCCCGCTCTTTCTTTCAAACCCAACCCCCTTTCTTTGTGTAACCAGCCGTCATATCGGTTTTGTCCGCTAGGGACGTTTTCTTTTATGACATAATTAGTAATCAATGTTCCATCCTGTGTATATGTAATTCTAAATAAATAATTAAACCAAATTTTGTATTGCTGATTCAACTTGTTAGCCAGGGTTCGTGAAGGTAACCAATAATTTTACGACGTTCAGATGAGAATAAGGTGACGATTATGAGGTGACGATTATGAGGTGACGATTAAGGTGACGATTAATTTGACTGCTATTGATATAAAAGATTACCAGGTCTTTAAGAGTTTATTCAGAAGACAACGGCTCTATAAACATTCTTCCGTGGTGCCCTGACTTCCTAGTTAATTACATTTACATGATTAGTTGAATCAGGTAATATTATTTACAGAGAATTGATTTTATAAAATGGCATGTCATATCATTTAATCCATCGTAAAGACACGACACAGCCTAATTGGAGTTTTCCAAAACAAGATTCTCTGGTCTAACAAAACCATTGAATTCTTTGACCTGAATGCCAAGCTTCACATCTGGAGGAAACCACATCATGCTGTGGGGATGTTTTTCAGCGGCAGGGACTGGGAGACTAGTCAGGAGCGAAGGAAAGATGAATGGAGCAAAGTACAGAGATATCCTTGATTAAAACCTGCTCCAGAGCGCTCAGGACCTCAGACTGGGGTGAAGGTTCACCTTCCAACAGGACAAAGACCCAAAGCACACAGCCAAGACAATGCATGAGTGGCTTTGGGGCAAGTCTCTGAATGTCCTTGAGTGGCCCAGCCAGGGCCCGGACTTGAATATAATCAAAAATCTCTGGAGAGACCTGAAAATAGCTGTGCAGCGATGCTCTCCATCCAACCTGACAGAGCTTGCGAGGATCTGCAGAGAAGAATGGGAGAAACTTCCCAGATACAGGTGTGCCAAATTTGTAGCGTCATAACCAGGAAGACTTGAGGCTGTAATCGCTGCCAAAGGTTCTTCAACAAAGTACTGAGTAAAGGGTCTGAATATGTATATGTAAATGTGATATTTCAGTTTATTTGTAATACATTTGCTAACATTTATAAAAACCTGCTTTTGCTTTGTCATAATGGGGTATTGTGTGTAGATTGATGAGGGGAAAAATCTACTTAATCTATTTTAGAATAAGGCTGTGTCATGACTGTCCTGTGAGGATCAAATGGCTCAGATCAGCTTGGCAATGGTTGCCAATAACCAAACCCTCTCCCACCCGCAAAGGGGGAAGGAGAGAACTGCTGGGTTGACAGCTCACACTCGATCGTAAATGTAACTAGACTTTAACATCCAAAAACTGAATTCCGGAACAGTATTTCTAACATAACAATGTGGAGAATGGTCAGTGGGGAACTATGGAAAACGAATGTAATATTGATTTTCATATTGTGATGTCATTAAAAACTGTATAACGGAAATACTGTAACTTGAAAWGTAGATCCCCTTTATCGGTCAAGTTTTCATCCAAAATGTTGTGCGTATAATATGACAAATGATTAGTATATTTTTGTTGAGATAGTAATGTGTGTGGTATCCCAGGAGGTCTACCCCGGGGGATGGTACGTGAGGTACGTGAGGCGACATTGGCACCCTCTGCTGGGAATACGGGAGCTGGGCACCCCGACATGGACAGCTCCAAGTGGAGGTAATTAGGGGAAAATGCCAACCAGCTGTGGAGGCCAAATAAAAGGAGCACTGTGGCACACCTTCAGGGAGAACGGGGAGAGATCGTCACCGAGCAAAAGTAGAGAAGAAGGATCGAGCCAAACTTAAGTGATTTTCTTTGTTATGTTTATTTTCTGTCATAGTAAAGTTGTTTTTGCGGACTTAAACCTCCCTGTCTCTGTGTCAATCTCTGCACGCTCAACCCAACACCCCACGGTTTACATATACATATAGTGGAGAATGCGGGCGTCTCAGTAGCTTTGAGTACCGTGGGGTCGAGTGTACGGCGATTACCATGGAGGAGTTGGTGGCTCAGTTCATCCTCAGCCAGCAGAAGCAACAGGCTCTCCAGGAGCAAGCACTGGAAGAGCAGCAACAACAAAACCGCAGACTGGTAGCGGAGGTAGCCCAGTTGAAGGTTGGGAGGGCTCAGGAGTCTGGCCCGAATCAGTTCCTGGTTCAGTTAAGGGAGGAAGATGCCATGGAGTCACATTTGTACACCTTCGAGAGGAAGGAAGGATGGCCCAAGCCCAAGTGGGCCAGCCTGTTGGCACCCTACCTCTCTGGGAAGGCCCAGAAGGCCTACTTTGATTTGACCGCTGACCAGGTCGCAAATTATGAGGGACTCAAATGGGAGATCCTGAGCCGCTATGGGTTCAATCTCGCACGCCGTGCACAACTGGTCCACGACTGGGCCTTTGACCCCAACCTTTCCCCCCGTGCTCAGATGAGCGACCTGGTGCGCCTGACCAAGGGCTGGCTACTGATGGAAGTACCGTCCCTCCCGATGCTCGACAAGTTTGTCCTGGATAAATACCTTCAGGCCCTGCCATACGAGATGAAGAAGACGGTGAGCATGCAGAACCCCCAGTGCCTGGAGGAATTGCTGACCGCGGTGGAAATTCATCAGAACACCCAGGACCTGCTGAGAGGGGCCCGAGCGGAGAGAGGAGACGCGGCGAGGGGGACAAACAACACAAAGAGAGGCGAGGGGCTGACGGGGGCCCGGACGGAACCAGCCGAGGCTGTGAAGCGGGAAGGTGACCCAAACCGATGACTTCGGCGGCTGCTGGACCCAGATCAGAGACGCTGCTATGAGTGCGGTGAGCCGGGGCACCTCGTGTGAAGCTGTCCCAGCCGGGAGGAGGCCATGCCCTCCACATCCCCCAGCTCTGGGGTAACCCGGATGACGAGTTACTTCACCTCCTGTTGGGCGCACACCGAGACGGCCCCTCCGATGGTTCCTGTGCGAATCGATGGCATCGACACCAGCGCTCTGCTGGACTCTGGCAGCATGGTGATCCTGGTGATCCTGGCCCACCCGCAGTGGCTCACACGAGAGGGGAAGGAGGAACCGGGGGACGACGAGGTGACAGTGTCCTGTGTACACGGGGACACAAAGAGGTACCCAACGGTGCCAGTGAGGATAACCACCCCAAGTGGGGAGTGCCAGATGYGCGTGGGAGCTGTTCCTAACCTACTCGTGTCCATTCTCCTCGGTCGAGACTGCCCTCTCTTCCAGGCACTGTGGAGGAGGGACCTGGGGAGGCGTGCATGGGAGGTAAGAAGAAAAGTAAAAAGGATGGTGGCCTGTGCAACCCAACCCCCGCCACGAGAGTTGTCCACTGGGCCCGAGTCGGAGCCGGAGGAGTGAGACGACCCCGCTCCGGCAAGCGAGCCACCGTGCGAGGAAGACTTCAGGCTCCCCTTTATGGAGGTGGAGGCCCTAGACGGACCTCCCGACACGGGAATCCTCACGGGTCAGCTCGGGACGGCCCAGTTAGAAGACCCCAATCTCCAGAACGCTAAGGTGATTGCGGTGGATGTCTGGGGTAAGTGATTGGCGCTACCCCCACTTCGCAATCAAGCATAATTTATTGTATCAGGTAGTAAAGCAAAATGGGGAGAAAAAGGACTTATACCCAGCCAGTATGTTAGGATTGTGTTGCAGCTTGCCCACACCCACCTGCTAGGGGCACACTTGGGGATGGAGAAAACCAGGGAGCGGATCGGGAACCGGTTCCACTGGCCCGGAGTCAAGCGAACCGTGAAGGACTACTGCCGTAGTTGCCCGGAGTGCCAGATCACAGCTCCAAGGGTGCATAATAGATACCCTTTGGTTCCCTTGCCCATTATAGGAGTGCTATTCGAGCGGGTGGCAATGGATCTGGTGGGTCCATTGGTGAAGACCGCGAGGGGACACCAATATATCCTGGTAATCGTGGATTACGCCACCCGGTATCCTGAGGCAATCCCGCTATGCATGGCGGCAGCAAAAGGTATAGCACGGGAGCTCCTCCATTTATTTAGCCGGGTGGGTATTCCGCGGGAAATCCTGACGGACCAGGGCACCACGTTCATGTCTCGTGTGATGAAAGATGTCTGCAGTTTGTTACGAATAAAACAGGTGAGGACCAGTGTGTACCATCCACAAACGGACGGGCTGGTGGAAAGCTTCAATAAGCTGGGCACTCCGACACGGACAGCTCCAAGTGGAGGTAATTAGGGGAAAGTTCCAACCAGCTGTGGAGGGAGAATGGGGAGAGACCGACACCGAGCAAAAGTAGAAAAGAAGGACCGAACCAAACTTAAGTGTTATGTTTATTTTCTGTCATAGTAAAGTTGTTTTTGCGGACTAAAACCTCCCTGTCTCTGTGTCAATCTCTGCATGCTCAACCCAACACCCCACGGTTTACCACATGTGATTTAGTTTTATAATGAGATCATTGTTTTTGATAATACTTTGAACAGTAACTAGCCACGCCCCGAGTGAGGTCAGAGAGCTTGTCAGCATGACGGAACGCCCTTTTGACCAAGAGTGCATAAAGGCTTGGAAGAGAAATCAACCTTTGGACCAGAAAAGCGTGGAGCGGTAAATACATGTTTGAAATGGTTGGAACTTTGAACCTCAACACGAGGTGAAGAAATAAACTTACCTTTCTTTAGAGCAAGAAGACTCGAGCTGCAGTTCATGTCTCTAGTGGTTAGAACCCTGAGAATCAACACGAGGTGGAGACGATAACGTTGCCTCCCTAACAATCACTGTTACGACTGATTAGCTGTCCTAAGTACGGTATCTAGGAAAGTGAATTTAAGTAAGACCATCCTATTACTCTCTTCAAAACATCATCTACTACACTGCTCTCATCACCCCACTGGGGATCATCGACACGGCTTATTAGCCTGTCTTCAGAGGACCAATCTTCCAGAACGAGTGGAAGCTCTGCTCCAGATGACATGACAAGTCATGGAAGCCATGGACAACTAAAAAGAAGGACATTGTRACCTCTTGTGGACAATCCGAGCCTTATAGCTCATGTCCAAAGTGGTCTGAATCCTGAACCCTGAATTATCAACATGAGGAGGAAGAGGCGACAAACTCCCCTCTCAGACAATCACTGGTACAGCTGATTAGCTGTCCTGAGTCAAATATCTTGAACTCTTCAAACCATCCCATCCTACTAGGAGTCTCAAATAACCATACACTACTCTCATCACCCCACTGGAACCATCGGCACGGCTGGCTTATCTTCAAATAAGCAGCTTCAGGAGCAAATTGAAGAGTGAACTCTGTAGCTCTGTTCAGGACAACACGACGGACAAAGCCAACCATACATAAATATATTCATGATTTCTTTTTCCAAACGGTTTGTGTGCAAAGTATATGATTAATGTGAGAATAGTTATAGAATGTCGATAATAAGTGCCTTCTTCTCTCTCTCTATGTCGTTGGGTAAAATGCTTTATTGTGTCAATCCGCTAGGGAATTTTGTCTCATGTAGTAAGTGTGTGTGTGCATTCTGTGTTATTATTCCATTAGCTAGTAAATAAATAATTAAACCAATTTGTGTAATACTGAATTATGAGTGAGACTGGGGATTTTGCAGATCCAAGATGGTTACGACTGTTCGGAATGATAAAAGAAGAGGTAATGATTAATACTTTGACTGTTATGGATGTGATAGGTAAAGACATTCAAGTTTAATTCTTTAAACAACCTCTTCCGTGGTGCCCCAAATTCCTAATGACTTTATTGTTACATGATTAATTTAATCAGGTAACAATTAAACATAGTTAGTGGATTAAATAAATAACAGTCATCAGATTAATGAAAGTAAAGTCACGACAGTTGTAACGTAACAAAAATGTGAAAAAGTGAAGGGGTCTGAATACTTTACGAATCTGTGACCAACAGATGCGTATCTGTATTCCCAGTAATGTGAAATCCATAGATTAGGGCCTAAGAAATTTATTTCAATTGACTGATTTTCTTATATGAACCGTAACTCAGTAAAATCTTTGAAATTGTTGCATGTTGCATTTATATTTTTGTTCATTATACAATGTTGTTGATCCATCCTCAGTTTTCTCCTCTCACAGCCATTAAACTTGTAACTGTTTTAAAGTCACCATTCGCCTCATGGTGAACTCCCTGAGCTGTTTCTTTCACCTCTGGCAACTGAGTTAGGAAGGACACCTGTATCTTTGTAGTGACTGGGTGTATTGATACACCATCCAAAGTGTAAATAATAACTTCACCCTTCTCAAAGGGATAGTCAATGTCTGCTTTTTTTTTTTTTTTTTACCCATCTACCAGTAGGTGCCCTTTGCAAGGCATTGCAAAACCTCCCTGGTCTTTGTGGTTGAATCTGTGTTTGAAATTCACTGCTCGAGTGAGGGACCTTACATATAATCTTATGCGTGGGGTACAGAGATGACGTTGTCATTCAAAAATCATGTTAAAACACTATTGCACACAGAGTGAGTCCACTTATGTGACTTGTTAAGCAAATGTTTACTAAGGAACTTAACAAAGGGGTTGAATACTTATTAACTGAAGACATTTCAGCTTTTCATTTTTTATTAATTTGTAAAGATTTCTGAACATAATTCCACTTTGACATCATGGGGTATTGTGTGTAGGCCATTGACACAAAATCTAAATGTAATCCAATTCAGGCTGTAACACAACAAAATGTGGAAAAAGACAAGGGTTGTGAATAGTTTCTGAAGGTATCGTACACAAGGTTCAAACATATATTTAAATATCTGTAATTTACATACAGGTAAATAGATGTACATGTTAAAATAATGTATTTGTCAGTATTGACTGTCTGTTGGAGGCTTGAAATACTCAAAACTTTTAACTCTGTCTGAAAATCATGGTCCAGATCATATATCTGTATTGTTTGATTCTTGTTTGCTTTTTCAAGCACTGTAATGAACAGCTCGATAGAAGTTGAGTAAATTATTATTATTATATAATTTTTCATATGGGAAAATAGTATTTGAGTCACTTCAATCTGCCAGTGTGAACAAGGCTTTAGACAGGCAGYCCAATTCTCATATTTTTTTCACTAATTAGTCTTTTGACCAATCAGATCAGCTCTGAAAAACATCTGATATGAAAAGATCAATTAGTGAAAAAAAGATCAGAATTGGGCTGCCTGTGTGAACGCAGCTTTAGTTTTTTCTCCTCAAGAGGTGCAGTTGTGGGCGGAGCTAAATGCCAATTTTACTCGATGGCACACCTGTGTGCATTGTTTCTCCATCAGCGTGCAGGGGAGGTTGGCAAGCGAAGTTCCCTCTTCCATCAATAGAACTGTCATATTATTTCAGGATGGAGCCTGGAGCCGAGACTAGCACTGCAGGAGTTTCAGTAAAAGATGACCTTTCAGAAAAATGTCAGAAGTTATTTCTTGAGTTCTTGGAGGAGTAAGTTGTTTGGACGAGCCCAATAATAGCGCTTAATACTAGTGATAATCAATGTGTAAACTCACCCCTCACTTTTACACACAGGTTTCAGGACACAAACGGGGAGCTTTTGTATCATCCTGATGCTGAGGAGCTCATTCGACCAGAGAGAAACACACTGACTGTAAACTTCACCAACATTGAGCACTTCAATCAGCAACTAGCTACCACCATTCAGGAGGAGTATTACAGGTAATTTAAATTCTAATTTGGTAGGCCTGGCCAAAAAACTCAGCAAGTTACTGAACATTTCAATTTTGTGCTTTACAGTGTCTGCCATAGTAGTGTGCCCCTGGAGCAAATTAAGGTTAAGTGCCTTGGTCAAGGGCGCACAGACAGAATTTTCACCTTGTTGGCTCGATTATTCGAAACAGCGACCCTTTCAGTTACAGGCCCAACACTCTAAACCAGGGGTGTCAAACTCATTCCACGGAGGGCCTAGTGTCTGCAGGTTTTTGGTTTTTCCTTTCAATAAAGCCCTAGACAACCAGGTGTGGGGAGTTCCTAACTAATTAGTGATGTTAATTCATCAATCAAGTACAAGGGAGGAGCGAAAACCCGCAGACACTCGGCCCCCGTGGAATGAGTTTGACACCTGTGCTCTAAACACTAGGCTACCTGCTACTTGTCCATGTTTTGTCATCCCCAGGGTATACCCATTCCTATGCAGAGCAGTGCGTTACTTTGCAAGAGATCATGGGAACATGCCAGTAGCCAAAGAGTTCTATGTGGCCTTCTCTGACTTTCCATCAAGACAAAAGTAATGATCAAACTACTGAACCAGATCTCTCTGAATACATTACAATTAATGAGATTATTACTTACCTTAAGTGTTAAGTTGATTGTATTGTCCCTTGACAGGATCCGAGAGCTCTCCACGGCCCGGATCGGGTCCCTACTGCGTATCAGTGGCCAGGTGGTGAGGACACACCCAGTGCACCCTGAGCTGGTCAGTGGTACCTTCCTGTGTCTGGAATGCCAGTCGGTTATGAAAGATGTTGAGCAGCAGTTTAAATACACCCAGCCCAACATTTGTAAGAACCCAGTCTGTGCCAATCGACGTCACTTCATGCTGGACCCCAACAAGTCCCGTTTTGTGGACTTTCAGAAGGTACGAAGAGGTTGGACTGCATGAGTCCACCAGGCCAGATTGACCCTCCAGCAGACAAGGAAACCATAGCATGATATATCAGGTCTCTAATTGTGTATGCATGTGTGTTCATATAGGTGCGTATCCAGGAGACCCAGGCGGAGTTGCCTCGTGGCTCCATCCCCCGCAGTGTGGAGGTGATCCTGAGGGCAGAGGCTGTGGAGATGGCTCAGGCAGGGGACCGCTGTGACTTTACCGGCACACTGATCGTCGTACCAGACGTCGCTGCCCTGGCTGTGTCAGGTGAGGAACTTCCCTCCACACACCATGCCTTTTCATACACACAAGATGGCCTTCTGAGGGTCAAAGTCATACCTGACCCTGAATAAAAACCACTGCGATGGTGCATAATAGTAACATTCTCCCCTGTACTTTCTCCATGTATGCACTGCAGGCACCAGGGCAGAGACCAGCAGCAGAGTGACTGGGGGGAGGCAGGGCTTTGATGCAGATGGGATCCAGGGACTGAAGGCTCTGGGTGTCAGGGATCTGTCCTACAGACTGGCCTTCCTAGCCTGCTACGTGGCCCCCACTAACCCTCAGGTTTGTCCATTAGTTAAACATTTATTTAGATTTATTTAAAATGTATTTAACATGGGAAGATACCTCTAGCGAGGGAGATGGATCTAGAGACTATGTATAGTAAACCACAAACTGTGTTCCTGTGTGTAGTTTGGTGGTAAAGATCTCCGCCAGGAAGACCAGACTGCAGAGAGTGTGAAGAACCAGATGACTGTTCAGGAGTGGGAGAAAGTGTTTGAGATGAGTCAGGACAAGAACCTCTACCACAACCTCTGCACCAGCCTCTTCCCCACTATCCATGGTGTGGAAATTGAATAGATTTGTCATGTAAACTGTTAAAACATCTGTTTTGAAATGCACTGCCTAACCTGAGAGAATATTTCAGGGAATAATGAGATCAAGCGTGGAATCCTATTGATGCTCTTTGGCGGTGTTGGCAAGACGACCATGGAGGGCACATCTCTGAGGGGGGATATTAATGTTTGCATTGTTGGGGACCCCAGTACCGCCAAGAGCCAGTTCCTAAAGTAAATCACCAAGCACTATCCTATTTGTATAACCTACATATGTTGCATTTGAAATTTAACTCAAACCAGTTTGAAAAAAAAAAGATTTAACAGAAGCATTTTGAGTTGTTTACTAGTGTTGCACAGCCTGTGTTGCTAGTCTCTGGAAGTCTCATTATTCCTCATAGCAATGTAGCCTACTACATGATGGAAGAAGGAGTGGTGTGGATGTTTTGAGGATAAAGGTCAGTGTTTAACTCTGATGGATGTGTGTGGTATGCCCTACCTCAGACACGTGGAGGACTTTGCGCCCAGGGCAGTCTACACCAGTGGGAAAGCCAGCAGCGCGGCCGGGTTGACGGCAGCTGTAGTGAAAGATGAGGAGTCCCATGAGTTTGTCATCGAGGCTGGGGCCCTCATGTTGGCGGATAACGTAAGCATTGTGTTCGAGTATGGGACAGTCATCTTATGTGTTTCAGTTCGTTCATATGTCCTCTGGGGGGCACTGTGCACTTTGATGTAACTTTGTCCTGTTCTTTATCACCATCCACAGGGAGTCTGTTGCATTGATGAGTTTGACAAGATGGACCTGAAAGACCAGGTAGCCATTCATGAGGCCATGGAACAGCAGACCATCTCCATCACTAAGGCTGGAGTGAAGGTATGCTATGTGGGAATAGTGCTGTAGCTGTACACAATTTATTTCCCTGTTGTAATTCAGCAAGACTTATTACTACTCAGTGCAGAGGGAGTATCAGTGGTTTGAGTTGTGAGCTGTTTGACTGTATTGTGTTCAGGCCACTCTGAATGCTCGCACCTCCATCCTGGCAGCTGCTAACCCCATAGACGGGAGATACAACCGCTCTAAGTCTCTGAAACAGAACGTCAACATGTCAGCACCCATCATGTCCAGATTTGACCTMTTCTTCATTCTGATTGATGAGTGCAATGAGGTAAGAGGGAAAATGGAGGGTTTCACTAACTTTTTCAACTCCTACAGTAAGCCCATATTGAATGAAAATGTGTGTTTTGGAAACTTGACACGTTTTGCATTTTCACCTTTGTCTTGTGGTCTAGGTGACAGATTATGCCGTAGCCAGGCGTATCGTAGACCTGCACTTTAGAAACATGGAGTCTGTGGAGCGAGTCTACGCCACTGATGAGATTCAGAGATACATACTGTTTGCTCGTCAGTTTAAACCAAAGGTTATAATTTCCCTTGTTGTATTGGTGTTCCTCGTGTTGGGCTGCTTAGATGCAGCGTTCAGTAAGACCTACCTACCTTAACATGCTTTCTGTTCCCTGTCGTTGGTGTGGTGCACTTTGACCCCAGATCACAGCAGAGGCAAAAGAGTTTGTGGTGGACCAGTACAAGCGTCTGCGTCAGCGGGACACCAGCGGCAGCACCAAGTCAGCCTGGCGCATCACCGTCAGGCAGCTAGAGAGCATGCTCCGACTATCTGAGGGCATGGCCAGGCTCTACTGCTCAGATGAGGTTGGTCAGACACCTACTACTGAAGTATACATCCCCATATGTATAGGGCCCTATACATTGTAGAATAAAACTGTATTTTTGTCTTCATTATTTGTTAAAGCTAATAATTATGGTTGTTTGTATAACAGAGGTGGTTCAGCAATTTTGCTCATGTAATGAATAAGCTTGCCTGATATCTGAAGTTAAATTGACTGTACAACACACATCTTAACCCTTTGTTTTTACTTATTTAAAGGTGCATCCCAAACACGTTAAGGAGGCCTTCCGGCTATTGAATAAGTCTGTCATCCGCGTCGACTCCCCAGATATCAACTTCGACCAGGAACAAGACAATGGTGAAATGAATGGTAAGAAACGGTCACTTTCACCTTTGTGCAATAATATATTTATTGAAAGTGATACACGTATACATTAAATTGCCACCCTCACTCTCCAGATCAGAATGACAGGATGGGCACTAATGGCAATCATGCAGAGGAGGCTATGGACACAGAGCATGGGGCAGGCAGCCCGGAGAAGGCCAGCACTGCCAAGCCTGCCCTCAAGATGACCTTTGCCGAGTACAGAAGGGTCTCCAACCTCATTGTTTTGCACATGCAGAAGATGGAAGATAGTAAGAGCTGAAAGGGGCCATCTACAGTTGAAACAATAACAAAGCTCCATCCTGCCACTGTTTTGGTAAAAAGCTGAGGGATGTGGCTGGAGAAATGTAACCACTCTCGGAATTCATAGAAATAGCTATGTTCCCTGTCAGGACTGACTGACCAAGATTAAGAAGAAATTATATATAGATAGAAAAAATATAGATTAAGAATCTTTTGAGGATATACAGTGTTTGTCTACTCCAATATATTACAAATATTGGAGTAAAACAAGTTTATATTTTGGGTTCTTATGGGGTGACATGGAATTAAGCTTGAGGCATTTCTAAGTTATATACTTCAAGAATCAATGTGTGTATATATCATTAAGTCAAAAAATAGATGTAGCAACTGCAGATTCACCATTTTAACAAACTGAAACGTTACTTTGCAAAGGTTTTTTTTTATATCATGAATTCAAAAAGATACTAGTTTTGCCAAGGTTTAACAAATGTTTCATTCTTACAGTTGATGAAGAGTCCTCACTGAAGATGAGCGAGCTGATTAACTGGTACCTGAAAGAAATGGAGAGTGAGATAGAGTCAGAAGCTGAGCTGGTTGCCAAGAAGAATCTTATAGAGAAAGTGCTTCACAGACTAATCCATTATGTAAGTAAAGCATTGGAAACAAGACACACCAAGACTGTTTGAAGAACATTTATTATTTTGATCTGACAACAAAACAGTTTTTTGTAAAATTGGTGAGTGACATGCTCTGTATTGTGTTCATTTCAGGACCACATTATCATAGAGTTAACGAAGACTGGGCTGAAGAAAGTTGGTGATGAGGGAGAGGAACCTGTGATCGAAGAGGACCCATTCTTAGTGGTCAACCCCAATTACATCCTGGAAGATTAGATAGGGTCCACCTCAGCCATAGATATTGTGGAAGTAATTGAACGCAGGCTTATCTGTAAGGAATYTGTGATTGCAGCTACAGTAGCCTACTGTCAACTTGTTTTGCTGGCATGTTGCTATTGACTATCAATGTACTGTCTCTTAAAAAACATTGAACACTTGTCATACTGCTCATGTCTATGCATTTCAATAAATATATTTTTTGCAATGCGTTGTGCTCACTAAATGGTGCACTTTCCCCTATCATTGTACGGGTGGCCCAGAGTTCAGGCCAATGGTTCATGCTCATGTCAGTGGGACATTGAGGGGAGCGGTTTTATTATATGCAAGAATATTAGCATTTTTCTGATATGAATTGCCATTGGTTCTAAAGAAGTATCACTACAAAATTCTCCTTTCTTATTGATGACAGAATATTATACACTGAATAACATTATTATAATTTTTTTTAAGGATTTGTCTTAAGAACCCATTGACCCTAATTCTGGGGACATTCATGCAGTGTTTAGGCATACTTCTACTGAATAGAATTGAATAGACTTTAACATTGAAYAGACTTTAGCATAGCCTAGATGCACACACACTATTTTAATAAGTTATGTTTAACAGATGTTCGTTTACATTGGCTACAATTGCACTAGCCCATACATAGACTCTATATTCTCCGTTAGTACATTCTTGGGCTACAGTACCACATCCAATGACAATTTTTACATATTTAATCCAGAACAATTGACTACTCACCCTGTTTTTAATTTGGTGTCTTGTACCTTTCTCTACGTAGGAAAGTGAAGTAAACATTTTTTTATGTGAGAACATGAAAATGTTGGCTATTGTCCTCCCGGAAAATTGCTGTGGCTCTTTCCATTCCTCTCCCTTTCCAAACGTCAAAATGAATGCTAATGGTGGATATAACCTACATTAATACTATTTCGTTTGTAAATGAACGTATTCCATTATATGTAAATATTAAATAATATCCACAAGAAGAGACCGTCGCTCACTGGCTCTGAGAAGTGCGGAACTGCTTGTGGGTCGGTCCTGAAGAGCATCCCGGAGAGTCGCGTGCGAAGGGCATGCCAGGTCATTGGGATGAATCYGCCACCTGAAATAGCCTACGTGGAATTTAACGCCACCCAATCCGGTATATAACATCAACCACATCCCTGACAAGACAAGAAGACCGCCGACTGATAAAGCACATTTACTGAGAGCTGTATCTTATGCAATAGTTTAGTTTTTTTTTAAACTTTATTCACAAATTTTACATTTACGGGGCTCTAGACGGTTGATGACTGCCTATTAACTTTGATTTGCAAATTGATTGGAACAGCCTTGAGGTGAGTTGTTACATTTGAATAGAATCTGTAAGCTAGTAGATGTGTTAATTTCAAAATGTATCAGGAAAGGTAATTTCCCTTGAATCGATGGTTTACTATGCATGCGCTTAGGCTACTACGCATTACACTTTTCCACGCTATTATGCCATTGGTCCCGGAATGTAAACAAAGGTACGCAGGTTGATGCGGGTATTGTTAAATAACGGGATGCTAAATTCGTTTTTTCATTGTGGCAGCTCTTGCCGTTGTTTATTGTGATAGATGAATGAATAAATAGTAAACACTAATCAGTATTTTTGCCTGAAGGGGACTTGCGACCTCTTTATCATAATATGCCCTTTGTGTAAGTTTTGTCTTCTTGAGACCGGAAATGCATTCATGTTAATTGACTCAGATGATGATTCCACCTGGGGACTGCTTATATGCTGGGAGGAAGAGAAGGAAGCCCATCCAAAAACAGTTGAGTACCACTACCAGATATTGTCACTTATGTATTGAATGTTTTATTTTATTTGATCAATTAAATCTTCATTGACCTATTTTATCAAGCTATATGATTAAAATAATGCAACCATCTATTTCTCATCTGTTGTACACTACTGATCATGAGTGAATGATTCTAATTGACATGTGCAAAAAGGGTACAAAAGTGACTTGTTACATTCAATAATATTTTTTTWAAGATTGTATTTATCTAGGCAAGTCAGTTAAGAACAAATTCTTATTTCTAATGATGGCCAACCAGAAGGCAAAAGGCCTCCTGTGGGGACGGGGGCTGGGATTTAAAAAAWATATATAAAAAATATAGGACATAACACACATCACGACGAGAGATACCACAACACTACACAGAGACCTAAGATGGCAGCAACACATGACAACACAATAGTAGTCATGAGTTCTTAGAATCAGCCTATTTGATTTTAGTAGTTCATCTCACATGAAATGCATACCTGTTGATTACATGTGCAAACTAAAACATATTCTATAATGACAATAACCTTGTTTAAAGTCTGGCATTGATAGATATTCCACACATTTGTAAATTAATGGACAAAGATGATTTATGTTCAAACAGGCTACAATTTAAACAGAGCATCAAACCCAAAATCATTCATTGTTATATTGGGTTTATTTCCAAGGGTATTTGGTTACACTTTGAATTGTGGTGCTAATACCATGTATTTACATTGTTATTACATTGGAGAGTAAGATTTGGTACAGTACACCTGTTATACCAGTTTATTTGATATAGTTCATGTTCAACTGTGAGCATTTGTCTCTTCAGCATTATTCTGTTGAAGGACCTGCTAGCTACAGCTACAGAGGCTTTCCCTCTTCATTATTTAGTCATTATTGTTTTTACTTTTTACTCAAGGAATTTACTGTTTCTCAGACCCCACAGACCACCCTTGACCTTTCTCAAAATATCCCCTTAGACATGATACAGGTTCCAATAACTATTGATTAATATACCAGAGGAGACAAAATGGGATTGAAATGTCATTAATGCATGCTTGCTTATTGAATAAACCAGACATCATTGGGGCAATAGCACTGTATTTTTGGCCTCAGGAGATTGATCTAATACTTCCTAGATTGTTACTTTTTTATAACATCAATTAACCTTGCTAAATTATTTGGCTCTATATCCGACAGAAAACAGACAGCGGCCAGCCAGAAGACCAACCCGTCGAAGAGGCACCGTGACCGTCTGAATGCAGAGCTGGACCGGCTGGCCAGTCTCCTACCCTTCACCCCAGACATCATCTCCAAACTGGACAAGCTCTCAGTGCTGCGTCTCAGCGTCAGCTACCTCCGGGTCAAAAGCTTCTTTCAAGGTACGGACAGCACAGTGTCCCCATGTGGTGCAGTTACACCCTATACAGTCTCTCGTGACAGCAGTTACACCTTATCCTGACAGCAAGCATGCGGGATTTGGCCCTGAATGCTAAGATTACAACCTATACTGTAGTAGGAAAATGATTTATTTTTACTGCAGGATCTGTTGTATATTAGATGTCACACTATATGGTGCACTAGTGTACATTCTATATCATATGCATACAGTACTGTGCAATTCATTATCACAACTTTACAATGTTTATTTGTTTTTATAATGAAAATATTGGTTTGTACACTTGAGTTGCATCACATCCACTGTGCTGCCACACTTATTTTACCCTAGTGCTGCTTCCCTGCCATGAAGCTATAATTCTGTTAACATTATTAATGAGAACATTTAGACAACATTTTAGACAACATTTAGACAGCTGAAAGAATGTTATTTATCATACATGGATCAAAGTAGAAGGGTGGTATGAATCATCAGGCTGGGTGTAACACATTCAGACAGCTAGATGGTCAATAGATAAGAGCTGAAGTTTCTGAAGTAGTGCTGAACTAGGTTCTACATGTGCTCTGCTGTTTATCTCATGGACCGCTACAGCAGGCATACAAGACATCACGAGCCTATTGATATTTTCACCATGCACACTCCTACCTCTCTCCTACTTTTCTACGTATTTGACAAGGTTTATTACATTTAGAAAATGAAAATGGAAAACATGACCAAACATATATTTTACCCATGCATGCATGATGCCACTGTGGCACCCTTGATCAGTCAGCCAGTTTGTATTGGATTAACATGCCTAGTAGCTAATATGAACTATTGCAATATACTTATTTATATTTTGGTTAAATGTACCTTCTTATTTTTTTCTGTGTAATTTCCAGTCCCTTCTGTAAKTAAATATGTTAGGTCAAGGTGGTGTTGCTACATGTGTTAACTTAATTTGATTATCTGATTCAGAACAGGTTTTGACTCAAATGGCCACATATCGAATGAGGTGTCAGCCATCAGCTATTTATGTCTTCTTTGCAATATACTGTACATCTTTAAAGCTTTGAATTGCATCAAAGGCAAAGCTCATACTGGAGGTAGCTTACCTGTTTTGAATAACAAAAAGGATAGATATGCTATCTAATGAAGGAAATTAGTAGCTCTGCTCTTTTCACTAATATCAATAGCTACAAACTTAAAGTAATTGTATTGTCCAATTGAAATCTCCCATCTATAGTTACAGCACAACAGAAAACAAATATTAAAGCATTTTCCCTCATTAGGGATGTATTGAGCTTGTCTC
Organism: Salvelinus sp. IW2-2015; assembly: GCF_002910315.2. Taxonomy (NCBI): domain Eukaryota; kingdom Metazoa; phylum Chordata; class Actinopteri; order Salmoniformes; family Salmonidae; genus Salvelinus; species Salvelinus sp. IW2-2015. The sequence continues at coordinate 23,204,231 of NC_036871.1, forward strand.
TTTCTGTGGCCATGCTGGAGCTGGTGGGTATCTTTGCATGAATAGTCTCACGTCAATAATTGTGTAGATTGGCACTGCACAACAAAAGGCATGAGTGGCAGACCCCAAACCACCAAATATTTTGGTCCAACAAGGGCAAGCTGAGAGCACAGCATGCAGCAGAGCGAAATCCCTTGTTGTCCCAACACTATTGTTGGACTGTTGTCGGGCACAATTACGCTCAAATTTGATCACCCAGAACTCAACTCCCTGAGTTGATCACCAAGTTTGATTTTCTGACCCCTGGATAAGACTAAATGAAGCACTACAAATATTGGTTAAGATTTGACCCTCAAACACAATAATATATTCCAGTTTCAACAGGTGGTTGTTTTTTATAGGTTTTCAGCACCCTACAAACCTTCAAGYTTAGAGCAGATGTTATTTACAGCTACAGCCTGAGACAATGCTGTAGCTGTTACACCACTAACACAGGATGTGTGCCAGGACTGTGGTTTTCTTGTTTTTCAGTCATCTCTCATTTTTTTGCTATTATTTGCTAAGTACATTTGTAAATAATCTTGATGACGTATCTCATTCAGCTGACACAGTGTGTGAGTAAGGAGGATCGATGCTGTTCTTTTAAAGGATACTGTATATGGATATATCATATACACTGCTCAAAAAAATAAAGGGAACACTTAAACAACACAATGTAACTCCAAGTCAATCACACTTCTATGAAATCAAACTGTCCACTTAGGAAGCAACACTGATTGACAATACATTTCACATGCTGTTGTGCAAATGGAATAGACAAAAGGTGGAAATTATAGGCAATTAGCAAGACACCCCCTAAAAAGGAGTGATTCTGCAGGTGGTGACCACAGCAACTTCTCAGTTCCTATGCTTCCTGGCTGATGTTTTGGTCACTTTTGAAGCTGGCGGTGCTCTCACTCTAGTGGTAGCATGAGACGGAGTCTACAACCACACAAGTGGTCAGGTAGTGCAGTTCACTCAGGATGGCACATCAATGCGAGCTGTGGCAAAAAGGTTTGCTGTGTCTGTCAGCGTAGTGTCCAGACATGGAGGCGCTACCGAGAGACAGGCCAGTACATCAGAGACGTGGAGGAGGCCGTAGGAGAGCAACAACCCAGCAGCAGGACGCTACTCCGCCTTTGTGCAAGGAGGTGCACTGCCAGAGCCCTGCAAAATGACCTCCAGCAGGCCCAAATGTGCATATGTCAGCATATGGTCTCACAAGGCTCTGAGGATCTCATCTCGGTACCTAATGGCAAGTCAGGCTACCTCTGGCGAGCACATGGAGGGCTGTGCGCGGCCCCAACAAGAAATGCCACCCCACACCATGACTGACCCACCGCCAAACCGGTCATGCTGGAGGATGTTGCAGGCAGCAGAACATTCTCCACGGCGTCTCCAGACTCTGTCACGTCTGTCACATGTGCTCATGTGCTCAGTGTGAACCTGCTTTCATCTGTGAAGAGCACAGGGCGCCAGTGGCGAATTTGCCAATCTTGGTGTTCTCTGGCAAATGCCAAACGTCCTGCACGGTGCTGGGCTGTAAGCACAATCCCCACCTGTGGACGTCGGGCCCTCATACCACCTCATACCACCCTGGTTCGAGCCCTGACTGCTGATTGGCTGACAGCCGTGGTATATCAGACCGTATTCCACGGGAATGACGAAACATTTATTTTTATTGCTCAAATTACGTTAGTAACCAGTTTATAATAGCAATAATGCACCTCGGGGGTTTGTGTTATATGGCCAATATACCACACCCCCTCGGGCCTTATTGCTTAAATATATGCAATTTAGCAGACGCTTTTATCCAAAGTGACTTACTCATGTGTGCATACATTTTTATGTATGGGTGGTGCCAGCGGGAATCGTTGTAAGCACCATGCTCTACCGACTTAGCTACACAGGAGCATAATAACGCTGTAAACCCCTATGGCCTTATGAATGGGTGTGCAGTACAAGTTGTGCCATGTACTGTTCCTCCTTTTTGTCAGCAGCTGTGGTWCCCCTTGCCAGGTTCCGTTCGTCAGGCCCATTTAGATATCACACACTCTTGTGTGGTCTTCACTGCTGATCGCAATAAGCTCACAGAGTGGTTAATAGGATTGAGGCATGCACTTCACTTCATTGCAGTGAGCTCAATTATAAAAGGGCAGGTAAAGTGATGGGGTGGCAGGTAGCCTAGCGGTTAAGAGCACTGGGCCAGTAACCGAAAGGTCACTGGTTTGAATCCCTGAGCATGGGATGTGCCCTTGCGCATGGCACCTAAACCTAAATGCTCCTGTAAGTCGCTCCGGATAAGAGCGCCTGCTAAATGACTATAACTTCAATATAAAACGATAGAACTAGTACAAACTACACGGCTCACTATGGTTTCAGGTATGTGTCCTTGCAGGTAGGATCACAGTGTCAATGGTAAATAATACCATGGTTCTGATACTGCCTGTTGCACATTCATCATGAAAAGGATTCTCTTTGAAGTGATCAGACAAGAAAAGGATGTGATGTATTCATAAGAATCCCCAAAAGTCCATAGAAATCATGTCATTTTCCATGCGGCCGCCTGTTCCTAAAGTGTTACCTGAAGCTTAATGTATGCTGAGCGTCTTGTCAGCGCCAGCTAACTTGACTGTTTGAATTCTATGAGCCGACATGACAGTGTATTTCTGTGGAATACAGAGTAATGGGGGAAAAGATCATGAAAGATATTAGGAAGCTGTGATGTGCTGTCCAGCACATGAGGGAGTAATTGTGCACTAGTGAAAGTGTCAGGGAAAGCATAGTCAGATCAGAGAGTTAATGAATGCTCCACTTTCTCCYGAGTACATCGCGTGACTGCTCCCTGGCAAGGCCCAGGGCCGCCCTCAGGGCTCATTGTAATGCACAAGAAAGAACGGTATGTATAAAGTGCACTATGCCACAATGTTGGATTTTATAGATCAGATTTGCTTGGTCGGAATCTGATGACTTCACATGACACGAGGAGGATGCTGTGTGTGAATATGAATGATGGATTTCAAATGTGATTTTTGTTTATGATCACGTTTATGATCACAATTTGAATTGGTTATAATCAAATCAAATAATAATTATATACTGTACCTAAAATGTTGAATCAGATCCGACTTTCAGGGAATTATATCCCAGATGTGGCCAAATTAAGTAATTAAAATAAAGCTAATCCGAGCTAATGTATTTGAGGCGCTGCCAGGTGAGTGGATTTGACCACGTGAAAGCAAGAGAGGTAGACTGGGTAATCGTCCATAACCTTTAAATGCTCTTCTGGAAACACACTGTATGTACAGAGTGATAGTCTTCATAGGGAAATGCAGAAAAGGTTCTAGGTTTGATTTAATGACATTGAGAGTGATGAGTGACAAGGGTTTTGAAATGTTATACAGTTGGTACAAAGAGAGGCACATTTTGAAGTACCACTGAGAAAGCATTACTTTAATRTAAAACCTTTTGGTGTAAGTACTGTGAATGCTTTGAATTGTGATGTTTCACACTGCAGTCTGGTTACAGTTCCTTATTTCCCATTCCAGTTACATGTAGTGTTTATCATCAAGGGGCTAAAATGGAACCAGTAAACAGAAGAGGTCTTGAGTTCTCCCATCTCCATGTTTACTGGGTGCTTTGAGTATAATTTTGAAATTGGCCCTCGGAGGGCAGAGTGTTACACTGCTGTTTGGCAGCTGCAAAACCTTCTTTGGCAGATTCCCTTCAGCTTGCGTGCAGAATGGGGAAATTCCAGTTCCCCCTTGTTTCTAGTCATCATGTTTGAATAGACTGTTTTTCAATAAGGATCAGAAACATTCCTTCCAATGGATCCAAGCAATTAACTCCTGATTCTAATACGGGCCAGGATCATTTACAATCATATATCTTTTCTCAAATCCCATTTGTTATTACACTTAATCCAGAAAGCTATTGTTCACTTCATTTGTTTTTAGAAAAAGGGTACAATTAATTTAGCTTGTTCTGTTTGTACCACATAATTATTATCATTAAAAACGATTGATATCGTTCTTTACAGATGTCATATTATATCATATAGTATGTACAGTATGTTTGATCCAGTGAATGTATTTTTTGTATGCTTACTGCTTTTCACTGATATTTAGTCACCAGATTATCGGTTAAAGTGTTCAATCAGCTCAAAGGCGACATTCACAAAGCGAAAATATATACTGATTTGTCTGCATGCAATAGCATGAGGTAGTGACCCCAATATGTCATAAGGCAGGGGCACTGCTCTTGGTCTTATTGCACAGAGACTGCAGTGCTAACTGATTTGGCACAAGCCCTTTTGTCTAAACTGTGATTTTTAACGTGACATCAGATCATAAAAAACATTCCATCAGCTTAATCTCTAATCACACCCTCTTAACAAGCATTTTCACCACTGATATTGTGATGCATTTTGGCATGATAACAATGACAGCTGCAAGACAACAAATGTATGTTAATGGAAACAGACAAATAGACAAATGTTCAAAAGTGAAGATGACAGGGGTTGATCATCTGTAGTAGCATACCATCTTCAGGGCTTCTAGTGCTACAACGGACATGCTTTTCTACAACAAATCCAACTGCTCTTCGGACTAGTCACTCTACCACTTGTCACTTCATATAAAACTCTATCGACTCAAGAACGTAATCTCTGATCCCCCCCCCCCCCACAAAGGCTATTGTCACCAAATTATTTTCATGTGAACTCGCACTCCAAGCTTTGTCTATAGCAGTAACGTCGTTGATCATCAATGCACTAGACACGATCTCATGGCACAACATAGCTAGCACACTCAGCCCTGGTCACGCAGGTCCATAAGAAAACACAGACTGTTTATTAATGATCCCCCCTCTCTTTTAATCTAGGGGTTAGAACTAAGATGATAGCTAAACTTCTCACCAGCTCTGGCGCCCACGTGAGACAGACGCACAATTGCTTCYATCAGCTTGGGTGTCACTTTGGCCTGTAACCTAATTGGTGTTGGAAGAGCTACCATTACTAGGGATACGTTGTCCATCTGCAGACTGCAGGACAGCACCATATGTCTAGACGTGAACAAACCCCTGAAAACTGAAAGATAAAATCTYGGACTGGGGATTAGTGGTCTAAAGAGGGTTTAGGCAGTAACAATTGAGTTGAATTAATTTGTTAATTAAGCTTTTAAATTAGGTAGGTATATTATGGTACTTACGGTAATGTGTAAATAACAATGATATAATTTCATATGATGTAGTTTCAACATGGCTGTGAAAGTAAGTAGTCTTATTTAGATTTCAGATTTCGCTCCTCAAGTAACTTTACTGATGTTTATATAGGCTACTCTTTATTTTGGGGATTTTTTTTATTGATTTAACCTTTTATTTAACTAGCCAAGTCAGTTAAGAACAAATTCTTATTTACAATGACGGCCAAACCCTAACACGGATGGCGCTGGGCCAATTGTGCACCGCCCTATGGGACTCCAAATCAATGTTGTGGTACAGCCTGGAATCGAACCAGGGTCTGTAGTGACGCCTCTAGCACTGAGATGCAGTGCCTTAGACCGCTGCGCCACTCTTCTTGAGATTCCCAGTGATTTATCCTCTCCTCTGCACCTTACACTGACCCTCTGAAGACTCGCATTACAGTAGTAGCTACTCACAGTAATGTCAATCAGCAAGGGTGAAATGTCGCAGGTTGACGTTTATTGGGATGAGTCCTGTAGGCAGAACTGAGTGATTTCCGCTATATGGGCCAGCTGCAAAGTCAAAATTGGATATATTGTAAAAATGAATGGGGRAAAAATGTAAGGTTATGTTTAGGTTTAAAATCAGATTTTACGACTTTGTGTCTGTGCCAGCTAGTGACCACTGCAGAGCTGCCTCCAGAACAAGATTCATGACGAAAGACACTAACCTGCAAATCAGTCCTAGAAATGAAAACCTCCTCCCTGCCTCTCATCCAGTTCACCTCACAAAACCCAGTGATTGATACAAAGGTATCACTCAAAAATACAAGGACGAGAGGTGAAAATGTTTGCTTTTAGAGCAATTGAGGAGGGAAACCACACARTGTTAGTAACAGTAGAGCCCTCCTGATAAAGGTAAGTACTGTAACTACTTGTGACTGGGTAATGACTTTTAGCCTCTTAGGAAATCGGCACACTGTCTCTTTAAGAGGCTCTTCGTGTAGTAGTGGTGTAGTTAAGCTCACCAGCCGAGCAGTTGCGTGACTGCAGCAGACTGGGTTCTGACCTCAGAAACGGTTATGAAAACGATCTGTAGATCAGTGCAACTAGTAGAAGACCAGCCCTGCAGAAATGAGTGACCCTTAATGCCTTTACAGCACTCTACACAGAGACCAGGACATATGCTTTTACAGATGTTAAGATTGATTCACATACCCAGTCTAGAGGTGGTATGGTGCAGAAAGCTCCATTGACTTCAATGTGAGTTATTATACTGTACCTTTCCTAAAAGCTTTCTATGACATTTATAGCGTAGTTAAGTCAGCGTTTAGAAGGTTGACCTATTTATTTGGTGTCCTTGATGTCATTATTTCGTATACGTATAGCCACCCAGACCTTTGTGCTTTGTGTAGTACTGCTGTATACATGCTCCAAGCCAATGAAATTAAAGAATTAAAGGCTCTGGTCTGAATGCATTAGTCATGGCATTGCTTATGCTTGGCAGCTGCATATTCCTCTTGTCTCATTCACTTCTCTACCTCATTACTCTACTGGCAGATGTGTTTTAGAGAGAAATGCTCATGGGTAATTGTTATTAGCCTACATTTGCTGGTTTGTATGACAATCTTTTGAGATAATTCTTGCTGTTTTATACTTACAACTGGGTCTGACAAGACAGCGTGACAAGGTCAATTGAATGGTATTAGTCAATATGGGGAGGGAGAAACCCTGTGTATTCTGCACCAGGATGAGGGAACTCCTGTTGTATATGGGACACCACTCTGACATGTTTGCAAAGGTAGCCCCATTACCACCAGACAAAATGGCGGTAGGCACAGTATYTGTATTGGCTGGCAATGACAATGAAAGGTACACATTGCTACAGTGTATTAGTAGAACACTGCTTCTATGGTATTATGTAAAGGGTTGTTGATTCTACATGGATCTGTTCCTACATTTGAAAGTTAGCAAAACACTTAGTTTAGAATATCTATATAAATTCAGCAATTGCATTTTGCTCATATTAATCTGTAGGCTATTGACATATTCAAAGGTAATTTGCTGTCATTTGATTGCTGTTTGGTTTCACATTGCGTTCGATCGTTGCATTGCTGTAATCAGGGCACACTTGTGAATAAGACCCAGGTATCAATGAGAGTGTCAAATTTGGTTAACAAAAAATGTAATGGCTTATTTGCTGCGTGTGGCCTATTTGATCAAATAGATGTTTCGTAATGCTTAAGTTGTTACAAGTGTACTCATTGTCTAGAATGGCCCCACCTGATCTGGCCTCCTCCCGACTGCCTTCCATTTTTGAAAACATTTATTTTCATTGTTAGAGTGGTCAGTTGAGTATCTGGTCAATATAATGGATAGTCTGTGGTATAGCTAGGGCTTTTCAGTCTCAAACGCCCGTGACCTTTGAATGCGTTGGGAGCGATGAAACAACAGAGCCCTACTTAATGAAGGGACGCAAAGTGGGCAGAGGTGCGAATTGCACGTGGAGTTTGGCAAAAGGGAGCATGATTTGTTGATATTATTGTCATCCAAACTCATCCTTAATTTACTCGTTGTGACGCACTATAAAGTCTGACTTTATACCAAAATTATTTTATTTATACTTTTTATAGATAAAAACTGCTGCATTGGACCTTTAATGCAAGGTGGGACAAATACTTATTGAAAACACATTCTACTCAACCCCGGCTTGCTTTTTTTGTATGCTCAGTTTTATTTTGCATGCAGGCAACCATACAGAACATCACATAAACCAAGATTGGTACTAAGATTATTTTCGGCTCTTTATGACTCCCATGATGTCACTTGGCTTTTATGCAATCTGCTCTATGGCTAAATTGCTGTCTCTCAAACATAAAACCTATAACAATGGCATTATAAATAGTTAATGGAACAACTACGAGGGCCTGCTGGCCTGGAATTCTGAAGACTGATTCGGAAAGTGGAATGGAATTGAGGGTATATAATTTGGGTAATTCTACTCATAGTTGGTTGGCTATAGCTCAAAATCTGATTACATAAGCAAATTAGATCACTAATAATTCCAAAACCTACAAAGGCATTATTTTGTGGGTAGGTGTCCGTTGCTCTCCTTGATTCATTGTCAGTGGATTAAAATGATTGCCTTGAATCCAGAATTTAGAGTTTTTTCCCCCTTCAAAGTTTGGAGGTAAAGAGTCATTATGATGGTCAATGTTAATCCAATCACCATGGTTCCTGACATCTGAGATTTGTGTTTGTAATTGTAATGTTTTTAATATTACAAAAATATGTTGTTTTATAAAAAGATCATGAACCAGAGCATTTGGGCAGTGTTGTCATTCCATTCCCACCGACACTATTTCCCCTGCATAAACACACATCTGGTTGTAAATGTAACGTTGACTGTCTGTCAGGGGAGTGTCTGGGTTTGATTAGCATATATTCTCCCATCAACAACAGCCCAGCAGTGTATCCCAGGGAGAGAGAGGGTTGGTCCTTTTCAATATTTTCTTTACTAAAACAAAAGATAAAGATAGTTTTGTAGCTTTCATGCTGTAGGTATATCTATCATGTCAGAGTCGGACAGCTGTTGCATCAGGCCAGATACTGTATATGAGAAAGGAATGTGTATTTGGAACCAACCTTTTTCTGTTGGAAARAATACTATTTTCAACCACAAATTGAGATATTGTTGAAATTAACAATGAACTATGCAACTCTTCAGTTCAGCGACATTACTCAGTGGTCCTCTTTGAGTATTTGTACAACAACATGTAGTCCTCACTATTACAACAACGGCTCTATAACTGAAAACATTCTTGTTGTATTTTACTCTTTATTTAAAAAGATGCGGCATTTGGATGTGCAGCATGCCCCTATAGTAATGAAGCTTGGTTTATGGACCTTTTGTTTTCATTTGTTCCGTGGCAATGCGTGAAATAGCAGACATCTGCTTTCCTTTTAGACCACAGATTTAAAGATTCTCCCCACCATGTTTTTCCAGTCAAGCACTGAAAGCTGCACTGGCTCCAGTCAGTGGATTGCGTGTAAATTACAGTATGTATATGTGTGTGTATATGAGCCATTGTCTGCTGTGAAATTCTCCTCATTTGGGCTCGGATACACAGCACAGGTGTTGAGTGCAATGAGGGTGACAGATTAAAACGTCTGAACACTGTTGGGTCTGTCACACCGCAGGCTTTTAACCTGAAGTGTTCAGGCCTCATTGACCCTGTCAGGGCCTGTTGTGGAGTGATGCTGCACACCACAGAAAAGTGTTGGGATGTTACTGAAAGAGAGCACGCTCACAGCCAGGCGGGAGGAGAGCAAGAGTGGGAGCCGCCAGAACCCCCATCACGCAACGCCTGGGATTCCGTGCAGGTGAAGGATTTACACGGCACGCTTTGGGAATCCCACAGCTTCACACTCTCTTCCCCTCCTTTTACCTCCTAATTCCCTGCTCTGTTATTTTCTGTTCCCCTCCCCATTCTCGATAGGAAGTATTTACTCAGCTGACACAAAACAGGTGAAATCACACCCACACATTCTTCTGTTTCTCTCACACTGGTACAGCAGAGGCAATAGTCATGCAATGATGTGGCTTGCTATCTCTTTTTTTTCTTCACTCTCTATTTCTTTCCTCTTTGACTTATTCCCATAGAACAAAACACCTTTGAGTTTCCAAATCCACTATTCTTATATCACCAGGTAGCTTTGAAGTATTCTGGGGTGTTGGCTCAGGTCAGCAATGACATAGTTGAAGCTAGTGGGGAGGGGTCCGTTGTCTGATGGTAGGCAATAGGATTCCTCTACTACTCAGCAAACCGCTCAGACAATCTTACAACCGCTTCAATGTTCATATATAAAGGATGGTATTGTTTATCAGACACAGTCAACGTGCCACTAAGTCCTGGCACAGAAACTGTGGGATCCAAGTTTGCTGTTAACATCTTTAAATGGGTGGTTTGTATTCTCACATTTTCTAGTTTGACCTCAACAGTCTCACCATGTTAACATTCAGCTGAATTAAGTCTGGTCCACTAATAACAATTCCTTCATTTTTATGGTCTGTGGACAATTGACTTTGTCCTCTTTTGTTTCTGGTGAGAGTCTCCCAGTATAGCAGCAGTGACCACCCCATGTCAATAGTCACCAGAGGGACATTTTGGCAACTAAGAGTACCACATCCAGGAATAGATACTGTACCTCTTAAGACTGTGTTAATATTGGAGCTTCCTAACACAAGTGCATCATTAGTTTTCCTGCTATTTCCTCCAAGGCAGCATCACATCAACATTAACATGGATGCTATTGCTAGCTACAGTCATTTGACTTACAGTACACGTCAAAGGTTTGGACACACCTACACATTTTTCTTTATTTTCATTATTTTCTAGATTGTAGAATACTAGTGAAGACATCAAAACTATGAAATAACACATATGTAATCATGTAGTAACCAAAAAAGTGTTAAACAAATCAAAATATATTTTATATTTGAGATTCATCAAAGTAGCCACCCTTTGCCTTGATGACAACTTTGCACACTCTTGGCATGCTCTTAACCAGCTTCATGAGGTAGTCACCTGGAATGTATTTCAATTAACAGGTGTGCTTTGTTAAAAGTTCATTTGTGGAATTTATTTCCTTCTTAATGTGTTTGAGCCAATCAGTTGTGTTGTGACAAGGTAGAGGTGGTATACAGAAGATTGCCCTATTTGGTAAAATACCAAGTCCATATTATTGCAAGAACTGATCAAAAAAGCAAAGAGAAGTGACAGTCCATCATTACTTTAAGACATGAAGGTCAGTCAACCCGGAACATTTCGAGAACTTTGACCATTTCTAAAAGTGCAGTCGGAAAAACCATCAAGCGTTATGATGAAACTGGCTCTCATGAGGACCACCACAGGAAAGGAAGACCCAGAGTTACCTCTGCTGCAGAGGGTAAGTTCATTAGTGTTACCAGCCTCAGAAATTGCAGCTCAAATAAATGCTTCACAGAGTTCAAGTAACAGACACATCTCAACATCAGCTGTTCAGAGGAGACTGTGAATCAGGCCTTCATGGTCGAATTGCTGCAAAGAAACCACTGCTAAAGGACACCAATAATAAGAAGAGACTTGCTTGGGCCAAGAAACATGAGCAATGGACATTAGACCAGTGGAAATCTGTCCTTTGGTCTGATGAGTCCAAATTTGGTTCCAACTGCTGTGTCTTTGTGAGACACCGAGTAGGTGAACGGATGATCTCTGCATGTGTGGTTCCCACCACGAAGCTTGGAGGAGGAGGTGTGATGGTGTGGGGGTGCTTTGCTGTTGACTCTGTGATTTCTTTAGAATTCAAGGCCCACTTCACCAGCATAGCTACTACAGCATTCTGAAATGATACACCATCCCATCTGGTTTGCGTTTAATGGGACTATCATTTGTTTTTCAACAGAACAATGACCGAACACACATCCAGGCTGTGTAAAGGCTATTTAACCAAGAAGGAGAGTGATGGAGTGCTGCATCAGATGACCTGGCCTCCACAATCCCCTAACCTCAACCCAATTGAGATGGTTTGATGGTTTGGGATGAGTTGGACCCCGGAATGAAGGAAAAGTGCTCAGCATATGTGGGAACTCCTTCAATACTGTTGGAAAAGCATTCCAGGTGAAGCTGGTTGAGAGAATGCCAAGAGTGTGCAAAGCTGTCATCAAGGTGGCTACTTTGAAGAATCTCAAATATAAAATATATTTAGATTTGTTTAAGTAGGTGTCTCCAAACCTTTGATTGGTACTGTATATGTCACGCTATTCTGAAGTCCTAAGCAGTGGTTGCCTGCCCGTGCCCACTCCCCACCGCCTGGGACTGATGGACAGAACAGAAGGAATGACTGGTGATGTGAGTGGTGGTAGGTAACTGTTGGCTTGCCACTCGCTACTGCTTGACTCTATCTTCAGTCGGTCGTTCCTTCCCCTCCACAGCTCCACATCCCTTCTTCCCTCTATCTCTCCCTCCCCCGCTAGCCGGTGTATCACTCTGCCTAATTGCTGGGTGGGTGGGATGTTCTGTGGCCTTAAAGGTGATGTGTAGTGGTGGTGGATGCTGGGATCCATCCAGCAGCAACCCCGCCCCTCCTACCCCAACCCCCACGCACCACTCCCAGATCCCCCCTTCAGGCTTGCGTGATGAAAGCTGCCGTTTGTATTGATGATGGAGAGCCAAACCTCCAACTAGAGCACGTGATAATGAAATCATGGCCTGGATTAGCGTGCCAATTTGCCCTGCAACCGATCCCATGAGGAATCCTTGCGATGAGTCGGATTTCCATGGACTGTGGAGGGAACATTCATTAGAAATACCGTGTCACAGGCAGACCGATGAAGTCAACTCTATCTGCTTGAATCACGCCATGAGACGAGCTATAGAGAGAATAAACTACGTGGAGTAAAGGGAATAGCATCCAGGCGATTCAATGTCACAGTCAATTTGGGTGTACTTTCAAAAGCTCCTGATGAAGAGTGATTGGTGCTGTGATGTGGTTATGAACCAGAGCCACTTTAGTGGATTCCATTGTAAATACATCAGTGTATTAAGAACTAGCGAGCACACCATGCACTCTTCAGTTGATGGTAATAGGTCCATTTTGGGCATACCTAGTTAACTAGTATGGCTCCTCTCCATCTCGTGTAACAATGCGTGTGTGTACCTTTGACAAAGATCACTCCCTCCATATGATCCATTTGATCATACTTATTGTATACAGTCACAAGCAGTGCTTAGTGTTCATCTCATACAACCTACTGAATAAAACAACATCTAGAACAGATACAGTAGATACTCATCACAAGCCTTTGAAGGAAGAGTACAGTAAACGTGATTAAAGAATGAAACGTCATCTGAATGATTTATGCCTTTCCCTGGCTGTGACTGTGAGGACAACATAAGCAAATATGAATGACTCATTGTGTATTTGAGGGCAAGTGTATTAAAGGAAGCTTGTGTTTACATTTCACTGGATCAGCTGTGATTGAGGCGTAATGATCATTGACTGTAATAATGGCACTTCTCCCATTGAGTTCCTGTGGTCAGTTCAAGCAGTTTGTCTGAATGTGGAGATGTCAAACCAGTGGTAATCTAACTGGACATATTGTGCAAACAATTTTCTCTTGTTTTCACTGGTTCTTCCAGATGAGGCTCAGATACTTTGTACTGTATGCGGTATCATTATCTTAGGAAGGGCAAAGATGTGCGTGCTCTTCATCATTGCCCTTATATAAGTTGTGACCTCTTTGTTGTAAGTGAGCATTAACATCCATTGTGAGTGGAAATGATATTGAATGTGCTTTCTATGAAACATACCAAGTTGTCTGTAGTAATTCCCAGCAAAGCATATGCTGGTTGTTTCCGACCAATAGGGAATGGCTGGAAGAGGAGTTGTTGGCACGATTGCTATTACTACTATTCGTTTTTTTTCAGATCATCCCTGGAAGTGTGTGTGTGTGTGTGTGTGTGTGTGTGTGTGTGTGTGTGTGTGTGTGTGTGTGTGTGTGTGTGTGTGTGTGTGTGTGTGTGCTGTCTCTTATACACATCTAGATGTGTATAAGAGACAGGTGTGTGTGTGTGTGTGTGTGTGTGTGTGTGTGTGTGTGTGTGTGTGTGTGTGTGTGCCTGCCACCAAGCGTGTGTGTGTTAGCTCATGTTCGTGCATGTGTTTGCCTGCTTGCCTGTGTGTTTGTGGGTGTTTCCATTAGCTCACTCCTAAAAGTAGAAATAATACAATTGATAGAGTGCATTTCCATGTTATCCATGCTTTCACCAATGCAGTTGTCATGGCATGCAGTATAGACTGTTAATGCTTAAAGGTATATCAACTTAAGGACATGATGTTTGTACAATTCCATAAGGAATAATGCCATGGATTTCCCACAGTCTTAGTTATTACCTTGACAGCGTATATTTGTATGTAATACTATACATATAAATGTAACTGCATGCATTATTTATCCCATCTACTAGGTATGTTGTTTCAGTTGCATTGTGGGCCTAATGTTTAGGCAGAGAATTCTGTGTAAGTTAGCGGTCATCATTATTTAACAGCTGTAGGTATTATGAAATTCTTTGTAGGCTAATGTAGCTTGTCATCTTACATGCAATGGCTTGAACAGGCGCCAGACCACTGTTAGGGATATGGAGGAGATTGACAGACATTTTAGTTGCGTGACAGTGTCACCTCAGCCAGCCAGCTCCTACTCTCTCGCTTTTTCTCYCTCCCCCCCTCTCTCTATCCATTTCTCCCTTCCTCCCTCTGGTGATCCTGACTTGGATTTCCTGGTCATGGAGGGGGCAGCCAGGGAGCCAGGAGGGTGGAAATACGCTAATGAGGTGGCTTGGGGCCAACTTCCCGCCCATTTTCCTCCCTGACCCCCTCGTGTCGCTGGTGAATATACTGTATATACTTTGTGCTGTGAACACGCAAAGGCTGTCAGACAGCAGGGACTCTCACACGCACTCTGGGCACAGTCACTTCTGCTCTGTGCTCTTCCTCTCTGGCCGACCGGAAGATGCCACAGCACAGGGAAGCAGCAGAGCGGACCAGGAGCAGGGGCAGCCTGGTACTGTACTGCCTCTCTCTCCTCTGTGGTTCCCAGGGAGACAGGTGTAAGCACTGCCTCTCTCTGGACACAGAATGTAGGATCCACACACCATTTAATCATAGCTTGAAGAAAAAGGGAGATGGGAAATGATGCTGTAAAAAAAGTTAGAAACTGAAAATATGAACCCTTTAGGAACATGTCACCACAGTGTGTGTGTACTGTACTGCCTCTCTCTCACTCTCTGTGTGTGCATCTTGCAGTAATGAGTTCATATCCGTATGAATTGAAATCTGAATTGTGAGAATTGTTCTTTTGGAATGGAGAATGTTACCTTTTTAATGTACCCTAATCATCTGATTACTTATCATACACTCCACATCTACAGTAATAAACCTGTTAGTCCCTTGAAAGTTGTCTTTTTTTCTCTCATCCAGCCATCCAGGAGAAGCCTTGCAGAAAGCACATCATGGAGTCGCCTGTGAACCACCAGGATACCAGGAAAGAGAGCCTGTCCATGGGGACCCCGGGGACCAGCAGCAGCGTGGTGGAGAGTGACCTCTTACTGGAGGTGAGACAGAGTGGAGCAGAAGGGTCAGGTTGTGGTTTGTCCTCCCAAGAGATCACTGATGAGAGTACTGATATGAATGGAAAACAGAAAGGAATGGGTCATCATAGTCTTGTGCCCAGTTGGTGAAAGACTAGCTAAAGACTAACAAACCATAAATACAACATGTTCATGAAACAGAATTAAAAGCAGTCTGCCCTGACTGTGTTTTTCTTAAAAGACACAATAAATAAAATTGTTGAATGAAAAAGGACACAAAGTTGAATTTAGCCACATTGATTATTAAGGTTTAGAACATGTCTTGATGATATCGTGGCACAAAAGTGGAGCTGCTTGGATGATGAGTAAGACCAACCCTCCGTCCCGGAACAACCCTCAGTCCTCCCTGTCTCTGAATACCCGTCCTCCCCGAACTCTCGCCCTCCCCGAAGTCCCGCCCTCCCCGAACTCCCGCCCTCCCCTCCCACAATAGCGTGACACCAAAGCAGCCGACCATGATGCTGCTGAATGAAGATGGTGACACGGTTAGGTCAGTATCACACCAGAGAGTGGGAAAAGAGGGCCCAGATGACCTGGGCTGACTTGAATTAGACCGGAGGTGACAGGGCCTGCCAAGGAGCAGGCCAGAGTCACGACAATGTCAAACACAACAGCTCCAGCACCAGCCAACACAGGGAAGTCAATGARGAACTGTGTGTTGTTTCCTCCCGTTCTCCCCGTTTTTCTCTTCAAATCAGGAGGCATGAAGAGAATATTTTGTATGTTTCATTCCGATATCCATTTATTATCGGAAATAGTGATGTTTATCAACAAACTACTCATCAATCAAGTGCAACTGAAGTTTGTCCCCTGTGTGTTCTTAGTACACACATACAGTATGAATGACATTTATTATTTAAGTTTTAAGGCAAACAAAATGTTGACTTTGGTAATACTGAAAGTTTTGGAAAAGTATAAGAAATACAGAGGACAAATATACAGAACATTTTCTGATTAAATTAAAAGAGATGATATCCTGAATTCATGTTCAGACATTTAACATTACTGTTAATGCCGTTGTGTATTAACATGTGGGCCTGTCTCTTGTCTCTTCTAGTCCCTGACTGGGTTTGCCTTGGTGGTGAGCACAGACGGGTTGATCTTCTACACCTCCACCTCCATTGTTGACTACTTGGGCTTTCATCAGGTATGTTTCAATCACACCTTGTATTCTCAAAGTCATGATAAATTAGAATTCACTTTGCTACTGAGGGTCAATGATCAATCAAGCCGTAATAAATGTAGTTGAAATACAGTACCATTGTACAAGCCTTTCATAGAAAATTACATTCTGAGGAAACATTATACAGCATTGTAAAACTGTTTTATAGTAAACCACCAGCAATAGAAAACAAAACAAAATGTACATAGAATTGTTTTTTAATACAAGGCCATGCCCTTTTAGTAATTAAATGAAACATAACAGAAATCAGACTGTGGTTGTATGAAAAAGATTCATATGACCAACCATGTCAAAAGTTGAAAATAGCCAATTGTGTAGTTCACTGGATTTTAACGACAWTTTTTTTGTTCTAGAAGCAAACAGCTGGATCTTTTCCATTTAATATACTTTACAAGTTTGTAACTGTCCTTTTTGAGTCAATAGCTTTCTATTAGGCCTAATTAAAGCTGGGGTTTTAACATGGGAAGGAGACTAAAGAGACAGTTGATCGTTCCTCTGATGGGAATTGAGATGGTGTTGCTGTGTGTTCAATAAGAGGGGTGCTTCACAGGGCAAGTGTTCAAAGCGTTGCATGCAAAAGAAGCGGATATTATGGGAAGGTTGAATATTTTAGTGGGAGTCTGTCGTTTTATGAACAGAGGGTATAGCTGAGATGGAAAAAACAGAGGAATTACAAGTGTGGGCTGGGGTTGGAGGATTTTTCATTACATTTACATTACATTTTAGTCATTTAGCAGACGCTCTTATCCAGAGCGACTTACAGTAGAGTGCATACATTTTATTACATTTTTACATACTGAGACAAGGATATCCCTACCGGCCAAGAGCAGACGCTCTTATCCAGAGCGACTTACAGTAGAGTGCATACATTTTATTACATTTTTTTTACATACTGAGACAAGGATATCCCTACCGGCCAAACCCTCCCTACCGGCCAAACCCTCCCTAACCCGGACGACGCTATGCCAATTGTGCGTCGCCCCACGGATCTCCCGGAACCCAGAGACTCTGGTGGCGCAGCTAGCACTGCGATGCAGTGCCCTAGACCACTGCGCCACCCGGGAGATATAGGATCAGGATAGTGTTGCGTCTGTCCTCATGCAAGCAGCTCTGGTGTCACGCAAAGCACAAACAAGGCAGCGAGGAGAGCCGCCCATCATCCCACCGACTGAGGAGAGGGGAGCCCGGGATCTATATTATACATGCAAACTGCAGGGAGTCATAACTCATTACTCACCGATTCAACTGTTGTCACCAATTACCCTGCTGTGATACACATTGTATACAAGTCATTACTTAATGCTTTCACTATTTACTCCTTAGTTTTATTGATTTAAGTCATAATTTATAGATCTTTGACTGGCAAACAGTTAAACAAAGCAGTTTGAAATGACTGAACGCACTCAGTAATGATGATAGCACAGTTACAAACTTTTTATACATTCTGACTTTCCGTTTCACATCTAAGCTTTTCTTCTACAAAAACAATCATTTGAAAAAACAGTTTATGCCATATTTAGAATCAAGATCTCCCACATAGAGGGAGGGATGCTGATTGAACCGAGTCAGTCACAGAAGGTCCTCCCTCCCACACCCWTCTGGTCAGCGGTGGGAAACCGAAAAACAGAAGCGTTAAGTTCTCAGTGGGCTCGCTGCAGGCTGAAACTTGCGGTGTCTGTCTAGAAACCTCCATGGCGTCTGACCATAGATGTGTTTCACCCGACCATGACACTGGTTAAGTGGGGAGGTCAATGCGTTGACCAAACACAATGGACGGGTAACTGTGGGGGTTAATTGGTTGGCGGGCTGAATGTTTGATGACTTGTTCCTCCTTTACCACTGCTCCTCCCCTCTCCCTCTTCTCCTCCGTAGACGGATGTGATGCACCAGAATGTTCTTGATTATATCCATGTGGAGGAGCGGCAGGAGTTCAGAAGACAACTCCACTGGGCCATGAACCCTGGGACCCAGGGGGCCTCCCTGGACCAGCACTCAGCCACAGGAACTGGTGTGTAGATCATTACCATCAACAGAACCTTTGTCACTCTGTGGAACTGCTAAAGGATGCAGGAAAGCCCCTCATCATCACATGCAACTTGTCATTTACATTAGTTTCCATTCATGACCATTTTGTAGAGGGACAAAGGGATTAGTACATTAGTTGCTGTATACAAGACACAGAAAGAAAGGATACTGTATTTTATTTGAAATTTGCAATACTATCCTAAAACCCCTCACTGTAATATTGGTGGTTAGAAGACCAAAACAAATTTAAAGTAGGGCATTTATTACATAGGTTGTACTAACAGAAATGCTGTGGCTGTCCTGTAGGTGATGACTTTGTGATGAGCAGTCTCTTTAACGCCCAGGAGCCTGACGGTGTTCCTCTAGAGCGCACCTCCTTCCTCACTCGCTGTTTCATTTCCCGTGTCCGTTGCTTGCTGGATAGCACCTCAGGCTTCCTGGTGAGTGAGTACCTTGGCTCGCATAAGTACCTGACAATATCCACTCTTTTACAAACGACATTAACCGTTATGCTCCACACAGTATGAAGTCAGTTCTGATTTGTGAGCGTTCTATTCAGTAATGTATGTGCACTTTCTCCTTGGGGGTCTAGGTTAGGTTACTGTTACTGTAAAGCACAAATACTGTGAAGATATCTGTTGACATAAAAAGGGCTTTATAGTTCACTTTGATTGGTTGATTAATTGATTGATTAGTTGATTGATTAATGTTTGGCAGAGCATGCAGTTCCAGGGCAGCCTGAAGTTCCTGCAGGGCCAGAAGAAGAAGACAGACTCCGGGGCGCAGCTACCCCCCCAGCTGGCCCTGTTCTGTGTGGCCGTGCCCCTCATGATGCCCTCCATCACAGAGCTGAAGATGAAGAGCATGACGATCAGGAACAAGAAAAAGGGCCCCGTCAACCCCACACCAGATAAGCACAGGTAAGCAGTACTGTGGGAGTGGTGAGCATGGGGAGAGCTGAGCAGTGAGCATTCTTTTTTAAATACTGTGTGTCTGTCTATATCATGGTTTTACTAAACACTTTTTGAAGGAGCCAGGCATGTACACCATTTAGTTTACAATCAATTTACAATTTAAGACACATGTTTATTACAGCATCAGTTTCAGAATCTGCTGAATTCAGTCAAATTACTACTTCATACTGTAAATGTACACAACTAGAAGATTATATAATGCATACATGACCATGGATATATTTTCCTTCGCCATTTTCCTAAATAAGGAAATGCTGTCTGTAATCTCTTTGTTTGTGTTCCCACAGTGACAAGAGGCATCGCTCCACCAGAGGTTCATGTGACAGCAGTGACTTACTGCTTCTGAATTGTTCCAGCAGCTCTACCAGAGACCCCTGCCACTACACCCCATGGACACCCCTCTCCAAAGACTGCATCAGGTATAGGAACAATGGTTACTACACCCAGGAGGAGCCCATCAACTTCTGCCTGTCTTCCATGGGTGGTGGGCCCAAAGCTCAGAGCGTGAATCATCCATGGGACATCCGCATCGGGTCCACCATAAGAAAGGGCCCCAGCAGTAGCTACATACCATGGAGACAAGGCAAGTACAACAACCTGGGGAAGTCTGGAGCTTACAGGATGTCTCCAGGATATCACGCTAAAAGACAGGTTGCCTCTCAGAACAAACTGTACGGAGGCCTCCACAGCCCAGAGGTGGAGAGCTTCTGTGAGGACGGCATGAAGGCAGACAACAACTACATGGGCGGCCATCTTGACTGTTACAATGGCATGGTGTTGCCTGAGMCAGCCATAAAGACAGAGCAGGACTCTGACTCTGAGAACGGTTGCAACATCTACAGCATGCCCCACAGCGGAGCCTGGGTGGGGAACGAGAAGCGCTACAGCATGGGCTACTCAGAAGAACCACAGGTGAAGTCAGAGGCCGACTACTACGACCAATACACCACCTGCCAAAGGAACAAGTCCAACATGAGCCCAATGCTCAACGGATACCACAAATACTTATACCCAGTGGGGAGCAGGGCTCAGAAGGATCATAGGATACCTCACTCAGACCCTCTTTGTAGCAGTCATGGAGCAAACTGTATGGACAGCAATGTATATGGGAATGGTACTGTGGAGCATAAAGGGTACATGCAGCAAGACAACAAACTGAACTACGAGTTCAGGAATCATCTGGTCCACTCTATAAAGAGGGAACCCATGGACTCACCTCCTTGGTCTGGCAATGGACATGACATTAGCCAAATACCCATGCAGAGAAATATGATTCACAATTGTGCATTGAATGATATTGTACACAAACCAAACCCATATATCTACATGCAATGAGGTCAATGGAAAATCTCTTAAACCATCTGGGCACCACCTTGCTTCTTTATTGTATTGATGCATAATATGGCAGGGTGGGTAGTTATTTATACTCAACTCAGGTAATCAACAGTGTTATAAAGCAAAAATATATGGAAGCAAGGAGAGGTGTTTTTATAAGGACTTTGTACATAAGACACACAAGATAAATATAACTTTTTTCAGATTTACAGTACCAGTGAAAAGTTTGGACACCTACTCATTCCAGGGTTTTCTTTATTTTTTACATTGTAGAATAATAGTGAGGACATCAAAACTATGAAMGAACACATATGGAATCATGTAGTAACCAAAAAAGTGTTAAACAAATCAAAATAGATTTTAGATTTTATATTCTTCAAAATAGCCACCCTTTGCCTTGATGACAGCTTTGCACACTCTTGGCATTCTCTCAACCAGCTTCATGAGGTAGTCACCTGGATTGCATTTCAATTAACAGGTGTTGCTTGTTAAAAGTGAATTTAATTAATTATTCTTTGATAGGTTGAAATAATGTATTATTTTAACAGTGAGTTTTGTCATTTTTGTTTTAAAGACAGTGTTATAAATTGAGATTTAACAAAGCTTCACTTAACAGCTATTTACACACATTAATGTCTAAGGTGGTATCTGAACATAATAATGTCCAAATTTATTGCACAGCAATACTGTTAACTTATGTTCGTGGTCCATTGTTATATTTGTACATTTTTGTAAAATTGTAGTACATTCAAAAGAAATGTTAGGAACTGTAGTTCTGTTTTATGAAGCCAATGTTTTATTATATTTTGAAAAGATTGAAAAAAATACAGTATGTGAAATTATGACATGTTCCCTTACATATTCCATAGCTGCATAGCTGCAAAATTTCTACAGCATTCTATTATGCCGTTTTTAAAATAAAATAAAAATCTGTAAATTAATTTCTTTCTTTCAAAGCTATTCTACAAATTGTA
This sequence comes from Salvelinus sp. IW2-2015, assembly GCF_002910315.2. NCBI lineage: Eukaryota > Metazoa > Chordata > Actinopteri > Salmoniformes > Salmonidae > Salvelinus > Salvelinus sp. IW2-2015. The sequence goes on from NC_036871.1 coordinate 23,226,110, forward strand.
ATAATTTAATAGCAGACTTGTTTCTAAACAACTTTTGGTAACACTTTTTATTGTGTATTTTTTATTACTGGTCTGAAAATTGACCAGCCCTTCTGGCATTTGCCCAGATGGCCAGTCCAACCCGACATGAGTGAAACAATAAAAGATTTGTAGTAATACAGTGTAACAATGAATAAATACAACAGCCTGCTTGTTGCACTGTAGGCTACATTTTTCAGGAAGGATTACAGTCATACAAGTTTCAGATATCAATTAAATTCAATAGGCATCTAACATAGAATATTACGCTATTTAGCACATTAATATCATAAAACAGATAATAGTCTTATTTGAACACTGAAAACAATATTGTTTTCAGTATTGTTTTCAGTGTTCAAATAAGACTATTATCCGTTTTTTTTAAATAAACAAAATAGTATCATCTGTTTTATAATTTCATTGTGCCCCAAAAAATGACATTGTATGTTAGATGCCTATTGAATTTAATTGATGCTGGATGCCGGTGTAGAAAGCGATGCTATTTATTATGAGAATGTGTCTGCAAATAAACTCTTTGCATTTAGTGCTTAGTACAGTCGGGGAAATAAAAAACATTTTATGCGCCTACACATAGTAGCTACTGATCAAAGGGATCATAAAATGAAGTTTTGAGAAATGCATATTCTGCCAAAGATTGCACACAGATGATCCTCTCGAGCGCGCTGCAGTCAGCTGGGCGGCGCTCGGGAACTGTCAACCAGGAAAAGCAGTTGGTGGTGTTGGAATTAATATCATATTAATCGAACGACTTCTTACTTATTCAAACCGATTATTGGAGTTGGTAAGATATTGGATTTGTTCATTTTACATCTCAAATGTGTTTTGTACACGGGATAGCGTTGTGTTTACTGATTGGCCGTGTGTGTCCTTCCTCTCGTCGACCTCGGTAACGTTAGTTAGCAAGCTAGTTGTCTTGCTAACGTTAGCTAGTTTGGCTGCTAGATGGCAAGCCTACCATGATTGCAAATGGGCCGCTGCTTGCTAGGTAGTCAATAGTTACTGTACTCCAGTAAAATACATTTTATGAGAGACAGTTGTCTTTGCTTCCAGCTTGTAGTAGCTAGCTTACGTTTTGCTGACATTTTATACCAGCAATATTAAGTAGCATTAGCCAAGGCTGCTAGCGTTAGCGAGCAGGCTAGCTAACTGTTGGTCTAGCTAACGTTACCCTGCTATGCAATGAGCACCCGCCCCACACACTCAGTACCAACGGATATCAACAGGGCGTTTCAACATTTTGGTCGTAATCACAACTTGTAAAATTCAGTTTCGTGAACATCTTGATCTTTGATAGACACAACTTGCCGTCGTTGTCATGGAGGAGACGAACAGGGAGGCTGTTGCTACGGCCGTGCAGAGAGTGGCAGGGATGCTGCAGCGCTCGGACCAGTTGGACAAAGTGGAGCAGTACCGCCGGCGAGAGGCCCGCAAGAAAGCTTCAGTAGAAGCCCGACTGAAGGTAGAAAATGATGACTCTGAGAAGACATAATACATTCTGTACTGCCCTATTATTCATAAAGCCCTAACTATTGTCTGAATGAGAGCTGTATATTTATTGTAAATACGTGGCTCTGGCCTGAAGCACCTTACATGGTCTGTATCACTCTCCCCAGGCTGCCATCCAGTCCCAGTTGGACGGGGTCCGCACAGGTCTCAGTCAGCTCCACAATGCCCTTGGGGATGTAAAGGACATCCAGAACTCCCTGGCAGACGTTAGTAAGGACTGGAGGCAGAGTATCAACACTATTGAAAACCTCAAAGATGTAAAAGACGCCGTGGTCCAACACAGTCAGCTTGCCTCAGCCGTCGAGAACTTAAAGAATATCTTCTCAGGTACGCTACACAACTACATACCTCAGAGATACCACTTAATTAGAAACTGTTATTGTCTCGCTGTGCATTTGTGTAATTACTGACTGTATTGTTACAATATATTATTCATGTATATCATCCCTTTCCTGTGCAGTGCCTGAGATAGTGGCAGACACCCAGGTGCTGATTGAGCAGGCCGAGCTGCTAGAGGCCCACCGTAAACTCATGGATCTGGAGTGTTCGCGGGACGACCTCATGTACGAGCAGTACCGAATGGACAGCAAAAACACTCATGACATGAACCTGATCCGCAACTACTTTGGCGAGGTGCAGGGCCTATCTGACGATCTGGCCAAGCAGCTGTGGATGGTGCTGCAGCGCGCCATGGGAACGGTGCGCCGCGACCCCACCATGCTGGTCTCAGTGGTGCGCATCATTGAGCGTGAGGAGAAGATCGACCGGCGCATGCTGGACCGCAAGAAGCAGACAGGCTTTATCCCCCCGGGCCGGCCCAAGAGCTGGAAAGAGAAGATGTTTGAAGTGCTGGAAGGCACAGTCACCACGCGCATCGAGGGCAGCCAGTCGGTGACGCGCGAGGCAGACAAGATGTGGATGGTGAGGCTGCTGGAGATCACCAGGAAGTACGTACTGGACGACCTGATTGTGGTGAAGAACCTGATGGTGCAGTGCTTCCCACCACACTACAACACCTTCGACAGGTTCTTTAAGCTCTACCACAACGCCGTGTCCATGCGGGTGCAGGAGCTGGCTGCAGAAGACCTGGAGGCCAATGAAATTGTGTCCCTCCTCACCTGGGTCCTCAACACATACAAAAGGTATCCTGTTGGCCCGTGTTCACTGAGTTTCAAAGTAGGAGTGCTGATACAGGATCAGTTTTGCCTTTTAGATAATAGTGAATWAGATTATATGGACAGGGGGAGCCTGATCCTAGATCAGCATGCTTTTTGAATATAGGTGAGGCTCTGATCTTCCATCTCTGTGACTGCTGTCGCATCAGTGATAACTGGGCATCAGTCCAATCATAGCTGAGTGCAAATGCAGGAGTTGTARTACATTAGCTCTGTGCTGCTGCAACCAGTTTAGGCTGCTGAATATCTTTATGGACCTTGTTGTCATAGTTATACCGTTCATTTCATTGTAGGAATATCTTGTTTGAATTTACAATGTGAAGAGTTGAACACTAAGGATAGAGAAGAGGAGATATTCCCATTGTAAAAATGTTGGCAGGCACCATTTTAACCTCTCTCCTCATGTGTCTGTGGAGAGGTAACTTGTGTCTGTGTGGAGAGGTAACTTATCTCGTGTGTGTGGAGAGGAAACTTATTTCACTCTCTGTCAAAATCATTAAAATGATATAGGGGAACATAGTCACGGAAATACTGTTGTACTCTCCTTATATGGGAGGGACTTGTAAGTGCTGCAAAAAGCCATTAACTCAATATTTAAAGCTAAAGTCCCCAGGCATGTGAGGTAGGGCATGGCATGTGATTTAAGCAAAACTGGTGTGGATAATCCAATGAATGCACATCGCATGCAACAACAGAATTGAACAGAGAAAGATTAATGAACAGCTAGCTCCCTTATGCACATTCAAAACACAAAGAACTAGCCTTATATCCAATTATGACTTGAGCATCAGCCTGCTGTGCATTAGGCTACCATGGAAACCACAACCACCGATTGGCTGATGCTGTTTAATTATAGATATTCACTCAAATTTTCTGTGAATTTGTGTGTGTTTCTGAGTAYGTGTGTTTATGTGTGACTGCTTGTGAGTAGCCTATATTTAGGKGTATCTGTATATCATTTATATTCAGGCATTGCCATATGTCAGGGATCATCAACTAGATTCAACCACGGGACAATTTTTKTATTTTTCTGGAGGGGATGGTCGGGGGGCCGGAACATAATTACAAATCATTTGTAGACTGCAATTTGTCCGCAAGAAGCCCAAACGGATATAATGTTTGATTAAAACATAGTCATTTCAAACCTTGCTTACATTTGTATATGATCACGTCTCTATTATGCGTGCGAATACTTGTCTTACAGATGTCTTAAATTAAAATCACTTGGAGCTGATTTCTTGGTGTTTTTACAGTCTTAAAATGTCTGACAATAAAAATTCCACAAATTGTTTTGCTCCAAAAACTTGGGGGGGGGGGGAAATAAAACCGCCAGCCGCCAGTTAGGGAACTCTGCCGTATGTGCACAAGCATGCCATGGTGTGTAGGTCTGTCTGTAGCTGTCTGTCGGTCTGTTACGTTAAAAGACATGCAACATATGAATTTCCACGAACAGTATAGTACAGTCAGGGTTCTCTTACAATATTCCCACACCCCACTGTGTTTGTGTTCCAGTGAGGAGATGATGGGTCACCCAGAGCTGCTGACAGAGTATGACATCAACCTGATGGATCCTCTGCTGCCTCAGGAGGTGGTGGATGAGCTGCTCAGCAAATACCTCCAGACCTTCACTGTAAGTCCAGACAACACACTATGATAACAGTGACATACTCTACGACAGCTCTTGTCAGATATACAACCCAGTCTCTGCGTCTGTAAACCTGGATTTGTCATTTGAAGTCTTTACAAGGGAATCCGCCTTTAATGAAATGTTTCATGAATTGTTAAAGACAAAGGTAACAGGGCTCTGGCTGACCCTCTCTCACCCTTCAACAGTCCAACATCACTGGCTGGCTGCGCAAGGCTCTGGAGACAGACAAGAAGGACTGGTTTAAAGAGACAGAACCAGAGGCAGATCAAGACGGGTACTACCAGACCACCCTCCCTGCCATCGTCTTCCAGGTATAACCAGTATCCACCTCTCTGGGGCATCACCCTGAGACCAGTTGTGGGTTAGAGATTAAGTGGACTAGTTGCTACTTCAGTAAGGTTACTATACCAGACAATGTGTATATAACAAAATGGGGATCTTAGAATTGGCTGAATAAATACTACAGTGAGTCACTAGTGTGTACTTTTAAGTCTATTGGAAGGGGGGGGGGGTCATCATCTGACGTGTTTGTTCTGCTGTCCTCATCAGATGTTTGAGCAGAATCTCCAAGTGGCAGCCCAGATCAATGAGACATTCAAAGAGCAGGTCCTGAAGCTCTGTTTAAAACAGATGAATTCATTTCTCGTCAGGTAACAAGGGTTTCATAATGTTGTGTTAGTAATTGTGTAGTGTTTAGTCGTTTACATTGATGGCAGTAAAGGTGCATTACAAATCATTCCATCCCTGATATACTGTATTTGACATCTACAATTGTCTTGTATTTCTGTTCAGGTACAGGGAAGAGGCGATTGCCTACAAGGAGAACCACTTGAGAGACCGGCAGCTCCCTCAGTGCTACGTCCAATACATGATCGCCATTATAAACAACTGTCATACATTCAAGTGAGTCCCATTGAGATTTCTCTGTAAATATTTCAGTCTCTAACCTAATGTGGCTAATGTGTACCTAACCATACCTCTGCCCCTAGGGAGTCTATTAACAGTCTAAAGAAGAAATACTTTAAATCTACGGAGTCCACCCAGAATGATGCTGCCATAGAGAAGACCCTGAACGACGTGGCCAAAGATGGCTGCCAGTTTCTATTGGATGAAGTCTTCCTAGATTTGGAGGTCAGAACTTAGTCTAATATTTAAAGACTGTCAGAATGTTTGCCATGAATCCGGTTATGTTGTATGTAGATTTTGTGGTAACATTCTATGGTTTTGATTTCTACAGCATCATCTCAATGAGTTGCTGACCAGGAAATGGTTGACTGGGACCCATGCAGTGGACACTATCTGTGTGACAGTCGAGGATTACTTCAACGATTTCGCCAAGATCAAGAAGCCTTTCAATACGGTACATGGCGAAATCAATCAATTGATATCATCATATCAAATGAAAGGCTTGGCCAATTGATTGATATGGAGAAATCCATACTGAGAGCAGTTTGTCATGTACATCCTGTGTATGTGACTGAGTGTGTTGTGTGATATGTTTAGGAGATGACCAGCGAGGCCCATCGCAGGGTGGTGGTGGAGTATATCAAGGCTGTGATGCAGAAACGGATCACCTTCAAGAATGCAGATGAGAGGAGGGAGGGAGCAGACAGGATGATTAAGGAGGCTGAGCAGTTCAAGTTCCTCTTCAGGAAACTCACTGCTGTGAGTGGTTTTACGTCAAATCTTCCAGTAGCAGGTTTTTCCCCCTAAAGAAATCTGGATTAGAAACCACTAGCATCTTGATACCTTTTTTAGTCAATTATAACCCTGGTCCTCCAGTACCCCAACAGTAACGTGTTTTGTAACCCTGGACAAGCACACCTGATTCAACTAGTCAACTAATCAYCAAGCCCTCATTGAGCTGAATGAGGTGTGTTTATCAAGGGCTACAAAGAAACTGTGTACTGTTGGGGGGACTCCAGGACCAGGTTTGGGAAACACTGAATTAGAGTCCTAAATTCCCTGACTCTTGATGTTTTACTGTACGTTTCATTCCTTCAGTCATTTGATGTAATGAAGACTACTTTTCTCTGATAATTTCATCCACTGTTACAGTAATTAGTATATATAGTGTGTGTTTTGTAATGCTTTAAGTTATTGTCTCTGTCCTCTTCCAGGGTGAGGAGACTGACCGGCTGTGTGATGCCATCGCTGCTATAGCCGAGGTGTTCAAACTCACAGACCCCACCCTGCTCTACCTGGAGGTCTCCACGCTGGTGTCCAAATACCCTGACATCAGGTCAGATCATACCCCACTGAACACACAGGCTAGATGGGTATCATGGTTTTCGATAGAACAATTTTGTCTGTAGAAATTACTTCAGTCGTATACAATGTTTCGTTACTACTATAGATTTTCTATGATAGCCATTGCTATCAAAGGTGTCTGATTGTGTGTCTGTCCTCTGTTGGCCCATAGGGAGGAGCACATCGTGGCCTTACTGGCGATGAGAGGGGATGCCAGCCGAGATATGAAGCAGATGATCATGGAGACGCTGAACCAGAATAAGCCTACCTATGCTGGGATCACCCAGCCCATCTTCAAGGACATCACCATCCCCACCGTGACCATGACCTCCATGTCCTCCTCTATGGCCGCCACTGCCAACAAACTGCTGAAATAAATAACCATTCTGGAGAAAGATGGAGAGATACATCTGGGTCGTATTCATTAATGCACAACGTAGCAAAATGTTTTGCAACAGAAAACGAAACAAGCATTCCTTGTTGGACAAGTTCGGATAGCCCCTCCCTGTTTCAGTTGTTTTTTGTTTGGTGCCTAGAGATTACGACCCTGGCTCACAAGGCACAAAGAAAAGAGACTGCAGAAAATCACCGAATCCAGATTTGTCACTTTTTGCACTTGTGAATCCGATTCCACTGACATCCGATGAAAGGCTTGGACTGTAGTCCTTGAGGATCTGTAAGCGTATGATACTTGATGAAACAACCGTCGAACACTAACAAGCGGTTTTGTTACTGAAATGGGAACTCACCACCCACCCCTCCATGTACAATGAACAGAAATTGTTCCAGTAAGAAACTTTGTCAGTGCGTGATGCTGAATGTCTGTTAGAACATCTATTAAATAAATCCTTTCCCCTGTCAGTCTGTTTTCCTAATTTACTCTTCTGTCAGGGAGAGGTGTTAACACGCTGAAACATGCCAAACTACTGCACAGTGCACTCACACATGGAAACCCTGAATTGGTTGGCTGAGCTCATTTGAGGCTTGGTGTGAAAAAGCTTCAGTTAAGACATTACTTTGCAGAAGCACCTGTCTGCCTGCCTTACTGCATCCTTCCTCACAACAATACGATCGAGATCTCCTTCATTAATCTTGCTCTCTCTCCGTGTGTGACTCTGTTGCAGCATGTTGCCTCTTGATTTAAGAGGTATGGGTACTCTCCTCTTTCCCTGCCTGTGTAATATCTCTAAATGTTTAATCAGGCTGCACGCTATCTGTTGTGACTAACCGAGCAGCGGAAGGGGAAAGGCACAAACAGCCAGAGGGGACACTTATCACCCTGGGTCGGGTAGCACAGCCTAGTGGAAGGAGAGGGGGAACCACAGTGACAGCTGCAGGGGAGGGGTGGGGCCAGTTTTTCAGTGGTAGTCCCATCAGAATGTTGCGTGACCATTCATAATTATTATGGGCTCTGTCCCATTGGCTCTCTGTGAGCTTAGAAAACACCCACTCCAAGCTGTGATTGGGGGTAGCTTTGTGATATTGAGATTTAAATGTCACTTGTATACTTCCATTAGAATTAAAATGAGGTTGTCCCAAACTTAACATTAAGTTTACAGTTGATACGGGATCAGGTATGATGGGGATACTAAACATGTCTTTCCGTTTCCTCCATATGCTTCATTGTGTTCCAATGAGAGGGCTGCGTTTGCCATGCTGTGACTGGAAACAAGACCATGCAGAGCTGCAGCTGACTGGAGCACGCAAGCCTGTGCTCTTGCATGGCACATGCATCAGCAACCCGAAACCCTGGATGACATACACGCCGGGTTCAAACGAGACTACTGGGCCGAACGTTGCCGATAAAAAGGCTATGAATAGAGCTGATGTGATTCTTTACTCTACATAGCTTACTTCTATCTGAACGTTACATCCTGCTGAACGCGCCCCTGGCAGCTCTATCACGGAGTCATCAGTCACTCAACTGATCCACCACTCTTCCTTACACACAGCGCCAATGGCTGGCTACTAAAACCTTGCTTTGACTTTGGAGTATTCCAAGAAAAACTCCTAGTGCTAACAGTATACTGTGTCTGGTCAACAGGGTTTCACTGGCTTCAGTCATGATCTAAATAGGCTACAGCAGATGAATTTAAGTGACAGAGGAAGCATGCGCAATGCATTTGGTATACAGACTACATTTTCAATGGTTGGCAGGACGATTCTGTTTTCTGCTTGTTACATTGAATTGTTGCCCAATGTAGTGAAATAAGTAATAGCCTTAGTTATATCTATATGTCTCTGGCTTACACATTTTACTATGCTCCATAAATCTGCACAGAATACTGAATATATAGGATTATTCTGAGATGAAATAAGATTTCTTCCTCTAGACATTGACGATTTGATATAGTTCTATGCAATGTTGAAATACAGAAACCCCTCTTTCTGATCAGTATTATTTTCAACCTGGACTCAATATCAAAAACAAAAAAAACTACTACTACTATAAATACTGTTCTCATCAAGTACAGRTTCTTTAAGTACAACATTGATATTTACACTTGACATACACTGCCACCTTCTGGCTGGTGACTGTACAGTACAGAATTGATTTGACCCGGGACAAGTGAAAAACATTAATGCAATAGTAAATAGTCAAAAGCATTGTTCAATGGAGATAACACTRAAAAGACCTTAGATATTCAAAATCAAAAGATAAAAACGCTGAAGACTTTATTTTGCATACGGATATACACTGAACAAAAATATTAATACAACATGTAAAGTGTTGGTCCCATGTTTCATGAGCTGAAATAGAAGATCCCTGAAATGCTCCATACACACAAAAAGTTTATTTCTCAAGATTTTGTGCACCAATTTATTTACATTCCTGTTAGTAAGTATTTCGCCATTACCAAGATAATCCATCCACCTGGATTATGTCAGGTGTGACATATCAAAAAGCTGATTAAACAGCATGATCATTACACAGGTACACCTTGTGCTGGGGACAAAAGACCACTCTAAAATGTGCAGTTTTGTCACAATGCCACAGAGGTCTCAAGTTGAGGGCACGTGCAATTGGCATGCTGACTGCAGGAATGTCCACTAGAACAGTTGTCAGAAAATGTAATGTTCATTTCTCTACCTTAAGCCGCCTCTTACGCCGTTTTAGAGAATTTGGCAATGCGTCCAACCGGCCTCAACCGCAGACCACGTGTATGGCATCGTGTGGGGGAGCGGTTTGATGATGTCAAAGTTGTGAACAGAGTGCCCCATGGTGACGGTGGGGTTATGGTTTGGGCAGGCATAAGCTACAGACAACCAATACAACTGCATTTTATCGATGTCAATTTGAATGCACAGAAATACTGAYGATATGCTGAGGCCCATTTCTTTTAAGGTATCTATACATTAGGGCCAAATGTATTTATTTAAATTGACTGATTTCCTCATATGAACTGTAACTCATTAAAATTGTGTTTATTTTKGTTCATTATAGTATGGGTGTCTCACCATATAAAAAATATATAAACTTAGCTGTTTGATTGCTACCAACTTAACAGAAAAAGATTCTGGCAGCTTAATTTAGCACAGGAAGGAACTATTGCATTCTTCCCTTTCAGCAACTACATGTTAACATTTAGTAATACAGTAATCGCATCAGAGGTAACACTACCTTAATCTACAGCACATCATCTTTAACTATAGAAAAGTTAAACAAATACAACCCAAAATTGATAGTCTATTTTTCCTCAACTTTAATGTTCTTTATCAAAATAAAGATATTAATTAAAATAATGTCAACAACTAGGCCTCTGAAATCCAATACAAAATGCTTAAAAAAAACAACTGAAAAGCAGCGTACAGAAAAACAGAGGATAAGTTCCACTTTATAAAACAGTGATTTTACCTGAATGTCATTTCAAATAGTTCACATTTTTTGCCTGTGTGGAAAACAAAACAATCCACCTCAACGAACAGTGAAAGACAAGTGGCTTTCAAACCCACAAACAACCGTGTTACCTTTTTTCTAATACAGAAGTTATTCTGTATAGTAGTCAATCATACAGGTAAAGTATGTGTGTGAAGTTAGCCCCTTACTGCTGTGCACAAATATACACTTACATACATAATACAACCTCCTTGCTGCATGAGAAAGGAGGAATATGGCACATACGTTCTGGCAACAAAGAGCTTGACAAGCCTACACAAACAGGCAAGAGCCACACATTCAACAGGTACAGTACATGCATGGCGGTAGGACAAGGGACCATTGATTCTGTAGCCCAATCCAAAAATCAAACCTTAGATCAGGAAGTATTGTATAGGTGAAGGCAATATGGCAAGAGTTCCACTTGGCTTATCAGAAGGCAAGCTCAGGTAAAGCTTTCACCATTGATTTAACCTATCCAATCCATTCAGATTTCCGAAGTGGCTAGGGTGATTTTGGATCGACCCAAGTGCCTAGGGGTGGGGGGGTGGGGTTGATTTGGACCTCAATAAATCTCTTCCTAGGAGGAGATACGCTCAAGGGAATACATCCACAAGAGTCCTCTCATTGCCYGAGAGCATTGGTGACATGACCCACCCACATACACACAAATTAGTGCATTTTTGCCCCCAGTAAACAAACCAAACAGCAGTAGCATTAACATCATGAATGAGACATGATTGACTTAATTCACATTATATCAAGTGGTAACAAACAGCAATAAAACTTACTTTTTTCATGCAAAATGTCCCTCAAATGGAATACCATTAGCTTGTAAAACAAATCAAATACAGGGTATTTATGGCACATTCTGTCAAAAAACTAATTATTTCATACATACTTTATCTTGTAAACCATGCATCTTTTCCCCGCTTTATCACAATCCCCCAAAAATAAGAGCGTGAGGTTCTTCACATATTTTGTTCTCAAATAAATGAAAATTAGGTGGTTAACTACTAGCTGCTTTGAAACTGTATCTTGCATTTTGAACACCTATGAGATAATACAAAAAAGTAAKAAACTAATTGAAATGTACTAAAAAGACCTGCTTTGAAATGTGGATATGACAACCTTCAGTCAATCCATTAATCCTTATTAAATGCAAGTTTACCACCACACCATTTAAAGACGTGGTTCTCTTTCTTTAAAGTAATAGACTAGTCTGGAAACGTGAGCCTGTCTTGTACTTGTCTCCAGTGCAAAATATCACCGTCCTCTGAAAAGTCTGAGAATGATACAGGATTCAATTCTCTGCGGAGAAACAAGTCAGGATATTTGCAAAGTAATACAATTGGTGAAAAACTCAACCCATGAAAACATTTTCTGGAATCTTTACTGTAGTGCAAAACAAAGCATTGCCTTGGTCCCCTCTCATGTCAGTCAGTTTGGTCTGCTTCAAAGGAGTGGGGGGGGGCCGTGTACTTCAGCCGAAAGTCACCTGAAACACACACATAGGAGTGTGTCAGTGTCGCGTGCCTAACAAGTAACCTAAAGAAATGTGATGTCCATAGTCTATGCTAGTCTTTCAGATTCAGAGTCAGTCCTATCAAAATATGTTTTAACACTTGGCCTGGGTATTTAATAGAGCTCATTCAGACAATCCAGCTTCAGACATAAAAATGTTGGACAGTGCAAAACACAGTGAACAAAAAAAACAACAGGTTACCAAATAAAGCTTTGCCTTCTTATGCTGAAACTAAGGATGAGGAATCTCTGTGAGAGACTTCACCTCCTATCTCTGCCACTAGCCTGGCCAATATTACCTTGCTGCCCGGCGTCCATGGAGGGCTGTTTGCAGTCCTGGGCATAATGCCCGCTTAGCCCACAGTTATAGCAAGAGACGTTGGCACTGCTCTTCATCGTGCCCGTGCCCAGTCCTAGTCCCAACGAAGCGAACATGGGCGTGTAGAAGCTGTTAAAGGGAGCAGCTGCCATCTGCTGCAGGTTGTATCCAGCCTGGGTGGCCAGCATGTGGTGGGGGTGGCGTGGAGGTGGCGAGRAGGTGGGGGTGGCTGTGTGAGGTGGAGGGGGGTAGAAAGGTGGTGGCGTTGCTCTGGTGTTGGACCTGGCTGCGGTGGCTGGGATATCCAGTGCTGCACATGGATGGGAGGTGGAAGAGAGGGAGGTGGGCATTGCTGAAGACCTGGCGCYCCAGCTGGGGAGGGAAGGAGAAGTTGGGGTTGGGGGCGGCAGAGTGGCTATTACCACAGCTGCCACGGCAACCACAGGAGTTGCAGCTCATCTGCTGTTGCTGTGGAGGGTGGGCCTGCTGCTGGGGCTGTGGCTTTTGCTGGGTCTGGGCCTGCCCTGCTGCCACCCCAGAGTTGCTGCAGGAGGTACCATCTCCCTGGGCCGTGCTGTGGATGAGGGTCAGGGCTGGGCTGGCCACGGGGCCGGGGGTGTGAGTGGGGACGGCTGGGGGCAGAGTGGCCTGAACCTGGCTGATTGCAGCTGGGGTGACAGTGGCCCCTGAGGAGGGTGTCACGGAGGTAGGGGTGGGTAGGCTGGTGGGCGCAGCCAGGGCTTGGGTCCTGGTGCTAGGGTCAGGGAGAGAGGCTGCTAGGGCTAGGGTGGCGGTGGAGGCTGGGTCAGTGCTGGTGTATGCTGGCCTCAGGGGGGACATGTGGAAGGTCAGGAGGATGACACTGATGACACTCATGGGGGGCTGGTGATGGGGGTTAGTGCTTCTACTCTCTGGGCTGGTAGGGGTCATATAACACTGGGGCATTAGGTGAATGCTGGAGCCTGCATTGGCTAGCTGAGATGAGCTCAGGGGGGCAGACACGTGCCTCTGCCTCTCAGAGTCTCCCAGGGGAGCTTGGCTTGGGATGGACTCCTGAGGAACCATGGGGGTGGTCCCAGTCAGTGCCCCATCTGCTGGTGAACCGTCCCCCGGCTGTGGAGTGACCATGACCGTCCTGTCTGTCATGGTTTGCCCATTCTGGACCGTCATTGATAGAGGGTGTACACTCAGGGGACTGCCAGTGTAGGATGGCTCTTCCCTGTGGGGGACAGGGACTATAGCGTGTACAGTAGCTACAACTTCCCCTCTGCTGTGATCACTCGCCCTCTTCTCCTGGACGGAGTGGTCTGAGTAACTCTCAGCAGTGTCTGGGGGAGAGAGAAGYTATCATTAAAAAGACATCTTGAGTATCAACAGCACTAAAGACTCAGACGTCATGGGCCGGTTTCCCAGAACCAGTTAAAGCCTTGTCCTTGACTAAAATGGAGAATCTCCATTGAAAGAGCTATTTAGTTCAGGACTAGGATTAAACCCCATGAGTTACCGACAGAAAAGAGARGGGGACAGACAGGGTTTAGAGGGGCCACTCACCTCTCTCGTCCTCCAGGTCCTCATTATCCAGGCTCTCATGTGCCTCGTGCTGGGGACTGGAGGGAGTACTGGAGCTATCGGACCACGTGTCTCCATACTTGTTCTGGACCGGCTCTACAGTGGTAAAGGAACGCACAACATACATGTTATTATAATGTTAATTGTTAAGCTGGAAAACAAATAGGGTAGGCTATTGCCACACCCATTGGTTACTTCCTCTTACTGGCACCCTGTCTGGTCATGTGTGTTGACTGTGGTCTGATGATGCTGCTGGGGATGTAGCCTTTAGCCCCATCACTTCTCCTTCCACCAGGTCTTCTTCTACTCTTTTTTTCTGGAGTGAAAGCCCATTTCTTATCTGCGTTCTGAAGAGAGAGGAGGTCATTTAACACCCTAAACAGATTCAAATGAGTATTATCGAAACAAAAAATAACAAATGCCAGTCAGCAGTATACAGCACATAGACAGTCCTCCAACGCCAACCTATCAGCATCTCTAATGGCCAGGCCAGAGAGAGAAAGGAGAGGCCAGTGTGACTGACCTGATGTGGGTCTGGCCTACAGGTCATGATGCCTGGTTTCCTCCTCCTCTCCATCACTCCATTGTGCTCTGAGTGAACAGCATGCCTCTGAATCTCCCTCTGGCTGCCCTTTGTCATCAGTGTGCTGTAAAGTGAAAGCAGGGATCCTCTTAGTATAACCCATCAGTGCATCAGCCACAAGGTCACATGTCTTGGACTGAACAGGTAGAGCTCTTACCTCTGGCCTAGGCTCTTGCTGCTGCACGCCGTCTGATGCCCTAGGTGGTGAGAACCTATGTCTGGGTGAGGAAGAGGAGAATGACGAGAGAGAAGTACTAGTGAACTTCAACTACAGGCAACGAATATCTGTCTCTATGAAATAGCCATTTTCACACACACTGTGTCATTTCAACCCCACAAAGAATGACAGACATGCTAAATAAATAATTACTGCCTAAATACAATATAACTAATACCATACACACCATGGTCCTGACTGGATGGCTCAGTGCAGTCTTYTTTAAGGTGCTCAGGTGCCTTACAGGTCTTTCCAGGAGGTACTGTATTATCTGGGTAGGAGAGACCGGATGGTGAGATATTAGGGAATGTGCGACGAGACCTCCTGCCTACACAACATCACAGCTTTTCCACGGCTCCAAAAAAATACACTCTTGGTTTATGAATTTCTGTGGTCAATTTGATGCAGCTGTGTGAAACCAACCAGCAATGGATGTGTGAGGAAACTTTCTCAATAATAATGAAAAATAGTGAAAAATATTAGGATGACTGAGAAGTKGTTAATTGGTACGATTAGTCATGAGGAACTGACCACATCAATCCACATACAAATKATTTGAGAAGAGAGAGGGGTAATTGTGCTCCGAGTTCCAAGGTATCCCTAACCAATCATGTGGATGGTTCATGTAGACATGCATTCCTGTAAAAGTCAGTGGAGAATATGATATCTCACCACTCTGAAGGCTGAGACAGAGGCACAGACACGTACAGTGGCTGCAGTGTGGGAGGAGAAACCTGCAGACCTCTAGTCTCTGCCTGAAGGCTGCTGGTGCTGACAGAAGCATCTCCCTGTCACAGTGGAGCGAGATGGGGGGGGGGGRAGWTARAGGTATAAATTATACAGAGGGAAAGAGAAAGAGGGAGAGAGAAGGTGACATGGAAATTGAAATTTCATGTGTCAGATCACCTGTTGTATACTAGTACATCAAACAGCAAGGTACGGTTATGGTACACTTCGAGTGGGAAGTCAAAGTGCTGGTGGGGCTTGAATGGGAGTGGAAGGGTGGAAAAAGTGATCCCACCCATATCTGTAAAGGATGGCCAGCGAATCCCTCTGGTAATGACATCATCACCATTGACCTAGATATCATTGCCTGGGTTCTATGGTTCTGACATATGTGAAGCCTGAGTTTCTTCACCATAACTGACAACACTGGAGCTTATGGCAGCGTTGGTGACAATAACTAGAGGGTAGACTACTCTACTTTCTACACAATATTGAGGCTTGAGAGTAAAGCAACATGTAAAAAAGGTAACAGGAAGGTGCTTGAGCTTCAAGTATCATACTTGGTATTCACATCTCAAAAAATATAAATGAACTTACCACAATTAATTTCAATAGAAAGTTAGCAAAAATAGATAAGATTTTGCAACCATGGAGAGGTGAATACTTGCCTATTTATGGAAAAATTACATTGATAAACTCTTTGGTCCTATCACAGTTTACTTACTAATGGCACTGCCTACTCCAGAGGATTTGTTTTTCAAATCATATGAGCAAAACATATTTCATTATTTTTGGAATGCTAAGCCAGACAAAATTAAACATGCCTATTTGTATAATGAATATGAGTTTGGGGGGCTAAAATTATTAAATACTAAAGCTTTATAAACCTCTCTGTTAAAGCTTCACTCATACATAAGTTATACTTAAACCCAAAATGGTTCTCCAGTAGATTATTAAGAAAAGCTCATCCTTTGTTCAAAATGGCTTTTTTGCTTTCATACAGATTACAACTTCTCATTTCCAACTAATTGAAAATGAAATTTTGTTTAAGGTATCACCCTTTCTTAAACAAGCMATACAAAGCTGGTTACAATTTCAGTTTTATCCTCCAGAAAAGATAGAACAAATATTACAACAAATGTTGTAAACTCAAATATATTGATTAATAAAAAAAGATTATTTAATGGTATTATATTTATTAATGACATTATGAATAGAAATGGAGGAGTTGTCACATATGCWGTTATCAAATATATATGGGAATATCTGCTCAATCCAAATTTACAACCAACTGATTGCAGCACTACCACAAAAATGGAGGAGGCAAGTGGAAAAGGGRGAAGGTAAGGAACGTGTTTGCCTGCCATATATTAAAGATACAAATTGGCTGAAAGAAATTGGCATAAATAGAAAAATATACCAGTTTCATCTGAGGACAAAAATTTTTGAAGCTGCTCTATACAGGTTGCAAAATAAATGGGAGGAGATTTTTGATGTACCAATTCCATGGCACATGGTTTATGAACTGGTACAAAAAAATACATTTGATTCAACACTTAAGAGTTTTTCAATTAAAATTATTATATTAAATTCCTGCCACCAACAGAATGCTATATATATATATTATATATATATATATACAGTGAGGGAAAAAAGTATTTGATCCCCTGCTGATTTTGTACGTTTGCCCACTGACAAAGAAATATCAGTCTATAATTTTAATGGTAGGTTTATTTGAAACAGTGAGAGACAGAATAACAACAAAAATATCCAGAAAAACGCATGTCAAAAATGTTATAAATTGATTTGCATTTTAATGAGGGAAATAAGTATTTGACCCCCTCTCAATCAGAAAGATTTCTGGCTCCCAGGTGTCTTTCATACAGGTAACGAGCTGAGATTAGGAGCACACTCTTAAAGGGAGTGCTCCTAATCTCAGTTTCTTACCTGTATAAAGACACCTGTCCACAGAAGCAACAATCAATCAATCAGATTCCAAACTCTCCACCATGCCAAGACCAAAGAGCTCTCCAAGGATGTCAGGGACAAGATTGTAGATCTACACAAGGCTGGAATGGGCTACAAGACCATTGCCAAGCAGCTTGGTGAGAAGGTGACAGTTGGTGCGATTATTCGCAAATGGAAGAAACACAAAAAACTGTCAAACTCCCTTGGCCTGGGGCTCCATGCAAGATCTCACCTCGTGGAGTTGCAATGATCATGAGAATGGTGAGGAATCAGCCCAGAACTACACAGGAGGATCTTGTCAATGTCTCAAGGCAGCTGGGACCATAGTCACCAAGAAAACAATTGGTAACACACTACGCCGTGAAGGACTGAAATCCTGCAGCGCCCGCAAGGTCCCCCTGCTCAGAAAGCACATATACATGCCGTCTGAAGTTTGCCAATGAACATCTGAATGATTCAGAGGACAACTGGGTGAACGTGTTGTGGTCAGATGAGACCAAAATGGAGTTCTTTGGCATCAACTCAACTTGCCGTGTTTGGAGGAGGAGGAATGCTGCCTATGACCCCAAGAAACCATCCCCACCTCAAACATGGAGGTGGAAACATATGCTTTGGGGTGTTTTTTCTGCTAAGGGGACAGGACAACTTCACCGCATCAAAGGGACGATGGACGGGCCATGTACCGTCAAATCTTGGGTGAAAACCTCCTTCCCTCAGCCAGGGTATTGAAAATGGGTCGTGGATGGGTATTCCAGCATGACAATGACCCAAAACACACGGCCAAGGCAACAAAGGAGTGGCTCAAAGAAAAAGCACATTAAGGTCCTGGAGTGGCCTAGCCAGTCTCCAGACCTTAATCCCATAGAAAATCTGTGGAGGAGCTGAAGGTTCGAGTTGCCAAACGTCAGCCTCGAAACCTTAATGACTTGAAGAAGATCTGCAAAGAGGAGTGGGACAAAATCCCTCCTGAGATGTGTGCAAACCTGGTGGCCAACTACAAAAAACATCTGACCTCTGTGATTGCCAACAAGGTTTTGCCACCAAGTACTAAGTCATGTTTTGCAGAGGGGTCAAATACTTATTTCCCTCATTAAAATGCAAATCAATTTATAACATTTTTGACATGCGTTTTTCTGGATTTTTTTTGTTGATATTCTGTTTCTCACTGTTCAAATAAACCTACCATTAAAATTACAGACTGATCATTTCATTGTCAGTGGGCAAACAACAAAATCAGCAGGGGATCAAATACTTTTTTCCCTCACTGTATATATATAATGCGGCATACAGCAATCCAGTTCTGTAGATTTTGTTGCAAAGAGACTAAATCAATAGATAATTTATCTGGTATTGCCCCAATGTAGCTTGTTTCTGGTTCACAGGTTCAGGAATGGTTAAATAAATAAATAAATCACAACATACACTTAAAATTACCTTACAAATAACAGTGTTGGGGCGATCTGGAAAGCCATAGCCAGTCAATAAATAATATAATAATACTCGCAGGAAGGTTTTCATCTTTAGCTCCCAATCTGTGGATAATAACGATTAGAAAGATTCAAAAAATGTTGTAAAATATCACAGAACATTGAAAAATATATGGCACATGGAAACCAAACAAGCGGGGTCTATGCTGATAGTTGGAATGGGCTGAGAGTGTCTGAGGGTTGGGATTAAAGAGTTTGTTTGGTAATGTATTGTTGTTATATATAAAGTACCATGTATGTATATGTGACAAAAAAAACTGTAAAAAAACAAGGATATTTGTCCTCCAAAGAGGTGGTGGAAGGGTAAAAAAAATAATTGCTAGATCGAATCCCCGAGCTGACAAGGTAGAAATCTGTCGTTCAGCCGCTGAACAAGGCACTTAACCCACTGCTCCTAGGCCGTCATTGTAAATAAGAATTTGTTCTTAACTGACTTGCCTAGTTAAATACATTTTTATTTTTTTTATTAAACATTCAGTGTAGGTTGGAAAAAGTATGTGAACCCCTAGGCTAATGACTTCTCCAAAAGATAATTGGAGTCAGGAGTCAGTTAACCTGGMGTCCAATCAATGAGACAAGATTGGAGAAGTTGGTTAGAGCTGCCTTATAAAAAAACTCAACATTTGAGTTTGCTATTCACAAGAAGCATTGCCTGATGTGAACCATGCCTCAAACAAAAGAGATCTCAGAAGAATTAAGATTAAGAATTGTTGACTTGCATAAAGCTGGAAAAGGTTACAAAAGTATCTCTAAAAGCCTTGATGTTCATCAGTCCACGGTAAGGAAAATTGTCTATAAAATGGAGAAAGTTCAGCACTGTTGCTACTCTCCCTAGGAGTGGCCGTCCTGCGAAGATGGCTGCAAGAGCACAGCGCAGAATGCTCAATGAGGTTAAGAAGAATCCTAGAGTATCAGCTAAAGACTTACAGAAATCTCTGGAGGATGCTAACAGCTCTGTTGACAAGTCTACAATGCGTAAAACACTAAACAAGAATGGTGTTCATTAGACACCATGGAAGAAGCCACTACTGTCCAAAAGAAACATTGCTGTACRTCTGAAGTTCGCAAAAGTGCACCTGGATGTTCCACAGCGCTACTGGCAAAATATTCTGTGGACAGATGAAACTAAAGTTGTGTTGTTTGGAAGGAACACACAACACTATGTGTGGAGAAAAAAGGCATAGCACACCAACATCAAAACCTCATCCCAACTGTAAAGTATGGTGAAGGGAGCATCATGGTTTGGGGATGCTTTGCTGCCTCAAGGCCAGGACAGCTTGCTATAGTCGACGGAAAAATGAATTCCCAAGTTTATCAAGACATTTTGCAGGAGAATGTTAGGCCATCTGTCCACCAATTGAAGCGCAACAGAAGTTGGGTGTTGCAACAGGACAACGACCGAAAACACAGAAGTTAATCAACAACAGAATGGCAGAATGGCTTCAACAGAAAATACACCTTCTGGAGTCCTGACTTCAACCCGATTGAGATGCTGTGGCATGCCCTCAAGAGAGCGGTTCACACCAGACATACCAAGAATATTGTGGAACTGAAACAGTTTTGTAAAGAGGGATGGTCCAAAATTCCTCCTGACCGTTGTGCAGGTCTGATCCGTAACTATAGAAAACGTTTGGTTGAGGTTATTGCTGCCAAAAGGCGGGTCAACCAGTTATTAAATCCAAGGGTTCACATACTTTTTCCACCCTGCACTGTGAATGTTTACACGGTGTGTTCAATAAAGACATGAGAACATATGATTGTTTGTGTGTTATTAGTTTAAACAGACTGTGTTTGTCTATTGTTGTGACCTAGATGAAGATCAGATAACATTTTATGACCAATTTATGCAGAAATTCWGGTATTTCCAAAGGGTTCAAACTTTTTTTTGCCACTGTATATTCATGATGTTTATATACAACATTTAGGGGTATACATAAAGCTAGATGAAGAAATACATTTGAATACAGAAAGTCACAGTATTAGCATTAGTCTTTATTAGCATGCACACAGAGCATTCAGTGACTAGAAAACACATGAAAACATTTGGAAAGTAAAAACAGCATCTGGGTTGACCTTTAWAAGACAACATTTAGAGACTTCTCTGTACAAATGAAGGAGTGTGTGACTTCATTTCACCTGACATTAAATCCAGTATATTCTTGGCCTATAATCTATTGATGGGGATGTGTTTTTCCTCTTGTACCTTGGACAGGAAGTCGCCCAGCTCACGGTGAGTCTTGGTCACTGTGGTCCATGTTGAGTCAGACCACTGGACCTAGAAGAGGGGAAGAGAAGGAGACAACATCACAAGTATGCTTTACTAAACACACATCCGAAACATTGCTTTTGACAGCATGATGCAATAGAGTACCACAGTATGAGTCATAATACCCATAAAACCTAGCGGTCAAATATGGAAATGGCTCCAATCATACATTTTTCCCATAGTGGATTTTAGAACCACTTAAAGTAAAGTCTGTGTTTCATGTAGGCTTACCCTGGCGTGACGTTTTCATAAGCGTGTAAATCTCTCTCAGACAAGGTCACTTTTAATCAATATATTCGGCTCTATTTACTCTCAGATTTGGAAATACTAATTAGCATCAAAGTAGACCATGCAAAACTACAAATCCCTGCAAGCTCCTGCATGTAATCTCTAGCTGACACCTTTGCTCACAGGTATTGTGTAAATTTAAAAACAGCTCTTTCACAGACTGGCAGTCTCTACTCTACCCTGTCYATCACAGAGTAACAATATTTTTGGTTATGGAAAATATATTTCCCAGCGGTTTAGATGGTACAGTGATTCCCTACACTATACTTGCTTGTTTGATCACATAAACGGAAATCAGGCAAACTATTAGAATTTTAGCAACCAGGAAATGGCTGAGCGATTTCTGCATAGTGCATCCTCAAAACTTTTTTAGTTTTTGCCCCATGGCAAAATGTGTAYAATTGCAAGAAATTTGCTTTAAAAAAAAAGCTAAATGTCTCTGCAGCCAACACAAGGGCCTCAAATGTTTTGGTGCTCCTGGACCCCCCTAGCTAAATTCTAGGGGAAACAGTTGAAATAGCTGAGTGGAGTCCCAAACAGCACCCTATTCCATCTTCATCATGATCCCTGATCTGACAAAGGTGAATGCAAAAGCACTCACAACTTGAAGTGGGATATGAAACATCTGTTGCTCTTTGTCAAATAAAAATTTAACAAGCCAGAACAGTAAGGCCGGACAAAGTTGAATTTGTCGGATGCCCCGCCTCACTTTTCTTTACATACCGAAAAAATAAATAAAAATAAATATATCAGATGTGTTATTTTTTGGCCAATATATGCAGCTCTTTGTTTATAAATGCACTGTCTGCTCTCCCTTGAGGCTTTCCCAAGTTGATGCCCAAGAGACCAAACAGCCTCAGATCACACGCTCAGATCATGTTCAAACCTGGGATTGGACTGTGAAACACACACTCGCACCTGCAGGCAACGTGCAGAAGTTTCATTTCTCTCTCATGCAGTCATGGCTGAAGCCAGCGCAAATCCTTCCTGCTGTCCTATTTAACCTGGCTCTCTGTCTTGCTCTCATCCTCAGCACAGTCCTGCCCGTCATAATGATGCCTGGCCATACAGTCCTGACTGTTGATTTTTATTTGACCTTTATTTAACTAAGCAAGTCAGTTAAGAACAATTTCTTATTTACAATGACGGCCTATCCCGGCCAAACCCTAATCCGGACGACGCTGGGCCAATTGATTAAGGGACAGGCAAAGTCTTAGATCTCTGCCTGTCCAGATGTTGTAAGAGAACGTTGCATGATTTTGCAGAGAAAAAAATATAAAAAAATAYACAATATTGCATGAACAATCTGAAGCTCAGGACAAACGTTTTGTAAGTGCCATCATTTGAATGGCAGGAAGCACGAAGTAATCTGGTGGCCCACCATATATGCGCCTAATAAAAAATGAAATATACCTCGATCCTTCATGCCTCAAAATGTATAAGAATAAAATACACAGGAAAATAACATACCAAGGCACAGAGTCCAAACATGAACCTACAGTACATACCTCAATACTGTATTCACTGTTTACTCGGTTCCAAGATATCGTCTTTAGCACAATCTTGTCAATGTGAACTTCTGCAAGAAGAGAGAAGACCAGGGTTATTTTTTTGAGCAATTAATTGCTGTTCATCCATACCCCTGCACTCCCCCTCCCCAATGGCAAAAAAAAAGTGAATTACAAGAAATTATCTTTAAAATTACCTGCAAAATATTCTCTCAGCCTCATGGCAAAATGTGTAAAATAGCATGAGATTAGCTATAAAACTGACATTTTTGGGTCCTGAGCTTCAGATTGCCAATGGGGCATAAAATATTTCATGAACAAAAAAAACATTTTTTTGCAGGAAATTTGCTTTAAAACAAACATTTTGCAAATTTTTCTCTTTGCCCCATGACAAAATGTGTATAATTGCAGGAAGTTAGCAATTTTCCACAAAACTGCAGTATGCTACTGTGTTCATCTAAATGTAATTTTGATTACTGTTCAAAATACAGATCATTTCAAATATATCCTGTCTATTGTATCATATCTGATAGTTTGGGTCTCGTTTCACCTCAAATGCACTAGGCTAAAATACATCTTGCTTTGAACACTCCTCTCAACATGGGAATGAGAGACCTCAGAGGACACAATGACAAACAGGATTGAGACTACCTTCTCTCTGGGATGATGTCCTGTTGGGGAGCTGATTGGGAATACAGCAGGCCGACTGGCTCCTGGGGCTGAGATCCTCCCTTCGAAGGGCATGCTGCTTCTGCTGCAACCAGGAGTGAAGAGATTGATGGTTTAGTATGCATTTGTGCTTTCTCCCCCAATCAAGTTTCAATGTCGCATGCACAAGTACAGTGAAATACCTTGCAATCATAGTCCCACCAAACAACTGCCCCCTTACAGCACTGAACAACTGGAACCAATACTAATTTCCTYCTCTCCGCATGCTTTGAGAATAACTCTCTCTTTTCAGTTTAATTTCTATTCATAAATCATCTCCATTTGGATTAGAAATACTGCCAATCCACAGGAAAGTGTAGGCTAACAAGTCATTATGCTGAAGAACATCCAAACAYGGAATTACAGAATGCCCCTGTAAGAGAGCAGTCAGCCAGCCAGACATGAGCAAGAGGGTGTGTCTCATTAAAACTCTTGGCTTTTTCACTGGATGACAGAGAGAGAGAGGTTTCTCCAACACAATGCAAAGTTAGATCACAATGCAATCATAAACAAGAATGCTGGGTGTTCCCATTCATATAGGCTACGGTAGCTAGCTGCTGTGGACAAGATGACAGAAGACACAGTAGCCATGGCCAGAATGTCTGCTAAAGCCAGATAAACTCTCTCTCTATTCTCCTGGTGCACAAGGGGCAATTCCATGGTAATGGAATTACAGAGTCAGATGTTTCACTTTAAAATGTATACCAAACCAACACCATTAATTTCAAAGTTGAACCAACCATACAACTCTATGCACAAGGACTACTTTTAACAATTTCCACTGAACATTTTACAAAAACACATTTACAGAAAGAACTGTGATACAAAGTTTGGTAACAGAATAACAGAGGGATATTTTACTGCAATTCTGTTAACAAACTTTGCATCTGCACAGTTTTTACAGTAAATGTTTTTGTTTGTTTTACTGTCTAAATTGTTCAAATTAGTCATTGCGCATAGAGTTGTATGGTTTGTGAAACTTTGAAATCAATGTTTTTTGTTTGGCATACATTTTAAATTGAAAAATCGGAGTCTCAGCATAATTCCATTGACATGGAATTGCCCTAAGGCAAATTGAGAAAGTGATCTTCATTCAAAGTCTATGGTGTCTGTCCTTTTGTGACAGCGCAATGAATTCAGTCTGTCGTCATATGGCCGTGGCATTCTAGACTGTTCTTGGAAATGAAACAGTGTTTTGCACTACTACTTGGCATGAAAGGGTTGAACCTCTACTGACCCCACAAGCCTATTCACAGTACATGTTATTACAGCATATTCCTACATCAATTATTTGGCCCCACTTTACCAGAAATAAATTGCTACATTGTGCCATCTAAACTAAGATGGCTGAAATGGAGAATATTTCATTCTATATAGACTTTGATTAAAAAGTAATCTGTTCATTCCTATGGCTAAGGTGGCCAGTAAMATTTTTGAAAAATGGGTGGTCCTTGTTTAATAATACATATAGTTCATTCTTGTCAAAGTAACTGTCGATCAAGTCTTATTGAGGCCCCCATAGGATGTTTCTCAATAGTCACAGTACCAGTGCCTTCACTGGCTTTCTTGTCGTTTCCTCAACTGTAATGATCTAATGACATTGGATAGTAAATGTGGTGGAAGCCAATCAGAGGAGTTAGCTACTTTCACCTGCCCTGTGACCATAAGGGGTGAGGTAGGTAAGAAGCTAATCTAAGGAGAGGTGGTAAAATGAGGAAGCCACCTTAAATTCCACTCTTGAGCTGCACTTCAGTCAAATCACCGGAATACGCCGTAACCCGGAGACTATAAACTCTAATTACAAGACAGCCCCTCCTCCCGCGGTCCCAAATACTACGAGTTGGTTTACAATGGCGGTCAMTATAAACATGCCACTGTCAAGTGTGTTTACCTGGAAACTCATGCGTTTGTGGCAATCCATTCTCTCCTCTATGACCAGTTCCACATTATCCAACTGGTGTCTGACAGTATCCCTCTGGTAAAAAGGGAACGCAGGGTGTAGTGAGGTCATGGTGAAAAGCAGCGCCAAGTGCTCCAGGGAACCCGACTGCCTCCAGTGGAGTCCCGCTGGGTTGCACCATTCTCCCAGACTCCATTCCACCCTCGCGAGGRCAATGTTGATCAGGTACATTCTGAGTGTTCCCACCACGTGGAGATAAAGGAATGCCATGATAAGTATTTAAGTACAGCGCTGGATCTATATGGCTCAAAGCACGATACAGTGTGTCCGCACATTCTGTTTCCAGATCGCAAAAGTGACAGGTAGACAAGTAGTTTGGAACGCACAACAGGGTCGCCAACGTCCTTAAAAACCTGTCTAGGACTGGGGCAAAGGCAGCGCGCGAAATTCAAAAATATATTTTTTAGATATTTAACTTTCACACATTAACAAGTCCAATACAGCAAATGAAAGATAAACATCTGTGAATCCAGCAACATGTCCGATTTTTAATGTTTTACCAGGCGAAACACCACGTATATTTATATTAGCTCACCACCAATCCAAAAAAGCACAGACATTTCTTTCACAGCACAGGTAGCTTATACAAAACCCACAAATAGAGATAGAATTAATCACTAACCTTTGAAAGTCTCATCAGATGAGCCATATAACATCATGTTACACAATACATTTAGTTTTGTTCGATAAGGTGCATAATTATATAAAAAAATCTCAGTTTACATTGGCGCGTTACGTGCAGTAATGTTTTGATTCCAAAAATCTGGTGATTTTGCAGAAATACTCATAATAAACATTGATAAAAGATGCAAGTGTTATTACATAATTAAAGATAAACTTATCCTCTATGCAACCGGTGTCAGATTTCAAAATAAACTTTATGCAAAAGATTAATCTGAGAACGGCGCCCAGAGCCAAACCACCAAAAGAAATAGTCACCATTTTGGCGTCAACAAAAGCTACAAAAACACTATAAATATGCACTTACCTTCGAATACTTCATCAGAAGGCACTCCCAGGATTCCAGATCGCAATAAATGACTGAAAAGTTCCATAAAGCCCATCATTTAGCCACTTGTTAGCATGTTCAGCCCAGGAATCCATTTTCATGACGCACGAACAATCCCTCCAAGACAAAAACTCAAAAAGTTCCGTTACAGTCGTAGAAACAGGTCAAATGAGATGTTTGCAATCCATATTTAGTATGTGTTTCTACATTAATCATCACAATAAGGATCAAACGAGAATTTAATTGTCTGAAGAAAGAGCATTGGACGAGATGCAACTCTCTCTCGGAGCGTACCATAAAGAGACTGGAAGATTCTGATGACCACTCACTAAAACAGCTCCTATGAGCCCCTCCTTTATAGTAGAATCATAAGACTAAAATCTAAAGACGGTGACATCTAGTGGAAGCCCTAGGAAATCTTTGTTCAGTCATAACTAGAAGGGGTCTCATTTGACACTGTTTTGAAAATCGAGTTCTCATTTCCTGTTTTGACCTCTTCTCAGGTTTTTATCTGCCAAATGAGTTCTGTTATACTTACAGAAATAATTCAAAAAGTTTTAGAAACTTCAGAGTGTTTTCTATACAATAGTAATAATAAAATGCATGTATTACCTTCTGGGACAGAGTAAGAGGAAATTTCGTTTGGGCACGCAATTTGTTCAAAGTCGAAATGCTGCCCCCCTGTCCCGATGAAGTTGTTTAAGGAAGGCCAAGTCAGTTTAACAGTTTGCTGTTATCTCAAAGTCCCGGAAGACGTGGACATCTTTCCGTGCAAGATCCTCAAGACATGATCCCAAAAAGAAAATCTCAAGTGGTTGACACATATGAAGTAGTCCGTACATAAATTATATCCGCTTCGCTGTGCTGAGGTGCAAGCCGAACCACTCAAACACAGCCTTCTTGTCAATTTGCCACTGGCRATATGACTCCCTCGTTGAATGTTTGAACCTCACACAACAACATGGAACCGAATCAATTGTKTGACTGCTGCAATCGGTATTTTCCTGCTCGTCTTCGACGGTATGGTCTCCTTCCGCCGTTCGAATGGGAAGCTTCATTTTCAACATGATCAACTCTCCGGCAGGACTTGTTAGTAGTTATCAATTCATTCAAATGTGTCAGGACTTTACATAATCGTTCAGTTCGCATCCGTACACCGCAGCCGAGTGGTTATGTGATATTCGACGGAAATTACTGAGATTATAGCTGGCTCAGTAACTCATTTTCAAGACTAGTATTCTGCCAGCARCACAAACGATGACGTCACTTTGAACTTTATTAAAATCCTTCAGATTAAAGGCCCGCATTTCTAAACATTACAATGTGGCTCATTATACTGATTAAAAATATGAACAATATGAAACAATTTCAAAGATATTGCTGAGTTACAGTTCATATAAGGAAATTAGTCAATTGAAATAAATTCATTAGGGCCTAATCTRTGGATTTCACATGACTGGGCAGGCTGACCCACTGGGGAGCCAGCTGMAGCCAATCAGAATTCGTTTTTCCCTACAAAAGGGCTTTATTACAGACAGAAATACTCCTGAGCACCCACCTGCCTCCGCGTCTGACAATCCCACAGGTGCAGAAGCCGGATGTGGAGGTCCTGGGCTGGCATGGTTATACGTGGTCTGCGGTTGTGAGGCCGGTTGGACATACTGCCAAATTATCTAAAATGAACTCGGAGGCGGCTTATGGTAAAGAAATGAACGTTCAATTCTCTGGCAACAGCTCTGGTGGACATTCCTCCAGTCATGCCAATTGCACGCTCCTGTTTTTCTTAACTTCTTAAATAATTGTTGGTTAAGGGCTTGTAAGTAATAATTTCACTGTAAGGTCTACAACTGTTGTATTCGGCGCATGTGACAAATACAATTTGAATTGATTTGTGGCATTGTGTTGTCACAACTGCACATTTTAGAGTGGCCTTTTATTGTCCCCAGCACAAGGTGCACCTGTGTAATGATCATGCTGTTTAATCAGCTTCTTGATATGCCACACCTGTCAGMTGGATGGATTATCTTAACAAAGGATAAAATGCTCACTAACAGGGATGTAAACAAATTTGTCCACACAATTTGWGGGAAGTCACATTTTTTGTGCGTATAGAAMATTTCTGTGATATTTTATTTCRGCTCATGAAACATGGAGCCAGCACATTATATATTGCATTTATATTTTTGTTCAGTGTAATTCAAAAGATATTACATTTTTATCAATGTCTGTTTTTATTGTGCTTATAAGCAAATGCAATAATGACTTTACGGAAGCAATTACAAATATGCTTCTAAAAACATTTAAGATCACTATCGAAAATACAATGTTCATATTGTTATGTTCACAACATTGGGCTGTAGAGAGAACTATTCTATGTGCTGAGGTAAAAGTGGGGTTATTACTTGGGGGACTGAGGTCTAAATGCCCAATAGCACTTTCTACTCCACCAGTTCCATTCACTGCAATACAATACATTATAGGCCTATAAATGACATATTGGCTAATAGAGAAAAACAATTCTATGTGCCGAGGTAAAAGTGGGGTTGGGATCACTCAGTTGGGTCTATGGAATCTATAGATGGGGTCATTTCTTGGGGGACTGAGGTCTAAATACCCAGCAGCACTTTCTACTCCAGCCACACCATTGGTCCCAATGCAATACACTATGGGACCAATGCAATGAGTGGAGTGAAAAGTGCTGCTGGCTATTTAGACCTCAGTCGCCCAAGAAATAACACCATATATTGACTTTACAGACCCTACTACTGATTATTCCCAACCCCACTTTTACCTCTGCACAGAATTTTTTTCCTTCTCTATAAACAAATATGTAATTCCATATACATTGTATTGCAGTGAATGGAGTGGGTGGAGTAATGAGTCACCAGCACATTGTATTAAACCCGATGCTCAGCACAAGAGACTAATTTAAGTTTTGCGGACTCTATTGAGTTATTTCAATTACATATATTTGTATTTTATTAAAAGTATATTTATTTAAATATAGCTTTCAACATACCAGTATTGGTGTAAACTTTCTAAAGAAATTCTGGTATAAATTAATACAATGTCAAATTATCAATGACGTTTTTCAAAGGTGGTTGGCAATCACCTTTGRAAAAATAAATGGGTAATTTGACATACAATATAAAAAGTATTATTTATATCAGCATTTCTTTAGAAAGTGAAAAAATAAATATGATATTCCCAGTCGAGCATGTCTTTGCAGGGGGACTCAAAAAATCAGCGATCGTGCTGCCAACATAATATCCTGCTGCTAGGAGAACGGTAATATTTACGAGCGCTCATGACTGTACCACTCGAAATTGCATCGTTGACTCCTCCCAACTGTTTTTCATTAGCTGCTGCTGGGTCCTAACTTCATCTAGCAGGGACATCGGGTGGTGATAATGGTGCACCCTACCTCATTGCACCCGAGCTATATTCTCTCATGAACGCTAACAACATATTTTTTTAAATAAATGTTTCAATACATTATTATACCGTTCTATAACATTTTATTTAATTATATTTGCTATATGTGGCATGAAACTGTTAAACGTGCAGTTCACTGAAATATATTCACACAATATTGCTCACAATGTAGTTTTAAGATTCAATAACTAGATATAGTTCATGTAAATAAATTGGGTTGTATTATTCTGCATGAGTTTTCTTATCTTTGTCGACAGATGGCAGTATTTCATTACAATCCACTAGGCCCTGTAGTTTGCTTCAGTGGATTACACCAAACACTGTAGACCTACTCTTGTCTAGCTAGAATAAATGCCTTATGAAACACTACCAGGTAACTTACAAATTTCGGCCAAAATGTGATCAATTGGCCACTTTAAGGAATGGAACACTACTCACTTTAATAATGTTTAMATATCTGGCATGTTTTCTATACTATTCTACTGTATCTTAGTCCGTATCGCTCTGACATCGCTCGTCCATATGTACAGTCGTGGCCAAAAGTTTTGAGAATGACACATATTCATTTTCACCAAGTCTGCTGCCTCAGTTTGTATGATGGCAATTTGCATTTACTCCAGAATGGTATGAAGAGTGATCAGATGAATTGCAATTAATTCCAAAGTCCCTCTTTACCATGGAAATTAACTGAATCCCCAAAAAACATTTCCACTACATTTCAGCCCTGCCACAAAAGGACCAGCTGACATCATGTCAGTGATTCTCTCGTTAACACAGGTGTGAGTATTGACGAGGACAAGGTTGGAGATCACTCTGTCATGCTGATTGTTCGAATAACAGACTGGAAGCTTCGAAAGGAGTGTGGTGCTTGGAATCATTGTTCTTCACCTGTCAACCATAGCTACCTGCAAGGAAACACGAGCCGTCATCTTTGCTTTGCAAAAAAAGGGCTTCACAGGCAAGGATATTGCTGCCAGTAAGATTCCACCTAAATCAACCATTTATCAGATCATCAAGAATTTCAAGCAGAGCGGTTCAATTGTTGTGAAGAAGGCTTCAGGGCGCCCAAGAAAGTCCAGCAAGTGCCAGAACCGTCTCCTAAAGTTGATTCAGCTGCGGGATCGGGGCACCACCAGCACAGAGCTTGCTCAGGAATGACAGCAGGCAGGTGTGAGTGCATCTGCACGCACAGTGAGGAGAAGACTTTTGGAGGATGGCCTGGTGTCAAGAAGGGCAGCAAAGAAGCCACTTCTCTCCAGGAAAAACATCAGGGACAGACTGATATTCTGCAAAAGGTACAGGGATTGGACTGCTGAGGACTGGGGTAAAGTCATTTTCTCTGATGAATCCCCTTTCCGATTGTTTGGGTTATCCAGAAAAAACCTTGTCCGGAGAAGACAAGGTGAGCGCTACCATCAGTCCTTTGTCATGCCAACAGTAAAGCATCCTGAGACCATTCATGTGTGGGTTTGCTTCTCAGCCAAGGGAGTTGGCTCACTCACAATTTTACCTAAGAACACAGCCATGAATAAAGAATGGTACCAACACATCTTCCGAGAGCAACTTTTCCCAACCATCCAGGAACAGTTTGGTGACGAACAATGCCTTTTCTAGCATGATGGAGCACCTTGCCATTAAGGTAAAAGTGATAACTAAGTGGCTCGGGGAACAAAACATATATTTTGGGTCCATGGCCAGGAAACTCCCCAGACCTTAATCCCATTGAGAACTTGTGGTCAATCCTCAAACAAAAACCCACAAATTCTGACAAACTCCAAGCATTGATTATGCAAGAATGGGCTGCCATCAGTCAGGATGTGAGCCAGAAGTTAATTGACAGCATGCCATGGCAGATTGCAGAGGTCTTGAAAAAGAAGTGTCAACACTGCAAATATTGACTCTTTGCATCAACTTCATGTAATTGTCAACAAAAGCCTTTGACACTTATGAAATGCTTGTAATTATACTTCAGTATTCCATAGTAACATCTGACAAAAAWTTCTAAAGACACTGAAGCAGCAAACTTCGTGGAAATTAATATTTGTGTCATTCTCAAAACTTTTGGCCACGACTGTATATAGTCTTAATTCATTCCTACTTAGATTTGTGTGAATTGGGTATATGTTGTGTAATTTGTTACATATTACTTGTTAGAAATTACTGCGCTGTCTGAGCTAGAAGCACAAGCATTTCGCTACACCCACAATAACATCTGCTATTCACCTGTACTGTATGTGACCAATAAAATTTGATTTGGATAGTGGATAGAGTGGATAGACTTTATATAGACTTTTGAACTAAAACAAATATTTTACAGATGGGATTCACACCTCAATGATGGCCCAGTTGGGTATACCAGCAGCAGGTTGTGAGGGTAGAAGAGGGTTGCTAATGCTAAGGTATTGTTGTAATGTTATATGAATCATCATTTTAAGTTATGTATGATCTACTAACTGCAGTACGAAAATGTATGCACTCACTACTGTWWGTCGCTCTGGATAAGAGCGTCTGCTAAACTACCACAATGTAAAATGGGAGCTTTGGATTCAGCAGCAAGGGCTTTTGACCGTCTGTTCCACAAAATGGAACCAGATAAACAAGCAAGTATGTTTKACCTATAAAGCAGCATATGATTTCAGCAACAGATTTGACGCTACAGTACCTCTCGCAGGTGGCTGCAGACAAGCATGCTTCAGAGGCTGGGTGTAACCACTCCCCTATAATCCACATCCCAACCCAAAGCCACTAGGTCCTCATTGGGAAGTCTCAGGTCCACGTCACAGTTTGGTTTGGTATAAAAAGGCTTCCAGGAACATCTATTCATGTCTGCTAGCTATGTTACAGCCTGCCATCTTGTACAGCAGGGAGTAAGTAGCCTGTTTCAGTAAATCTAGACGCCTGTGTTACTGCAGGACTGTTTGCATTTACATTGATGAGTGGTATATTGGCAGCTGATGAGTAAAGAGTGAAGGTAAGAGAACTGTCTTCACAATTGTTAAAGTTTCTCCTAAAAATGTACTGAAGTAATGGGCAAAAGTCAAATCGATATTCCTGTAAAACATKTACATTCAATGTGCAGTTTTGGGTACAACATTTATTTATCGCATAGAACTTTGAAAGTAATTTGACATGTTTTGCTATTATTGTCTTAATCATGTTTTGCTAGCTTATTACATATTTACTAAAATATGCATTTTGCCATTTAGTTTGTATCCTCCATCTTCATTTTAATTCAAGGAGGACTTTGCAGTACTGTTGATCAACAATGAAGAAATGGATATTAGGATCAGTATTAACATGGATGTTCCTTCCACATCTGAGGGGAGATAATTTAGTGGAAGATGTTGACGTTCAAGCGGGTAAATACATTTTATACATTTTTATGTATTGCAATTAATGATAATTGTCAACATTGCCTGCAATTTCTAACTAATATTACTACTGTACACAGGCCTATAATGTCAATATTGTCATATTAATGCAGATTTATAAAGACTGGTTTTGATGTCGGTAGCCAGCGAGGTGAATCACGTGGTGGGTAATATTTCTTCTTTCCTTGATTCCAGGCTGTAGCACAGCATCAAACGACCTGGTTTACATAATCGACGGTTCCTCCAGTGTGGGCACTCCAGACTTTGACTTGGCCAAACGATGGCTGGTCAATATCACCAGAGGCTTTGACGTGAGCTCCCGTCACACCCAGGTGGGCGTGGTCCAGTACAGCGACACGCCCCGTCTGGAGATTCCGCTGGGAAAACACCTGAGCAGCCAGGAACTGGTCGGCGCCATCAACACCATCGGCTACCTGGGGGGCAACACCCAGACGGGCAGGGCCATCAAATTTGCCACGCAGCACGTCTTCCCGTTCTCCAACCGCACGCAGCCTGCCAGGAACCGCATTGCTGTGGTGCTGACGGATGGCCGTAGCCAGGACGACGTGGTGGACGCGGCCGTGGAAGCCAAGGCCCAGAATATTATCCTGTTCGCTGTGGGCGTGGGCAACGAGATCACCAACTCCGAGCTGGTGTCCATGGCCAACAAGCCCCCCTCTACATATGTTCTCTACGCTGAGGACTACAGCTCCATCGCTAACATCCGAGACGCCATGGAGCAGAAGCTGTGTGAGGGTGAGTCTGGGATCCTGAGGCTAATGATAGCTTAGATAGCTTATTTTGAGACATTTCCATAATGCAGCATGTGTCATGAACCTCCAAGATGAAATAACAGTGGTCTAAACTAACGTGCTCTCTATGTCTGTCTGTCTCTCTCTCTCAGAGTCTGTGTGCCCAATGCAGATCCCTGGAACAGCCAATGTAAAGGGATTTGAGCTGCTGTCTAGAATGCAGATCGACATGAAAGCAAAGAAAGTCCAGGGCTCGCTGATGTCAGAGACTTCCTACTTGCTTAGCCCCCGACTGGACCTCACCGACAGCACCAGGTAGGGGGACTGACCGTTTATATACACACACACACACACACACACAGTAAACTCCTTATAGCTCACATGAGATTTCTGTAACACACTTCTACATAAAGTATAACCCATTTTTATTGATCCTCTAGGGCCATCTTCCCTGAGGGTCTGCCTCCCTCCTATGTGTTTGTGGCCACTCTACGCCTGAAGAGCCCCACCAACCATGTGAAGTTGGACCTGATCAGAGTGCTCTCTCAGGAYGGGCTGAAACAGTTCGCTGTGACCCTCAATGGACTGGACAAGTCTGTCACCTTCACCAGCACAACCACCAGTGTCAACAAGAAAGAACAGTGTGTCATTTTCAATGACAGAGGAATTAAGGTCTATAGAAACACACTGACATAACGACCCCCAACACCTTTGGACTGGTTTCCTGGACACATATTAATCCTAGTGCTAACTAGACTAAAACGCATGTTAAATGTGTCTGGGGAAACCAGCTCTTTATGTTTTGAAATGGTAGTTACCTACTCAGCAAGTTTTACTTTTTCTACAGAGACTCTTTGACTCAGAGTGGCACCAGTTGAAGCTGCTTGTTAAACCCAGACGTATCATCTGTTACCTGGACGACATGCAGATAGAGGAGCAGCTACTAGAACCTGTATTTCCCATCTACATCAAAGGAAAGATACAGGTCGCCAAGAAGGTCAAGATGGAAGCAACTGTTCCTGTGAGTAACAATGGGTGTTGGGCAAACTTGAAGAAATGCAACAACCATATATGTACAAATAATGGTTTGCTTTCATTTTAAAGGAGCTTCTATATTTGGATGAACTTTTTTACTATAATGACACAGTAACATGACTATGTTCGTCTTGTAATCCTTCTTTAGATCGAGATACAAAAACTGAGGCTTTACTGCAATCCCGAGCAAAGTGAGAACGAGACAGCGTGTGAAATATACTCTGTGGTGAGTGTAATGATACTGTAACTACGAGACTCATAATTTACTTCCACATGTCACTGAAGGTTTCTGTTGAAGGCGGGGGGGGCCAACGATAATTTAATCTTCATATCATTATCTCTCTATGTTTATTTCTATACAGGAGGATGACAGGGTGAGTATGCTTGTTGGTTGTCTATCTTTACATTACATTGTAATTATTACATTACATTTGTAGACTTGTTGGGTTGTTCCTGTTATATTAAATGGTTTTCTGCTCCCAGTGTCCTCTGGACAGACAACCTGCAGCAGTGGAGAGCTGTCACTGCCCTCAGGGGAAACCTGGGTCTCCTGGTCTTCCTGGGCCTATGGTGATAATTAAATCATAAATAATTCAACCATAAATTGATTGAGAGATGTATGACCAAACAGCTGTACAGACAAAATGCCAACTCCATCAGATGGATGACTGTATGTAAATCTCTAGTTCATAGCTTGTCTATTTGAACCCTGTAGGGCTTCCGAGGTGAGAAAGGGAGGGAGGGGCCACCTGGCCCTGACGGTAAGCCTGTGAGTACTGGCTATCTATCTTAAATATATCTAATTTCAAAACATGAGGATCAATCATACAGTATGGTGATTCTGATTAATTGTTGCTCATTTTCTTTGTGAAGGGGAAGCCAGGTGAACGTGGAATACCAGGAGAACCCGGGAAGAATGGGAACAATGTGAGTGAAATATGTCACTACAATTTCTGCATTTTGCTGATTATACTTACTGCCACTGTGTTTGTAATGTTGGTTTCATTATTCAACTTAGGGCAAAGCGGGCATACCAGGGCATAAGGGCGAAGCAGGACTTAATGGGGCCAAAGTAAGCATCATGAGATAGGTTCACAATATACTGTAACAAATCATTTTCATATCACATAACTCTTTGTATGGCTCATCATGTTAGGTTAGATTACTTGTTAGATATTACTGCATGGTCGGAACTAGAAGCACAAGCATTTCTCTACACTCGCATTAACATCTGCTAACCATGTGTATGTGACAAATTACATTTTATTTGATCTTGCTATTAGATCTAAAGGCCCCAGGCCTAAACCATGTTACTGTAGTTTTGAATTCAGGTCATGTCTTTGTGATTGAGCTGATTCATCCTGGCTGCAGGGTGACACGGGAGCACCAGGCCTTGAAGGCAGACCTGGCTCTCCAGGACCTACGGTGAGTCATGACCCTTTAATGAAGTGTAATTATAGAGACACACACACACACACACACGGCTGTGGGAGCAGCCCAGCGTAATAGGCAGACTACTAAGCAGGTGCAAGTAGTGTAGACATGAATGATAAAAACAAAATGCCAATATCCAGTTTAATTTAGTGCTTGTAGACGATAGACGTATTCTCAGACTACCTTAATAACACACTACATACTCAGAGGTAGTCAGGTCTCAAAGACCATGTAATGGTGGTGGTGCCAATGG
The DNA here is from genome assembly GCF_002910315.2 of Salvelinus sp. IW2-2015. Taxonomy (NCBI): domain Eukaryota; kingdom Metazoa; phylum Chordata; class Actinopteri; order Salmoniformes; family Salmonidae; genus Salvelinus; species Salvelinus sp. IW2-2015. Next base: position 23,263,017 of record NC_036871.1, read on the forward strand.
ACAAGGGTTTTAAAAGACTGTTTCCATTGTAGGGACCTGAGAGACAGCTTAAATTGGAGGCCACAGGAATTCCAGGAGAAAAGGTAAGAGACAAACTTTTTCAGAAATATTTTATGGCAATTGAATGTAGTGCTATATTTTGTTGACTCTTTAATGCAGACATTTTCATATGTACAGGGAAGTCCAGGTGAAGCAGGAGCTCAGGGACCACCAGGGGAGCATGGACCACATGTAAGCTTGTATACACCTATTATGTATGCTGACCTTCATGTTCATATCTGTGTAAGGTGTGGAACTGTCTGGTATTCAACAGCATTTTCTTCATCACTGTATGAGAAGTGCTATTTATCCTGTACTAGGGTTGGGCGATATCTAAGGAGACCTCTTCTACGATATATTGTGATATCCGATGTAATAATTTTGGACCGTTAATGACTAGATACTTCCAGACTGCAATTTTTGTGCTTATTTTTATATTAAAGTCACATTCTCATTAAATAACCTCAGTATGGCAAAAAAATAAAGCTTAGTTGATTCATTTAGACTTCATTTTCAACATATACTGTAGATACACCCTAACTGATAAAACTGAACAGTTTTTTGATTTGTAAAGTTCAAATAGAGTAGTCTTGCACTTAACGCCAATATAAAATATCACAATATTTGATTTAATCATGTTGGCCCAACCCTATTCTCTACAACAAAACATCCAATGACAACAGTACAGTATCAGTTTGCTTGTTGGTCAGAGGGAAGTCCAGGGTTACTATACAGCATTTTATAACTGAAATGATGTTGTTTTTCTGTGCAGGGGGACACAGGGCCAGTAGGAAAGGATGGTTTTGTTGGACCAGCTGGAGTGAAGGTGAGCTGAGATTTCATTTCACATACTTTCATAAACAAGTGATACGTCTGTAGGCGATGGCAGATGTGACAAGCAAGGGACTGTGAGCTCAGTGACATCTTGTTCGAGATGATCTTCTATCTTGGAACATCTGTGGGTTTTTGGGGGGGGTTTCAGAGGGAATATTTGTGGTTAATCTTTCCTTTTCCTTTAGAGTTGGTGGTTCCATAGGAGGAGGTTTGAAATGTTAGAGTTTCACTCATAGTTCTATATTAAGACACTTCCACAAGCTAGTCTAGGTGGCGGAAAGTCTACATAAGCTATTTCTAGAGTTGAGGTGGTGGGTGCAGGAGGTAGGAACATTGTTAGTTCACTTGTAAACATTGACTAAAGTATATTTGATGTTCTTTGCTTTGGTTGGAAAGAACAGGAAGCAGGTTACCCAGATTTGAACTGTATATATGTTCAGTTATTTTTTTTATTTTTTTTAATGAATGGGGATAATTTCATTACCCCATTTGTGGATAATTACTTTTTTAGCTACACCCTATAACCCTGTTTAATTAGATGTTGAACTGATGATGCTTTCAACTACATACTGTAATGCAGGCTATATTTAATGAATACTCATATGCCGATCAGTACCTAGTAAACTAGCCTTAGACTTAAGAGGTTTATTTTTCCTGAGGGAACTTTGTGGTGTGTGCGCTGGATCTGTAGTGGATCTAGGAGATCCAGGGACACAAAGGATCGTTTCAGCTTCCAGTAGTAGTATGTGTAACCTGGCTCGCTGCCTGGCGTGAGTTTTGTGTTCTATAATGAGGGGTGAGCGCTGCAGAGCGGAGCGTGGCTTCTGTTCCTGCAATCTATTTTCAGAGCTCTGCATCTGCCCCAGCATCTGTTTATCGCCCAGGGAACATGTCCCTTCCTTTTGGAGTGGTGGAAATTAGTGACACCCTACCATTTACCGGTTTATTAAACTATGCACACTTACCCGTAAAGTAGCTTTGATAAAGGTCTTGGCTTAGTAAGATGTTTGTTGTCATCTTGCAATTGGAGAAGGAACGGTTTTGTGAGGGATGTGACATTTGCGCATTGTAACCATGAAAAGTACAAGTGAAACCTCAAACTGGTTTGCTGAAATTGTAAAACACCAGGGATGCCACCATTTGATTTAACTGTAAAAATCTCCTGTACACAGATAATATTTATCTTGTTGGAGTGACAGATTATTTTGAGTGTAGTTTGTAATTGCAGTGAGTCACTGTCATGGCTAATGGTCATCCTCTCACTCAAATTCATTGAATAAATACTTTTTTTGGAACTCCTTGGCTTATTATCAGCTAAATGTGTCCTAAATATGTATTTTTTTATTTAAAAAAAATCCCAAACTTCCCTCTCATTTTGGATTAGAAGCCAAGGTCCCCAAATAATTCTTCAAGCAAAACCCCAGCTTTTCCAGCCCAGCTCCCCATCCCCAGCCTGCTGGTCTGGATCCAGTGCATGATTAACTAACCGACTGGTTTGATGTGGTGGCCCAGATGAAAGCCTGTTCATTGGGTTGGGTTTTCACAGTGCGGCATGGCGCTGCAGCGGGCTTGGCTGCTGCACTCTGTAATCACGGCCCTGAAGCTCACAGGACACAGCAGCTGTAAAAACCAGCCACACCATACTTTAGATGTCGGAGAGGTTTGGTTTAACCAGCCAGCGAACTTGCCTTGACAACAATAGGAAAAAAAGTCTATCAGTACCAGGCTACACTTGGATCAAAATGCACAGGAATGTTTTGAGACGCATGCATAAAATTCAATGTAAACTTGAATGAAAGTTACATGTCAGATGAAGTCTCATAAAGTTTTGTGTAATTGCTATCCTAGATGAGTAAAAATGGTTGTGTGGAAATCATTTCGTTTTAAGTTACAAAGGATTCCTGTTGTAATTCAGAAAACAGCTTGGTGTGAGGTCCTGTATCAAATAAGTTCTCGTGATTTTTCATGCACGGGAAGGAACAATGTTCCGCCGCATGTGGAATGGAGTGTTCCAAGCAAGATGAGTATTCTGCTCTTGCTTTTGAGGCTGTGCCTTACTCTAAAGCATGGCTCTCCAATCCTGTCCCTGGAGAGCTAGCCCTCCTATAGGTTTTCAATCTAACCCCAGTTGTAACTAACATGATTCAGATTATCAACCAGCTAATTATTAGAATCAGCAGAGAGGAAGAGGCAAGGCGACAGGGATAACTGGGCCCAACATATGTTTTCTCCAGCAGGTGCAGTTTTTTTGTTTGTTTCACTCAAGGAGTTTTTGTACGGAGTTCAATGAGAGAGTGTTGAATTTTGTTAACAAAAAATGTAATGGTTTATTTGCTACGTGTGGCCTATTTGATTGAATAGAAGTTTCGTAATGCTTAGGTTGTTATGAGTGTACTGATATAAGTAGGTCACGTGACATCCTGGCAACTTTGAGAAAAAACACTTTATCGGAGTTGTGCCTGTTGTTCACGCGCGTCTCTGCCCTCTCATTTGCTAGAATGGTCTTGCCTCCTCCCGACTGCTTTCCATTTTTGAAGATATTTGTTTAAATTGTTAGAGCGGTCACTGGAGTATCTGGTTAATATAATGGATAATCTGTGGAATCAAGTGCGCTAGATTAGGGTTGGATTGAAAACCTACAAGAGGCTAGCTCTCCAGGAACATGGCTAGAGAGCCCTGCTTTAGAGTAAGGCACAGCCTCAAAAGCAAGAGAAGAATACAAATTTTTGCACAATCTTGCCTAAACATCCATGTCAAATAGAATGCTTCATTCCACACAGGGAGCAACATTGTTCCTTCCTGTGCATGAAAAATCACAATACTTTGAAGAGAGAAATCTTGGAAGAAGTACCTAAGTGACTCATGCTCAATCAAGTTTTGACCATGATGTGTGATTGATGTGATATACATTGGCATTTTCAACACTCTTTCAGACTTTCATTTTGCATAACCAACATTTTAGATTAAAATAGATAGATTCTGTGTATCGACATGAAAGGTTAAGTTGATGACTGACTTGTGTGAACTTTGCAATTAACATACATTTAAGGTTACACAATTAAAACACAGCTGATTACAGAACATGTTCATTCTGTGAGTACAGTAATCAATGCTATATTTAAAACACAATTCAACAAGAACACAATTCAACATCCAACACCCTTTTTACTAAGAATGTTCCAAAATAGGATTCCAGTGTCTTAAAAATGTAACTAATGTCTTGTAATTTGGCGAATCGCATGAGTAATTGTGATATAGTATACAGTATTCATTATAGCATTTTTGGGTGCTATGTAATTTGAGATTTTGATAACAGGGTTTTTCTTGATTTCATGCCTTGGTTGCAGTTTTAATTTCTGAGCTTTTATGTAATTGAACGTGCATTGTTGCAGAGATGTAGAACACTAAATGGACTAATTGTAGTTAGCGTGGCTAAAACTGAAGAGCATTCAATAAGTTTGACGGTAGATACTAACTCCTTTTCTAGATAACATCTCCCACACTGTGTTGGTTGCACATTTTGAAAGCCATAATCAACACTTGTCATCCTCAATATTTACAGCCATTACAGTTTTAACATGTCTTTTTATAAGATCATACAGACCTCTTATGTTGCTAATGATAGGCTCTTTGTCGCACGTGTGCCTGTTAGATGTTCAGGAAGGCAAAGCACTTCAAAAGCAGCCCTCCGTGTGTCAGGACCTATAAACCCACAGCTTTCCCTGCTTACCTCCTTTATTATTGAAAACCTGACTGAGCAGCGTGTACTGTGGTCTGTGGTTTATATTATAAACCTATGTTGGAGGTGTATGAGTGTTTGAGAAGGATCGTCTCTTCTCTCGTGCACTCTGTTCTACTCCTGCAGTCTACACTCACCTTGGAAAATGAATAGTGTGTATGTTGTGTTAGTGAGGATTTAGAACACATTTTTTGTTAAGAGGGACTTTTGTTAAGAGTGATAGTTTTAAACCTCACTGACGGGGTATRGAAACCCCCAACTTGAGGCGATCATCTGTCTCAAAGCTCAATGGATATTTTCACATGTTACAGTAGCTATTTCAGAGTATATCAAGTATGTGAATATCATAGTTGTGTTTTATTATGTTTAGGGTGAGAAAGGAGACTTCGGGGTTCATGGTGGTGATGGACAGATTGGAGTTCCGGTGAGTCTTCATTGTTCAAATGAAACGTTATTTCTTAATAAAAGCTGGACACATTCACTAAGCCAGTCCATTTACTCATCATCCTCATCCTCATCCACTCCTATGCATTCTACTACCTGCTCCCTTTAAACGATCATGTCAACTATGTTTTTACAATATACATTAAAACCATGGATCATTTATAAAGTCACCTAAAATGACATTAAGGACTTTTAACTCAAAATAGTCATGGTGTTTGTCTAGATTTTTCTCCAAATGTGGTGTTCATCCAACCACAGTGTTTGCTAACTCCAGGATCGGTAACACTTTTTTTGGATAGTCCATCTGTAGATACTCTACAGACTATCAGTAACATTTCAACTAACTATCCACTATCCCTAACTCTAGCTCTAACCCTAAACTTAACCCTCTTGCCCTAACCTTTATTCTAAACTTTACCCTAACCGTAAACTTAGCAAGCAGTTGCTTATCAACAGATAGTCAGTTGCTTATCAGCAGGTGGTTTGTTGATAGTATGCCCATCTGTAGAGCATCTACAGATGGATTATCCAACCAGGATCCAGACTTGGTGTATATATGACCCCAGGATCCACACTTGGTGTATAGAAAACTATTTATATGATTAAACATAAGAACATGTCTAAGCTTATTTGTCTATGCTTATCATCTGACAGAAAAATTAAAATACAGATTGTTATTATTTTATGTGTTAAATCATTCTCCCTACCCTGTCCACAAAAATATATTTTAAGCCACATTTCCTCCTTGTCCACAATAGGAGCATGAAAACCTTGAGTAATATATACAGCGAATGTTTTAGTGTGGTACTGTGGCCCCTGGCCAGAATCTGAACCAGCTGGCTGAGGAAGCACCAATAACCACCCCCATCTGCGTAGGGTCTTTGGGTTAAACCTTTCACTAAAAATAATTTTGACCAATTGCTAAAAAGACCTGATAGCATCTGTGTGTAATCCATATGTAGCCTACATCCACGAACTACCTTGTTTCTACTAAAGAAGATACATTTTTGATCTCTAACAACCTTAATTTCCTTTTTCCAAACCATAGAAATATTATGAGAACCACTATGATGTAATAATCAGTCTCCTCTTTCATAGTCTTTGGAAATACTGCGTACAGTGCCTTCGGAAAGTATTCAGACCCCTTTACTTTTTCCACGTTTTGTTACGTTACAGCCTTATTCTAAAATGGACTAAATCGTTTTTTCCCCCCCTCATCAATCTACACACAATAACCTATAATGACAAAGCAAAAACATTTTTATTTATTTTTGTAAATGTATAAAAAAAAAAAACTGAGATTACCTTATTTACTTAAGTTTTCAGAGCCTTTGCTATGAGACTCGAAATTGAGCTCAGGTGCAACCTGTTTCCATTGATCGTCACTGAGATGTTTCTACAACTTGAATGGAGTCCACCTGTGGTAAATTCAATTGATTGGACATGATTTGGGAAGGCACATACCTGTCTATATAAGGTCCTACAGTTGACAGTGCATGTCAGAGCAAAAACTAAGCCATGAGATCGAAGGARTTGTCGAGCTCCGAGACAGGATTGTGTCGAGGCACTGATCTGGGGAAGGGTACCAAAACATTTCTGCAGCATTGAAGGTCCCCAGGAACACAGTGACCTCCATCATTCTTAAATTGAAGAAGTATGGAACCACCAAGACTCTTCCTAGAGCTGGCTGCCCGGCCAAACTGAGTAATCGGGGGAGAAGGGCCTTGGTCAGGGAGGACTCCGTTCCATTTTTTCCATTCCAGCCATCACAATGAGCCTGTCATCCAATAGCTCCTCCCACCAGCCTCCACTGCTCCATTGAGTAAACAAGGTGTATGTGAGATCAAATGAATGACTAATGCAATAGTACACCTAGTCCTAGAGGCTAATCGAAAATACTTTAGTAACTACCAGTTCTCACCTCAGTGAGGTGGATGAGGTAAACATTGGGACGTTCTTTCCTGTTTTCAACCTATTTAAAGARACCACTAAAAGGCCACCAGGTGGAGACAGACGATTATATTGACAACTGTATTTGTCTATCTGGTCTCTGTCTAATGCAATGCAAGCCTTGTTTTTTTAGAGCATTTCACAGACAACATTGAAATTTAAGCTGGTCTGTTTGAACATGGATACAGCAACTAATGTTCTTACCAAAAATAGCAAGAGGAGTTTGATAAATATTATACCAAGAAATATTGACCCCCCCAAAAATKTACGAGTCTGTAGTCTGGCTCTCGCACAACATGAAACCCTATGGCTCGACATGTAGCTAATGTAGCCAGTGCCCTCGCATGCCATTTTTCAATCAAGCTCAAAGTATTTGAAAGAAAACAAATACTATTTGAACTTAGGTGTGGTGGCCAGTGCCCTCAGATGCCATTCTGCTGTGCCACTTTGCCCATAATTACAATGTTCCTGTTTATGGGGAAATCAAGTAAAATCTAACTGTGTTGAAAAATGAATGAAAGTCCTAATGAGCCAGTCAGCCAAGCCATCCTACAACTGTGACTTAGAATCCTGCAATTCATCACAAGGAGTAGAACTAACAGTTTATGTTGTCCTCTCTGCTAACTTTAATCATCATCATGGCTCCCTCCCTAAGTCCCATGAGTGTCATTACGTACTGTAGATAATGGGTGAAAGCTCTGACTGGCTGTAAACTAGGTTGATATTGTGGTCACCGCCAGCCGGGTAAACATGGGAACTGGAAATAGAAAGTGGGCCTCTAATTTCATGTGCACAATATCATCATCATCATCATCATGATACAGCTTTCTTCCAGTTTCCAGGATATTTCAAGAGCAGTAAGAGACCCTCAGCTGTGCTGAAATAGAGCTGTAGAAATTATACTGTACATGTTTATTGATATACAGTACCAGTCAAACGTTTTGACACACCTACTCATTACAGGGTTTTCTTTATTTTTACTATTTTCTACATTGTAGAATAATAGTGAAGACATCAAAACTATTAAATAACACATATGGAATCATGTAGTAATGAAAAAAGTGTTAAACAAATCAAAATATATTTTATATTTGAGATTCTTCAAAGTAACCACCCTTTGCTTTGATGACAGCGTTGTACACTCTTGGCATTCTCTCAACCAGCTTCATGTGATAGTCACCTGGAATGCATTTCAATTACCAGGTGTGCCTTGTTAAAAGTTCATTTGTGGAATTTCTTTCCTTAATGCGTTTGAGCCAATCAGTTGTGCTGTGACGAGCTAGGGGAACTATACAGAAGATAGCCCAATTTGGTAAAATACCAATTCCATATTATGGCAAGAACCGCTCAAATAAGCAAAGAGAAATGACAGTACATCATTACTTTAAGACATGAATGTCAGTCAATCCGGAAAATGTAAAGAACTTTGAACGTTTCTTCAAGTGTAGTCGCAAAAAAMCATCAAGCGATATGATGAAACTGGCTCTCATGAGGACCGCCACAGCAATGGAAGACCCAGAGTTACCTCTGCTGCAGGGGATAAGTTCATTAGAGTTACCAGCCTCAGAAATTGCAGCCCAAATAAACGCTTCACAGAGTTCAAGTAACAGACACATATCAACTGTTCAGAGGAGACTTTGTGAATCAGGCCTTCATGGTTTAATTGCTGCAAAAAAACAACTACTAAAGGACACCAATAAGAAGAAGAGACTTGCAGGAGGACAAGAAACACGAGAAATGGACATTAGACCGGAGGAAATTTGTCCTTCGATCTGATGAGTCCAAATTTGAGATTTTTGGTTCMCAACCGCAGTGTCTTTGTGAGACGCAGAGTAGGTGAATGGATGATCTCCACGTGTGTGGTTCCCACCGTGAAGCATGGASGGGGAGCTGTGATGGTGTGGAGGTGTCACACAATCACACTGTTGGTGATTTATTTAGAATTCAAGGTACACTTACACAGCATGGCTACCACAGAATTCTGCAGCGATACACCATCCCATCTGATTTGGGCTGAGTGGGACTATCATTTGTTTTTCAACAGGACAATGACCCAACACACCTACAGGCTGTGCAAGGGMTATTTGACCAAGAAGGAGAGTGATGGAGTGCTGCATTAGATTACCTCCACAATCACCTGACCTCAACCCAATTGAGATGGTTTGGGATAAGTTGGACCGAAGAGTGAAGGAAAAGCAGTCAATAAGTGTTCAGCATATGTGGGAACTGCTTCAAGACTGTTGGAAAAGCATTCCAGGTGATGCTGGTTGAGAGAATGCCAAGAGTGTGCAATGCTGTCATTAAGGCAAAGGGTGGCTACTTTGAAGAATCTCAAATATATCAAATATATTTAGATTTGTTTACATTTACATTTACATTTTAGTCATTTAGCAGACGCTCTTATCCAGAGCGACTTACAGTAGAGTGCATACATTTTATTACATTTTTACATACTGAGACAAGGATATCCCTACCGGCCAAGAGCAGACGCTCTTATCCAGAGCGACTTACAGTAGAGTGCATACATTTTATTAAATTTTTTACATACTGAGACAAGGATATCCCTACCGGCCAAACCCTCCCTACCGGCCAAACCCTCCCTAACCACGCTATGCCAATTGTGCGTCGCCCCACAGATCTCCCGGTTGCGGCCGGCTGCGACAGAGCTTGGGCGCGAACCCAGCCCAGCCTGGGCGCGAACCCAGAGACTCTGGTGGCGCAGCTAGCACTGCGATGCAGTGCCCTAGACCACTGCGCCACCCGGGAGACACCAGGGAGACACTTTTTTGGTTACTACATGATTCCATATGTGTTATTTCATAGTTTAGGTGTCTTCACTATTATTCTACAATGTAGAAAATAGTAAAAATAAAGAAAAACCCTTGAATGAATAGGTGTGTCCAAACTTTTGACTGGTACTGTAGAGATTTGCCTTTGTTTTTTCATAGTTCTCCTGAGTGTGATATCTCTGTTTTTTCATGAACTTCATAGGGAATCCGAGGCCTTCCCGGGCAGATGGGGCCTGCTGGACCTCGGGTAATAAACAGATCAAACTTAGACAATATAATCCAGTAGTTGGCCATGGCKCAATCAATGACTTGATTGGCTCACCCTCTGTGTCATCATGACATTCTCTTTGCCTCCTAAGACAGCAAATGACAAATGAAATATTCAGTGAAAGAGTAACTGCAAAACCTTGTGTGTTGAAAACAATGTAAAATGCATTTTTAATACATTTGATTTGACCTTGTTTTTACAAGGGGGAGAGAGGCCCACCCGGACAAGAGGGCCTGGTTGGACCAAAAGGACCTCAGGTAGGTAACGGATCGGACCTGAAAGTACAGTGTGCTTGATGTTCATTACATATTTTCTTCTCTTTTCTTTTCACCCTATTGAAAATGAAATAATTATTTTGCTGCTCCATAACGCTCCTCTGCAAAATTCAGAGTGAGATCCTTCACAAAATAGGAATGTACATGTAAGTAGGAACTGTACTTCACATTCAAGTGTCATTGCTGAACCTCAACTTTGCTGCCCTCAATTGGAATGTCAAGATATTGCAACTCTGTGGTTGAATTTAACTGAGGTTCTTCTATCAGACTTGTGGCTTACATGACAACTTTAGAAGAACTGAAAAGCTAATGAGGACAAAGAGGCAATTGTATTGTCATGTGATTTCAAATCATTCTCACCATTTTATTCACCAATTGTTTTCTGTGTATCTTTCAATTTGTTTTTGTCCCTATATCATTTGGTGTGATTAAAGTAACTATTTGCCTCACTTTTGATCTATAATAAAGTCTAGTCCTCAATTTCACATAATTTAAAATCACATAATTTTCATGAAGTTCATTTCATTTTGCCTTACAGATGATTAAGCCATTGTTTTAAAAACGGAATTTTCACTCATGTACAGGGTCTTCAGGGTCCGATTGGTCCACCTGGAACTTATGGAATTGAAGGTTCAAAGGTAACTAGTGAACTCTTGCCGCTACTGCATTTCCCCTATCCTTAGTGAGTGAGTGTGTGTGTGTGTGTGTGTGTGTGTGTGTGTGTGTGTCTGAGCTGCATATACTTTGTCTGTGTATGTATTTTCTTATGTACATGTGCTTTTCGTGATGTAGTTTGTGTGTGTTCTGGGAGTGCTAATGTGTGTGTTAACACATCTCTACATGTGTAGGGGGCCCAAGGTGCGCGTGGATCAGAAGGACATCCTGGGACACCTGGACTGAATGTAGGTATTTTTCAGCTGTTTGGGGATAGGTGAAAGATGTATACAGTTGAAGTCGGAAGTTTAAATACGCCTTAGCCAAATACATTTAAACTCAGTAAAATTCCCTGTCTTAGGTCAGTTAGGATCACCACTTTATTTTAAGAATGTGAAATGTCAGAATAATAGCAGAGAGAATTATTTATTTCAGCTTTTATTTCTTTCATCACATTCCCAGGGGGTCAGAAGTTTACATACACTCAATTAGTATTTGGTAGCATTGCCTTTAAATTATTTAACTTGGGTCAAACGTTTTGGGTAGCCTTCCACAAGCGTCCCACAATAAGTTGGGTGAATTTTGGCCCATTCCTCCTGACAGAGCTGGTGTAACTGAATCAGTTTTATAGGCCTCCTTGCTCGCACACGCTTTTTCAGTTCTGCCCACAAATTTTCTATGGGATTGAGGTCAGGGCTTTGTGATGGCCACTCCAATACCTTGACTTTGTTGTCCTTAAGCCATTTTGTCACAACTTTGRAAGTATGCTTTGGGTCATTGTCCATTTGGAAGACCCATTTGCAACCAAGCTTTAACTTCCTGACTGATGTCTTGAGATGTTGCTTCAATATATCCACATAATTTTCCTTCCTCCTGATGCCATCTGTTTTATGAAGTTCACCAGTCCCCCCTGCAGCAAAGCACCCCCACAACTTGATGCTGCCACCCCCGTGCTTCACGGTTGGGATGGTGTTCTCCCTTTTTCCTCCAAACATAACGATGGTCATTATGGCCAAACAGTTCTATTTTTGTTTCATTAGAGCAGAGGACATTTCTCCAGAAAGTACGATCTTTGTCCACATGTGCAGTTGCAAACCGTAGTCTGGCTTTTTTATGGCGGTTTTGGAGCTGTGGCTTCTTCCTTGCTGAGCTGGCTTTCAGGTTATGTCGACTCGTTTTACTGTGGATATAGATACTTTTGTACCTGTTTCCTCCAGCATCTTCACAAGGTCCTTTGCTGTTGTTCTGGGATTGATTTGCACTTTTCGCACCAAAATATGTTAATCTCTAGGCAACACTTAACTGGTTTAAGGGGAAACATTTAAATGTCTTGGAATGGTCTAGTCAAAGCCCAGTCCTCAATCCAATTGAGAATCTGTGGTGTGACTTAAAGATTGCTGTACACCAGCGGAACCCATCCAACTTGAAGGAGTTGGAGCAGTTTTGCCTTGAAGAAAGAGAAAAAATCCCAGTATCTAGATGTGCCAAGCTTATAGAAACATACCCCAAGATACTTGCAGCTGTAATTGCTGCAGAAGGTGGCTCTACAAAGTATTAACTTTGGAGAGGTGAATAGTTATGCATGCTCAAGTTCTGTTTTTGTTTGTTTCACAATAAAAACTTTTTTGCATCTTCAAAGTGGTAGGCATGTTGTGTACATCAAATGATACAAACTCCCCAACTCCAGGTTGTAAGGCAACAAAATAGGAAAAATGCCAAGGGGGAATACTTTCGCAAGCCGCTGTACATGTATGATTGTTATACAGTAGTGGAATTGTTATATTTTGTTGAAGCCATTATGAAGAATGGGTTTCCTGTTGATTCTCCAGGGAGTGGAGGGAGAGCAGGGGATTCAAGGGTTACCTGGTGACCGAGGACTGCCAGGGTTCAAAGGTCACAAGGTAATGAATTACAAAATGATAAACACTTTCACATATGTTTGATTCAGTAAGTACTTACGTATAAACTACATTACAAAAGTAACTTAACTAGAGTAGAGTATGGCTTTTTGGTTTATTAACTGTTATCAATTGGCGCAGCGGTCTAAATCAAATCAAATTGTATTTGTCACATGTGCACATGTTACAGTGGAATGCTTACTTACAAGCCCTGCATCTCAGGGCACTGCATCTCAGTGCTAGAGGCGTCACTACAGACACCCTGGTTCAAATCCAGGCTGTATCACAACCGGCCGTGATTGAGAGTCCCATAGGGCAGCGCAAAATTGGCCCAGCGTCGTCCGGGTTTATGTCCGGGTCATTGTGAAATAAGAATTTGTTCTTAACTGACTTGCCTAGTTAAATAAAGGTTCAATTTGTAAAAAAGATATATCTAATAAAAAAAATCCTATGACTGACTCGAGATAACATGTCTGTCATTGTTTTCAGGGGGAAACTGGTGAACCTGGTCCCAAAGGAAGCCAGGTATAATACAATACAATAAATCTGAAATGTATGTTATATTATGAGCAACAGCATTGAATGGTGTTTTTCATCACTACCCTTACCCTCCTGTTTCTCCAGGGTGAGAGAGGCAACAATGGAGTTCCTGGGAACACTGGGGCAAACGTATGTAACATTTAACCTTTCACCTCTTAACTCTGTTTAGGAGGAATGCATCAATGATACTGTAACTAAAGGATATTCATACTGCCTTTTTAGACCATCCATTTATTTCAGTGTTTTTATCCTCATGTTGTGTATGATTGCCACTGCAGGGAGAAGCTGGACTCAAAGGAAGCAAAGGAGAGGTGAGTTTAATTAGTTTGATCTGATTCATTTCATCTTAGAGTTGATGTTCTACTTTATCCTTTCATTTGACATAGGTCGAAGTTCAATTTACAAATGTAACTTCTCAGTTGTACACTGAGTAATTGAAAAGTACACCTATAGTACAGAAGGTGTATTTAGAAGACAATTTGTCCTATCATGCTAACATATAGAAACAAATTCTGATGAAGGGAAGGGAAATGTATCTAGTAGTCAGCTCTGCATTCTCTACTCTCTCATGAGAACCTCATGGTCTATGAAAACAAACAGACATACACTACTGTTCAAAAGTTTGGGGTCACTTAGAAATGTCCTTGTTTTTGAAAGAAAATCCATTTATTTCTTTGTCCATTTAAAATAACATCAAATTGATCAGAAATATAGTGTAGACATTGTTAATGTTGTAAATTACTATTGTAGATGGAAACGGCTGATTTTATTTTATTAAAAAATTAAAAAAATTATATGGAATATCTACATAGGCGTACAGAGGCCCATTATCAGCAACCATCACTCCTGTGTTCCAATGGCACGTTGTGTTAGCTAATCCAAGTTTATCATTTTAAAAGGCTAATTGATCATTAGAAAACCCTTTTGCAATTATGTTAGCACAGCTGAAAACTGTTGTTCTGATTTAAAGAAGCAATAAAACTGGCCTTCATTAAACTAGTTGAGTATCTGTAGCATCAGCATTTGTGGGTTCGATTACAGGCTCAAATTGGTCAGAAATAAAGACCTTTCTTCTGAAACTCGTCAGTCTATTCTTCCGAGAAATGAACGCTATACCATGTGAGAAATTGCCAAGAAACTGAAGATCTGGTACAACGCTGTGTACTACTCCCTTCACAGAACAGCGCAAACTGGCCCTAACCAGAATAGAAAGAGTGGGAGGCCCCGGTGCACAACTGAGCAAGAAGACAAGTACATTAGAGTATCTAGTTTGAGAAACAGACGCCTCACAAGTCCTCAACTGGCAGCTTCATTAAATAATACCCTCAAAACACCAGTCTCAACATCAACAGTGAAGAGGCGACTCCGGGATGCTGGCCTTCTAGGCAGAGTTGCAAAGACAAAGCCATATCTCAGACTGGTCAATAAAAATTAAATATTAAGATGGGCAAAAGAACACAGACACTGGACAGAGGAAGATTGGAAAAAAGTGTTATGGACAGACGAATCGAAGTCTGAGTTGTTCGGATCACAAAGAAGAACATTTGTGAGACGCAGAAAAAATAAAAAGATGCTGGAGGAGTGCTTGACGCCATCTGTCAAGCATGGTGGAGGCAATGTGATGGTCCGGGGGTGCTTTGGTGGTGGGAGATTTGTACAGGGTAAAAGGGATCTCGAAGAAGGAAGGCTATCACTCCATTTTGCAACGCCATGCCATACCCTGTGGACGGTGCTTAATTGGAGCCAATTTCCTCCCACAACAGGACAATGACCCAAAGCACAGCTCCAAACTATGCAAAAACTATTTAGGGAAGAAGCAGTAAGCTGGTATTCTGTCTATAATGGAGTGGCCAGCACAGTCACTGGCTCTCAACCCTATTGAGCAGTTGTGGGAGCAGCTTGACCGTATGGTACGTAAGTGCCCATCAAGCCAATCCAATTTGTGGGAGGTGCTTAGGAAACATGGGGTGAAATCTCTTCAGATTACCTCAACAAATTGACAACTAGAATGCCAAAGGTCTGCAAGGCTGTAATTTCTGCAAATAAAGGATTTTTTKGGACGAAAGCGAAGTTTGAAGGACACAATTATTATTTCTATTAAAAATCATTATTTCTAAACTTATCATCTTGACCATATTTCCTATTCATTTTGCAACTAATTTCATGTATGTTTTCATTGAAAACAAGGACATTTCTAAGTGACCCCAAACCTTTGAATGGTAGTGTATGTGGTTTGGAAATTCCCCCTCCGTCTTCACATTGAACATATTCAATTAAATAAAAAAGATGTTGAACAGAATGACACCATCCTATGCAGACATTGCTTTCAATAGTCAAGTGAATTCAACAGACTGCTCTCTGTTTAATTGTTTGCATACTCGTATGTTTGCAAACATACAACAATACACCAACTGAATTAGCTGTGATGTTGTCCCCCACCAGAAAGGCCTATCAGGAGATACTGGAGCCAGAGGGCCGGAGGGGAGGAAGGGGGACGTGGGTCTGATGGGAGCTGCTGGGCCTCGCGGCTCTCCTGGACAAGATGGGTTACCAGGGCAACCAGGAGAGCTGGGATACCCAGGCAAACCTGTAAGTTGACCACATCTGTTCCTCTAGACTCGAGTCAAAGCCATTTGCCCGTAAATGTCAATAGAGTCATTACCAGCTCATTAACTACCAGCATACTGATGTGAATGTATTGCCTTTCAGGGGAAGCCACCAACTGATGACCACTTGATGATGCTTTGCGCTAATGTTCTTCGGAGTATGTTTCCTGCTATTTTATTTTATGCATAAGCATGACCATTATCTGTTGTATGGATTCTTGAAGATTTTTGGCTGTTAAAAATGATAAACTTCAAAAATGCTTGCTAGGAATTTAGGCAATCATCCATTTTTTTGTTTTTTCACCAAGTGCACATATCCATGCCGTTTCAAAATAGTGACTATGTTGGTAACTGTAGGTCTATGCATACAGCAGTATCCTGTTGAACTATGTGTACAGCAGCACGCCTCTATCTAGTGAACCAGTGCAGATTTCATTTCTGCAATTTGGTGACAAAGCGCATCCTCTGATATGTGCATGGTTTCATAATCACTGTCTGGGCATGAGTCAGAACAAGTTGCTATTTTTGACACGTAACACTCTTGGAGAGATTACACAATAACATACTGACAGTAGCCATGAAAATTAGGATCTCGCTCCAAACTAAAGAAATGTCATAGAGTACATTGTTGCAATGTTCAGTAAGCCTATGTCAATACAGAAACAAGACTAGCTAGTATTGTGTGCTGCATACAGAACAAATGCTCATTTCCCCTATCCAGATCAGCTGCCTCAGCTCCTGGCGATGTTGGCACCAAAAAGTCAATGTGGGCAGTGTGAGACAGTGAAGGGGCCACCTGGTGAGCCAGGCCCTGCCGGCCCCAAGGGCCCCAGTGGAACGCCAGGGTACCCTGGCACGCCCGGTTTACAGGGTTACCCAGGACAGCCAGGCCGGATGGGACCTCATGGGCACAAAGGTAACACAGGGATTGACGGTCAAAGAATTTGACATCAGTCTATGTAGTGCTGTTGATGTAAATTGCAATTCCATGGTTTTGGGATTAAGCAACCTTGCTGACTGTTTTTGCTATGCTTTTATGTGCAGGTGATATTGGACCAATGGGGTTAAAGGGGTCCAAAGGAGATGGAGACACAGGGTTGACAGGTCCTCCCGGCCCAGCAGGTAACAATCCCCCACTTCTTGTAGGAATGTTGAGTGATGCTATTCATGTTTTCACAAACAAAGTTATACCTGTCATCTACAATTGAATACTGACCAACTGATCAACATGTGTAGGAGTCTGTAGATTGTCCCTGTGGCTGTCAGGGATATGTGATAAACAATTCCACTCTTCGTGTCTTTATCTTCCATCTCTGCAGGTCTCCAGGGGCCCAGAGGCAGTGACGGACACGGTGTCTCAGGGCCTCCAGGTGAACCAGGGAAGTCAGGAATTCCCGGCAGCCCAGGGAAGCGTGGCCCTCCTGGGGCCAATGGCGTATGTGACCCCACCTCCTGCTACCAGGCTATTCTCAGAGAGGAACGCTACAGCAAAGGACCCAACTTCTAGGTCTCCCAAGGAAAGCAGGACATTTTAATTTGACATTTTGAGACTAACAAAGTCAAGGACTGCTCACTGAAAAATCAAGGGCTGCTGGAGTGAGTGAGTTAACCCTTTGTTTCATGTGGGATGATCCACTCAGACTTGAGATAAAGAAACAGAGGATATAGGGCAACAAAGTGACGCAAATTGGTATCCAGCCAAACAGGGTTGTTTGACACTGTCTTCAGGCCAGGGGTAATTCAGCGAACAGGCAGAAGTGATGAGGACAAGTGGTGATTAGGGATATTATTACCCATCACTGGCTCATAACATCCGAGTGACAATGTTGTTTTTACTGTCTATCAGTGTCGAGGAGGTATAGAAACTTACAATGAGAATTGCACTGCCTTAGTTAAACTACCTCTTTGTTGGATCCAAAGCATTAAACACGATCTGGAGTGACAGGTAGCAATTGTGAAAAAGTTTTCTCCCAAATGATTTACTGTATGTTCAAGAGCAACACTAGGAACATACGACTCTGCATCAGAAGTCTTTCACTTTAAAACTACTAGCTCTTCACTACAATGTATTTTTAAGTAAGTACTATATTTTTTATATGTAGAAATTACTTTTTTAAGTCATTTATTTTCCTTTTCAATCAAGCTTGTTAGTCATTCATTTGCTTCACTTCTACGGGTATAAACATATTTATTGTCCTAGTCATCATATATATGTTTATTGTTACACAACTTCTGCATTTTCCCCTCAGTGTTTAGAGAACCTCCTGCTAGAAGGAAACTAGCATGTCTACTGTCAGTATGCGTCGTCTGTCTGTAGTAACCATGAACACTTTTACCTGATTTAACTTTCATCTATCTTATTTTGAAAATCTTTTTTGAGTTCAATTTTTATTCTTCCCCACAATATGTTTTAATATATCAAATGGGCTATTTTGATACAGTTTGTAGTATACTTTTTAAATATTGTTGTCCTGTTACAATTGACTTTCTTATTTTGATTT
This sequence comes from Salvelinus sp. IW2-2015, assembly GCF_002910315.2. NCBI lineage: Eukaryota > Metazoa > Chordata > Actinopteri > Salmoniformes > Salmonidae > Salvelinus > Salvelinus sp. IW2-2015. The sequence goes on from NC_036871.1 coordinate 23,281,554, forward strand.
CCACATTTCAAAACAAATGTATACATTTCTCCATGTATTTTCTTATCAGAGAAAGCACTGTTGACTGTGAAGTCTTTTTTGAATAAACTTCTGTTGTAGTCTTGTAGTTGAATCCCATGTTACAACCTTTTTTATGATTACGATGAATATGGTTCCTCTATTGAACAGTGTCAAGACAGCCCCTTGTTTGGGAGGCTCTTAGGCTGGAGTAGATCACATATCTCTAGCAGGACCAACACCTCTCGCACACAAAGCTTCAACCTACTATACTAGCATTGACACTTTAACAGGAAAACCACACTTCCTTTCTGACAATCACAACACCAGGACCTAGAAAAGTCACACTGGTAAGTTGTTAAAGAATCGCTTTAAGTACAGTGGGGAGAACAAGTATTTGATACACTGCCGATTTTGCAGATTTTCCTACTTACAAAGCATGTAGAGGTCTGTAATTTTTATCATAGGTACACTTCAACTGTGAGAGACGGAATCTAAAACAAAAATCCCGAAAATCACATTGTATGATTTTTAAGTAATTAATTAGCATTTTATTGCATGACATAAGTATTTGATACATCAGAAAAGCAGAACTTAATATTTGGCTACAGAATCCTTTGTTTGCAATTACAGAGATCATACGTTTCCTGTAGTTCTTGACCAGGTTTGCCACACTGCAGCAGGGATTTTGGCCCACTCCTCCATACAGACCTTCTCCAGATCCTTCTGGTTTCGGGGCTGTCGCTGGGCAATACGGACTTTCAGCTCCCTCCAAAGATTTTCTATTGGGTTCAGGTCTGGAGACTGGCTAGGCCACTCCAGGACCTTGAGATACCTCTTACGGAGCCACTCCTTAGTTGCCCTGGCTATGTGTTTCGGGTCGTTGTCATGCTGGAAGACCCAGCCACGACCCATCATCAATGCTCTTACTGAGGGAAGGAGGTTGTTGGCTAAGATCTCGCAATACATGGCCCCATCCATCCTCCCCTCAATACGGTGCAGTCGTCCTGTCCCCTTTGCAGAAAAGCATCCCCAAAGAATGATGTTTCCACCTCCATGCTTCACGGTTGGGATGGTGTTCTTGGGGTTGTACTCATCCTTCTTCTTCCTCCAAACACGGCGAGTGGAGTTTAGACCAAAAAGCTCTATTTTTGAATCATCAGACCACATGACCTTCTCCCATTCCTCCTCTGGATCATCCAGATGGTCATTGGCAAACTTCAGACGGGCCTGGACATGCGCCTGCTTGAGCAGGGGACCTTGTGTGCGCTGCAGGATTTTAATCCATGACGGCGTAGTGTGTTACTAATGGTTTTCTTTGAGACTGTGGTCCCAGCTCTCTTCAGGTCATTGACCAGGTCCTGCCGTGTAGTTCTGGGCTGATCCCTCACCTTCCTCATGATCATTGATGCCCATGAGGTGAGATCTTGCATGGAGCCCCAGCCGACGGTGATTGACCATCATCTTGAACTTCTTCTATTTTCTTCTATTTTCTAATAATTGCACCAACAGTTGTTGCCTTCTCACCAAGCTGCTTGCCTATTGTCCTGTAGCCCATCCCAGCCTTGTGCAGGTCTACAATTTTATCCCTGATGTCCTTACACAGCTCTCTGGTCTTGGCCATTGTGGAGAGGTTGGAGTCTGTTTGATTGAGTGTGTGGACAGTGTCTTTTATACAGGTAACGAGTTCAACAGGTGCAGTTAATACAGGTAATGAGTGGAGAACAGGAGGGCTTCTTAAAGAAAAACTAACAGCGTTTCTTGATGAAGAAGCCGGAATTCTTACTGGTTGGTAGGTGATCAAATACTTATGTCATGCAATAAAATGCTAATTAATTACTTAAAAATCATACAATGTGATTTTCTGGATTTTTGTTTTAGATTCCGTCTCTCACAGTTGAAGTGTACCTATGATAAAAATTACAGACCTCTACATGCTTTGTAAGTAGGAAAACCTGCAAAATCGGCAGTGTATCAAATACTTGTTCTCCCCACTGTATACAGTCCACTTGCAGATTGTAGGGTATTTACTGAGAAGTTAAGTAGTTAAAATGAGTAGTTTCTGGTATTTACTTAATTTTATTAAAGAAATGAAAGCTAAATAGTGTGCTAAATAGTGTGTAACTACCTGTTTATCTTGCAATCTGCAAATACTAATAATAGCAGACCAGAAAATAAAACATATTTTCAACTTTTAAACAGGTTAAGAGACTGACAACCATGGCGGAGTACAAAGACTTCTTGGCTTTGTTCAGCGATGAAAATGACATGGATTATAACTACACAGACCCCATCTATGTTGTGGATAAACAGGTGAATCTTTGTGCCACAGCTGATGTGAACAAATTTGGAGCCCAGTTCACTCCAATATTGTACACCATCAATTTCCTGCTGAGCATCACTGGGAATGTGCTGGTTCTGTGCATTATTTACAAATACGAGAAGCTCACTTCCATCACCAACATCTTCCTCCTCAACCTGGTCATCTCTGACCTGCTGTTCGCCTCCAGTTTGCCCTTCTGGGCCGTGTACCACTTCTATGGGTGGATCTTTGGCCCGGTCATGTGCAAGCTAGTGGGTAGCGTGTACTTCATAGGATTCTACAGCTCCATCCTCTTCCTCACTCTCATGACCTTTGACCGGTACCTGGCTGTGGTCCATGCCATCAACGCTGCCAAATGGAGGAGGAAGATCTACGCCTGTGTCTCCTCGGCAGTCGTGTGGTGTATCAGCCTGCTGGCCAGTGTCAAGGAGTTGGTTCTATACAATGTCCGGAAGGATCCTCGTGACGGACACCTTTGTGAGGCAGCTGGTTGGCAGCTGCCAGCTGGTTGGCAGCTGGTTGGTTACTATCAGCAGTTTGTGATCTTCTTCCTGTTTCCCTTGGCTATGATCATGTACTGCTATGTTAGAATCATGGTCCGAATCATGTCAACCCAGATGAGAGGGAAGTGCAGGGCAGTCAAGCTGATTTTCGTGATTATATTCACGTTTTTTGTGTGCTGGACCCCATACAATGTTGTAATGCTGTTGATAGCCCTCCAGATCTCCACCAGTGATGATTCTGAGCCGTGTTCTGAAGTGCTTAACTACGCTCTGTATGTCACTAGGAATATAGCATACCTCTACTGTTGTGTGAGCCCTGTCTTTTACACGTTTGTTGGGAAAAAGTTTCAGAGTCATTTCAGGAAACTACTTGCAAAGCGCATCCCATGTCTGAAGAGACATATACTGACTAGCCAAAGTAGCAACAGTAGAAGAACTTCTCAGAAAAGTCCACATACCATGTATGAATATGAGAAAGGAACTGGTCTTCAAACCAGAGTATAGGTTCCGGTACCCATTTTGGGTGCCGGTACTGTTTAAATTTAGGTGCAGGATCTCCACAATACTTTTGAGCTAATATTCTTTTTTTTACCCCCTTTTTAATTACAATCTTGTCTCCTTGCTGCAACTCCCCAACGTGCTCGGGAGAGGCGAAGGTCGAGTCATGCCTCCTCCGAAACATGACCCGCCAAACTGCGCTCCTTAACCCGGCTGTACCAATATGTCGGAGGAAACACAGCTCATCTGAAGATCCCAGCCAATATCTCCCCTAAATCAGATGGCCAATTGTGCGCCGCCCTATGTGCGCCGCCCTYGTGCGCCGCCCACAACCGGTCAGGGCCGGTTGTGACACAGCCTGCGATCAAACCCAGGACTGTAGTGACGCCTGAAGCATTGCGATGCAATGCCTTATATGGCTGCATCACTCAGGAGGCCCCTTGAGTTAATATTCTATAAGAGGAACAGGAGCTCAAGCAGTAGAACATTTTAGATGCCGGTACTTACAGTAGCTCTGGTGAGCTCCTGCCAGGTCAAAAACATGCMATTTAGCAGACACTTTTATCCAAAGTGACTTACAGTCATGCTTGCATACATTTCACATATGGGTGGTCCCAGAAGTTGAATCCACAATCCTGGCGTTGGAAGTGTCATGCTCTACCAGGTTGAGCTACAGAGGACAAACTGTTGATATGGTTTGTAAATGATGTACAAGATGCCTGATAAGGTATATGTTTTCCATGATGTTTAACTTTGTTTGCATGCTTTGAGAAGGGTTTTATGTTAATGTTCTCAGGGAATTTCAGCACAACTCAATGTGTACATGCAATTACAATTATGTGTAGTTTTGCTTCTGATTTGATGTACTCAACATTTGTTGCTAAATTGTAAGTTACAATACAAATTACATTTTAAATCATTTGATTCTATAAAATAAAGTGTACATTTTATTTGCTTCAGGAACTTGAGATGTTACTATCTGCATTAAATTGTTGATAAAATAAAAAATATATTTGTGCCTTGTGGCTCTGAATGTTGAGCAACTGAATATCGGTCTACCTGTTGAGAGAGATGCATATTATATGCTCTATCATACTCTATGTACTGTAGGCCTATCATACCATATTCTAGTTGCCATAACTATGGTGAAAGAAAACCAACAATGTATTCAATATAGCTATTTTCAGAGCAGCCTGTTCTTGGTATTACTCAGACCTCCCCTACTCACACTTCTCTTCTCAGAAACTGGTTGGAGAGCATCCTGTTGGTCATCCTATTATTTATACACTGCTCAAAAAAATAAAGGGAACACTTAAACAACACAATGTAACTCCAAGTGTTTCACACTTCTGTGAAATCAAACTGTCCACTTAGGAAGCAACACTGAGATGAGATCCTCAGACCCCTTGTGAGACCATATGACACATGCACATTTGTGGCCTGCAGGAGGTCATTTTGCAGGGCTCTGGCAGTGCACCTCCTTGCACAAAGGCGGAGGTAGCGGTCCTGCTGCTGGGTTGTTGCCCTCCTACGGCCTCCTCCACGTCTCCTGATGTACTGGCCTGTCTCCTGGTAGCGCCTCCATGCTCTGGACACTACGCTGACAGACACAGCAAACCTTCTTGCCACAGCTCGCATTGATGTGCCATCCTGGATGAACTGCACTACCTGAGCCACTTGTGTGGGTTGTAGACTCCGTCTCATGCTACCACTAGAGTGAAAGCACCGCCAGCATTCAAAAGTGACCAAAACATCAGCCAGGAAGCATAGGAACTGAGAAGTGGTCTGTGGTCACCACCTGCAGAACCATTCCTTTATTGGGGGTGTCTTGCTAATTGCCTATAATTTCCACCTTTTGTCTATTCCATTTGCACAACAGCATGTGAAATGTATTGTCAATCAGTGTTGCTTCCTAAGTGGACAGTTTGATTTCACAGAAGTGTGATTGACTTGGAGTTACATTGTTTTGTTTAAGTGTTCCCTTTATTTTTTTGAGCAGTGTATTTCACTTTACTTAACATTTAGGGACGGTTTGCCCGGACAGAGATTAAGCCTACAGTCTTAGAAAAAAAGGATTCAAAAGGGTTCTCCCCATAGAATAACTATTTTTGGTTCTATGTAGAACCGTTTTGGGTTCCATATAGAACTCTCTGTGGAAAAAGTTGTACATGGAACCCAAAAGGGTTCTTCAATTGGTTCTCCTATGGGGACAGCCGAAGAACCCTTTTAGGTTACAGATAGAAACAATTTTTCTAACAGTGTAGCCCTGGACTAAAAAGCATGTTCAATGAAGGTTCTCCATTGAACATGTTTTTAGTCTAGGACTAGGCTTAATCTGTGTTCCGAGAAACCAGCCCTAACAATATTACAAAATCATTCTTCAGTGAAATTGTTTACCAGACATTTACCAGATGATTGGGCGGCAGGTAGCCTAGTGGTTAGAGTGTTGTACTAGTAATTGCAAGGTCAAATCCTTGAGCTGACAAGGTAAAAATCTGTTGTCCTGAACCTGAGAATTTGTTCTTAACTAGTAAATAGTAGCCTAGTTAAAAAGGTTAAAAAAAAATTAAATGCTTAAACTGACTTTACAAACAGAGCCTCCTTTAAAAAAAAAAGTGTGAGTGTAGCAGTCACAGTGCAAGAAAGCAAGCGAAAGCCAGCATTCAGATGGCGGAGGTAAACAGGCTTCTGTGAATGTCAGAAGCACAAGTTACTTTAGGTCTCAAGGAGGGTGATGCAACACTTAATGGGCTCATGGTGGCACTATTCATCACAGTACAAAGGAAACATAACACAGAGGAACTATAGCTTCATTAAAAAGTGACACATAGGACTACTAAAGAATTTAATTTATCAATGATTTCAGTCTCCAAGGTTTCACAATCTCTAGTAGCCCATGGTCTATAATTGATACTCAAAGGTATGGAAGCCCATTCCCGAAATATTTCGAGATACTATCTAAAAATGTCGAGATACGCAAGTCAAAATTTCGAGAAACTATCTAAAAATATCTAGACACTAAGTTGACATTTTTAGATAAGTAAGTAAACATTTTGAGTTACTGATATACTACGTTTTCCTGGGACCCAGAGTTTTTCCTGATCTGGTAGGCTAACCCAGTAGTTCTCAAACCACTCTTTGGGGACTCCCAGCCGGTTCATGTATTTGATATATTCCAAAACTAGCACACCAGATTCAACTTGTCAACTAACCCTTGATTAGGTGAATCAGGTGAAGTAGTTCAGGGCTAAAATTGCATTTTGAAACGTCTGGGGGTCCCTGAGTAGAGGTTTGAGAACCACTGGGCTAACCTAACCAGGTAAAATCTGGACCCTAGTTGGAGGGTCTGACATAGTAATAAATCAGCTGTAAAATGGTTTTATATGGGCTACGATGGGACCAGAGTTTTTTTAATCAGGTCATATGGTTTAAAATAAAATGGGCAACAACTGCAATTGGACAATAGTACTTAAAGGGCTGAGTTTGCTTTATGCAGGGTTGCATCAGGTAGGCCTTTGCATTTGTATTAAGAAGTGACTCACACAGTATGTCATCACTATTGTCTTGATTGATTAATTACAATCATTAATTTTGCCTGGCCATCCAAAGTTTGAATATAAAACCAATTTGATCACGTTCACATTTTCTCTTAACACAAATAAATAGGCCTATTTTAGGCTATAAATACACAGTTTAGGCTATAAATACATGACATTACCTCTTCGTTTCCCCTGGCCAGAGAGGATCAGAGCGCGTAGTCTTCTCTAGGCTACCTGCAGCTGTAGTTGTTAGCAGTAGGCTACAGTTGATCAAATCAAATCAAATTCTATTGGTCACATACACATGGTTAGCGAAAAGTGTAGCAAAATGYTTGTGCTTCTAGTTCCGACAGTGCAGTAATATCTAACAAGTAATCTAACAATTCCCCAACAACTACCTAATACAGACAAATCTAAAGGGATGGAATAAGAATATGTTAATATAAACATATGGATGAGCGATGGCCAATCGGCATAGGCAAGATGCAATAGATGGTATAAGATACACTATTTAAATATGACATGAGTAATGTAAGATATGTAAACTTTATTAAAGTGGCATTGTTTAATGTGACTAGTGAGTCTCTATGTAGGCAGCAGCCTCTCTGAGTTAGTGATTGCTGTTAAGCAGTCTGATGACCTTGAGATAGAAGCTGTTTTTCAGTCTCTCGGTCCCAGCTTTGATGCATCTGTACTGACCACGCCTTCTGGATGTTAGCTGGGTGAACAGGCAGTGGCTCGGGCAGTTGTTGTCCTTGATGATCTTTTTGGCCTTCCTGTGACATCGGGTGCTGTAGGTGTCCTGGAGGGCAGGTAGTTTGCCCCCGGTGATGCATTGCGCACCACCCTCTGGAGAGCCTTGCGGTTGAGGGCGGTGCAGTTGCCATACCAGGCAATGATACAGCCCAACAGGATGCTCTCAATTGTGCATCTGTAAAAGTTTGTCAGGGTTTTTCGTGACAAGCCAAATTTCTTCAGCCTTCTGAGGTTGAAGTGGCGCTGTTGCATAAGAGCACCAGCTGTTCCGGATGACTGTGTGATCACGCTCTCCGTAGAAGATGTGCTTAAGACCTTTAAACAGGTCAACATTCACAGTGTCGCAGGGCCAGACGGATTACCAGGACGTGTACTCCGAGCATGCGCTGACCAACTGGCAAGTGTCTTCACTGACATTTTCAAACGATCCCTGACTGAGTCTGTAATACCTACATATTTCAAGCAGACCACCATAGTCCCTGTCCCCAAGAACACTAAGGTAACATAGCCTAAATGACTACCGACCCGTAGCACTCACGTCTGTAGCCATGAAGTGCTTTGAAAGGCTAGTCATGGCTCACATCAACACCATTATCCCAGAAACCCCAGACCCACTCCAATTTGCATGCCGCACCAACAAATCCACAGATGATGCAATCTCTATTGCACTCAACACTGCCCTTTCCCACTTGGACAAAAGGAACACCAATGTGAGAATGCTATTTATTGACTACAGCTCACCATAGTGCCCTCAAAGCTCATCACTAATCTAAGGACCCTGGGACTAAACACCTCCCTCTGCAACTGGATCCTGGACTTCCTGAGGGGCCGCCCGCAGGTGGTAAGGGTAGGTAACAACACATCCGCCACGCTGATCCTCAACACGGGACCCCTCAGGGTTGCGTCGTCAGTCCCCTCCTGTACTCCTACTCACCCATGACTACATGGCCAGGCACGACTCCAACWCCATCATCACGTTTGCCGATGACACGACGGTGGTAGGCCTAATCACCGACAATGATGAGACAGCCTATAGGGAGGAGGTCAGATACCTGGTTGTGTGGTGCCAGGGAAACAACCTCTCCCTCAACGTGATCAAGACAAAGGAGATGATTGTGGACTACAGGAAAAGGAGGAACGAGGACGCCCCCATTCTCATCGATGGGGCTGCAGTGGAGCAGGTTGAGAGCTTCAAGTACCTTGGTGTCCACATCACCAACAAACTATCATGGTCCAAACACACTAAGACAGTCGTGAAGAGGGCACGACAAAGCCTATTCCCCCTCAGGAGACTGAAAAGACTTGGCATGGGTCCTCAGATCCTCAAAAGGTTCTACAGCTGCACCACCAAGAGCATCCTGACTGCCTGGTATGACAACTGCTCAGCCTCCGACCGCAAGGCACTACAGAGGGTAGTGCGTACGGCCCAATACATCACTGGGGCCAAGCTTCCTGCCATCTACGACCTCTATATCAGGCGGTGTCAGAGGAAGGCCCTAAAAATTGTCAAAGATCCCAGCCACCCTAGTCATAGACTGTTCTCTCTGCTACCACATGGCAAACGGTACCAGAGCGCCAAGTCGAGGTCCAAAAAGGCTTCTTAACAGCTTCTACCCCCAAGCCTTAAGACTCCTGAACAGCTAATCAAAGTGCTACGCAGACCCCTCTTTTACGCTGCTACTACTCTCTGTTTATAATATATGCATAGTCACTTTAACTCTACCTACATGTACACTACCAGTCAAAAGTTTTAGAACATCTACTCATTCAAGAGTTTTTCTTTATTTTTACTATTTTCTACATTGTAAAAAATAGTGAAGACATCAAAACTATGAAATAACACATATGGAATCATGTAGTAACCAAAAAAGTGTTAAACAAATCAAAATATATTTTATATTTGAGATTCTTCAAAGTAGCCAC